>NC_137638.1:30613991-31213991 GCF_963383615.2 Lipophrys pholis
ACGCTCAGTATTAGTCATACTATAATCATGTTTAGGATGCAGCATCTCTGATGTGTGAGCCCTGAAACTCTTTAGCATGTAGCATGTAGCACAGCTCGATGCTACTGGATTCATGGAGCAGTTAAACTACTGAGCGGCATCGGGCTAACTCTCATGGTCCAAATGTCTCCAGTGATTAAGTTGCTGGTGTTATACGAACTACATTTAGCTTCTTAGGATGTAAGAAATCTGTCATCAATGTATATCATCTCGGGCTAGCGACGGTCACTTCAGAAGGGAAGTAAATGTTGAAGTTCACCATTATTGAGCAGTTCTAGAAACATTTATGTGAAAGTAAAACGCTTGGTAAAGGAGAATGATAAATTCACATCAGTTGGTATTTTATACCAGTGAGAATCTACAGCCCATTGATTGGGTGCCACACAGCTGATGCTAGTTGTAGCAGCAGTCGTAATGTGCATATGTTGTGTCGCGACAATCTCAGACGGTTTTCTCAACAACCATAAAACCCTAAGACTGTGCGGCATCAGACCACCAGAAAAGTTATCGTCATGATTGCTTATCTTTTGTCTGAGACAGACTGAAATCACAAACTGTAAAGCTGCCTTTTCAGTATAGTAATTAGTTTGCATCTGCTCAGATCTTAGCATTAAGTTTCTAGGCTATCCCACTGTCTTTAAAATCCCCTCCATGTTAGACTATCCGAGCATTCATCATTATTCTGTGAACGTCACTTTTGTCCAGTGCTCAGCCGAAGTTACACAGGCTCACTTTGAAAGTAGTTAAAACAAACACGGGTCAATAAATAGTTATTTCAACAGGTACATAAGTGAATATGAAAACAAGGACGGCGACTGTAAACAGGCTGCTGAGTGGTTTTCTGATGTAAAATGGATGTGAGAAATTAAACCTCTCGAAAAACACAAGCGTCTTAAGGAGAAAAAAAAAGTTCTCCACGTTTGGAGTTTAGCATTATATGAGACAAAACCATATTTGATTCAAAACAAACACATGAGCTTATCCATCTTTGATAAATCGTTATCGATGAGAGCAAACTTTAAAGTAATAAAGGCTGAAACAGTAAGTGAACAGAAGTGTATTAAGTTTGGGTCAAAGCAGCTTTTCTGTGCCGATGTGGAGAACAGACGAGGCCATTCACCCTCTGGAGATGCAGAGGACGCAAAAGACTGGAGAAAGGTATTATCTAATGTCCAATTACACTCCCACGCCCCCACACCCCTCCCCCTCTACCCTCCCTCCTTCTCTCTCTCTCTCTCTCTCACTCTCTCTCTCTCTCTCTCTTACATTCCTGCCTCCCACCTTCATTCCCTCTCCTTAGTATGACGAGGACACAAGTGATAAACCAGGAGCAGAAAGCCGGCGGTTTACATGGCCCTGGAGCCCATTATGTTCCCCACAACAGGCTGGAGGCCTGGACGTGCTGTGAATAGGTAATGGCCTGGAGATCCTGGGCCTGGCCTGCTGCTCAATGAGCCTGAGACAGCCGAACGGGAGACAGGCATTAGAGATACCTCGTCAGCCCAGCGTGGAGCAGGATGGTCGTAGCCGGTGGGAGGCAGGGGAGAATTGGAGAGTGGGTGTGAGTGAGTGAGAAGAGTAGGAGGGTGGCGTAAATGCCCCTTACATAAGGTAGGGCATGAATAATAACACACAGAGAATAGTGAGAGGTAACTGGGATGCAGGGATCTGCTTTATTGGCACAGAAATATGAGCCTATAATGTAGCGTGTGCAAAGAAACCAACATGAGCTCAGTCCCATAACCACATGTAGGCTACAAGCTGCTTTGTATCGGACTGTGCTGCTCACTCACTCGAACTGCACCTTCCCAAGTTAGCCATCCACTCAAGCAATCTGCACCTAATAACTGCAAGATTTAGCCCATGATGAAGATCTGTCTTCATTGAGCTGGAAAAGCTGTAGCGTCGCCGAGCATTTTTCCTAACGGCGCACTCCCTCATCTATGAAAGTGCCATAGAGCCCCTCAGACAATTAGGTAAGGAAAAGCTTTATGACCGTTAGACTCACTCAGCGAGCGGCACTCTCACCGCCAGCGCCGCCAGGAGCGCTGGCTCGTGCAGAAAGGTAATTACGGAGCCTCTCATAATGACATGGAGGAAGCTTGCGTCATAACACCCACAGTCTTTTATCATTGCGCTGTAATTAATTATCATCCTTTACTGTTTGATTCATTCCACTATTCATAACATATTCATACATTCAAGAGAAATTATCATTTCCTTCAGGAATTAATCAGAAAGGAGGAAGAACTGGTCGTCGCTCGATGAATGATCAAAGACGGTGTTTGTCGACCTCGCCACGTGGCGGGTGAGCTCAGGGCGAGCCGCTGTGGGCGAGGACCGCGATAACAAGGAGACACCGAGCTCGGCCCATCCTCCAGTCTGGACTGTCGTCTGCTGGAAGCTTTTCAAGAGATCGAAACAAAACCTGCAGATGTTTCTGACGAACGGGGAAAACGAGTTAAACAACCCAAACAGCTGTGAGCAGCTTTCTTTTGTTGTTTTGGTCAAATCTGGACTGACAAGAGTGCACGAGTGAGTTATATTTCCAAAAATAATATTTTGAGCAGTATTTTCAGTAACCAACATTCAGTTTTGCCCTTTCACTTGTAGTTTTAGTTTCAATGCCTTTTCATGTGGTTATCTCAGAAAATTCTAACAATTTAACAACAAAATATATCAAATGCCAACATTGTCCAAGTGCTATGTCGAATTGCTGAACTCTACATATTTGAATGTCAATGCATAGACTCATTTGACCAGGTATGCCAGATCTCAAAGCAATCTGAATCAAGATGAGTTGATCATTGTGATTCAAATTGCTCTAGAAAACATATTTTAACTGGTTTAACCATTTGAAAGTAAACTTTTTCTTAGAATTCCTCTCAAAACGGAAGAAAAGAGTATATATCTCTCACCATGAAGGCTAGTTGAATCATTTTGGTGTCAGAAGAAGCGAATTATGTGTTAGATTTTTTTCAAAAACGTGTCCAGCGGGTTGACAAAATGTCCCTACAGGGACTGTGGTAGTTGATAATTCATTTAGTTAATGTTGGAGGTGGTGAAGATGGCGTATGTATTGTTGTAGGTGATGAAGTTGTGATTACTGCATGTTTTCTGCTGTTTGTGGCCAATTGCAGGAGTTTCAGGAGGATTGGACAATCCAAGAAACAAACTTTTGTGACGATGAGGGTCACATAGTGAGTGATACAGTTTAAACTAATATTGAAAATTTATGGTAGGGTTAAACAGTTTCAAGAATTCATTGTTTCTCATTTTGTATATAAAGCACATTTACCCATACAAAAACTAATTCAGGTGGTTCATTATTGAGATTTAAAAAAATGTTTACAAAAAAAAAAGTACAGGTGAATATTACACCCCCACAAGCACATTAAACCTTCAGTACTTTCATGAAGTTTCAGCAAATTAACCACAAAACACTTATTTTGAAGGATATGCTAATATGTTTTTCTGATGTGTTGACCATTTGCTGATGCTGACATATGTACATATGAGTAGTTTAACTACAGACAAAATCCAAGATTTCTGTGGCACAGTAATGAGAATATTATGCTCGATCTATCATGGTGATTCATTATGAGTTGCAAAAACAAGAGTTTTTAACATGTTCACATGGTGCAAGCTCAGTTTTTTGCATTCAGGTATAATCAAACCTCAAGTATTTGTTAATGGCGAATATAGATACTTCGTGTAAAAACTGATTGATGCATATGCTATGCAAATAATATTGTGCATCTCCAGGCTGTTCGGCCACATGGGAATATTAGAAAAGCTGAGCTTACACCTTGGACTGGGAAAAAGTGGAAAACATGAAAGTTTGAGCTTTTTATAAACCTTTCAAAGATAAAGATAGTTAATGGTTTTTCTCTACATGGTTGCTGCATCAGCTTGTCTTACTGGATGTTTCTGTAATCTACTAAAAAACTAACGAGAACGGGCACTCGGGAGAGTGTATACTTTCACCAATGCCACATCTATGACCGTGGAAAACAATGTTATTTGATCCGCCACACCACTCCTTCCTTCATTTGTCACAGTCGTTTGAATTGCTTCATGTTGTTTCATTGTTAAGTTAAATGATGTTCTGTTTGTTCTGATTGGCTGAGACTGGAGAAGGAGGGCAGGAGCAGAGTTAGCAGTGTCCTAGCACTCAAGCTAACAGCAGCGGCAGCCCTGACTGACGGCTCACTGGGGAGCTCCAGTGTGTCGACAACAGAGTAAATATCTGACCTCTACAGGAGCTGTTGGGTCTCAAAATCTAATGGATTGAACCTTGATGACGACAAACCATCCCTGAATAGGGGATCCCCTTAATAGTTTTTGCAAAAAGTTGGTAAAATACATACATACATACCAATAAATAAATAAATGCACGTGGACGCAAGCATAACTTTTGCCCCAACAGCCGTTGGCGAAGGTAATAACTAAATACTCTCTCTAAAAAATGTATTCATAGTTTGTCCAACACATAGAAGCTGTTCTGGGAATTGTTTTTACGCTAAATCTAAACTACAGCTACAATGAAAGACAGCGATACATTTGTGCCCTTCGAGGAGCACATGACCCACACCTTTAGCTCGAAGTTAATGCCAGATACAGTGAATCATGCCACTTGAGCAACTTGCTCAGGTGCACACACGGTTTCCTTCTCTTACCTGTGGACCACCACTGCCCCTGAAAGTGGATTTGGCTGCTTCCTTTCGTGGTCAAAACCACCAGAAAAACCTCTGATATTCTGATACTCATACAAGTAATGATGCCGTCAGTACTTTAGGTGATGCAATAATATGCAAAAAAACTTAAGGTTGCGTGATGAACTCTCTTCAACAAAGAGATGCAACTCAGCCAATCAGAGACCTGGCTGAGCTGTTGAAAGTCAGTCACGTGTAGGTGAACCACAGTAGCCATTTTGAAATCTCGTCTTTCAATTTCATGGAGTCAGAAAGCTGCTGTGTCGTCAGGATACCTCCCATACTCACACAGAAAACAACCACTACCACCACCACCAATAACAACAACAACAGCAACATACATAAAAACATTGTCTTCCCTCACATCATCACTTCCCAACCTCAGGGGAAGAAATGGCACAGTTAGACTCATAAACAGGTGTCCGCCGGCCCCCAGTTCGCAGCGCTTTAATAGCTGTTTGATGTTTTTGATGTCTAGTCAGCTCGATCGTACCTTGCTGCTTGATAATGAGGGCCAATAATGATTCCTGAGCTTGAGGGGTTAATGGTATGTAACCGGCAGAGCTGCTAATTACACGTTACAAACTATTTATCAGAATCTCCATCTGCGCTAGCACCACAACTCTCATTGTGCACGCTAAATTACTCCACGGATTATCATTGTAAAGCAAGTTTCAGCAATTAGGGACCCATACTGCTGTTTTCTTTTTCTGAGAGCACCAAACGACATCAAGAGAGGAGAAAAATAGAATGACTGGTTAATTTGGGCCTGATATTCAAATTCTTATAGGCCGGATGTGGGAGAAAGGGTGGGTGGGATGGGGGGGGCGGAGGGGCTATTACAAACACAAGGAATCCGTCACAGTTCCCCTTTTATTTTTTATTTTTTTCCAAGCTTCACAAAGGTTTATCCTGAGGGGAGTTTACACATTAAAGTGAGAGGGGAGGTGTAAATTGCTTGGAGTAGCCTGCGCGGTCTTGGCGAGGACTGTTTTCTGTGCGTCCGGATGGCGGCGGGAGCTCTGTGTGAAAGTTGTGTGAACGGCGGGGTCCGACGGGCCCGTTTCTCCCTCGATCGGTTATTTGAGAAATAACTGTCATATCCCTCAGCCCCAAAGGTGTGCCTGAGACCATGGAGACGTGTACCATCCCCTCTTCTTCACCGTAAATTTTTATTAAAATTACCTTCATTATAAGACAGCGTTCATTATAAAACCAAAAACGCCGGTCTCCCAGGGCCCTGTGGATTAATAAGGACAGCGGTGTATTTTAAGCCGTAAACTCAGCTCCTCACTGTCCTTAATCTCCTTCCTACTTCACAAGGCCAAATTAACACCTCTCCTCAGCTCTGACGGGACCTCATTAGCAAACTTCCAGGGAAAGAAAAGAAGAGAGCAGAACGAAAAAGAGGAGAAGAAGGAGGGAAGCGACCAATGACAGCCACCAGCTCTGGGATTAACCCTTTCTCCTCCTCCAGCTCCGCAGAAAAACTAGGTCGGCAACGTGTTTCTAATCAGTCGCCTGGTTAGTGATAATTAGAAGGCGAGATTGGACGAGAGAAGAGAGGGAAAGTGGGTGGGGAACATTGAAATGAAAAAAGAAAAGAAAGAGAACCTGTCATGTCGCAAACACTTCAAAGGAGCCGACTTCTCCTTTAGAAGTGGCATGATGAGGGTCCAAATACCACGAGGCGCCCCTCTGGGCCTCCGAACTGCAGTGGGGGGGTGAAGAGGACCCAGATCTTACTCACACGTATGCATCCTTACACACACTCACACTCACACACACACACACACACACACACACACACACACACACACACACACACACACACACACACACACACACACACACACACACACACACACACACAATGTCAGGACTTTTCTATCATTCGCCACCTGTACAGTGCAGCTGCAGGGGAGCTTTAGTCGATCCCAAACCACACAGCCAAACAAGCACATCCAACTCCACCTTCTCCTCGGTGCTCTCCCCCTGCAGCAGCAGGTCGAGGTCCCACGGCTTACGCCGAGGTCGCGCCGACTACCGCTGGGTAAAGTTCACAAGCCTCTGCAAGCTGTTTGACATTACCAATAAGGTCAAAGTGTATCAGAAAACACCAGAGGATTATATTATTATGGTGCGGCGGAGTCGCTCGCTCGCACGCTGCAGCTCGCGATCAAAAAACAGCCAAGGCTTTTGCTTCCAAGGCAAACTGGCTTACTTATCAATGCGCAGAACAGAAGCCCATGGAAGTTACACAAGAGAGACCGAAAGGTACCCAGAGAGGCCCGCAGCTAACAAGGAAAGAAAAAATCATCGCTCATTATCAGCCATCTATTTTATCTACTATGAAACATCTCCAGACTCCCAGTTGTCAGACATCAATGGTGCTTAAATTAATCCTTTGGGTTCCTGTTTGCACAATAAAGATCTGGAAGGGTGCTTCTGATATTTGTGCAACTTTACAGTGAGAGTAATTGAATTAGCACAGAAATCAACCACCGAGTGCGAGCCGGGTGCAGAACTGAACGCGATGGCTCCTGCTAGGGAACACGGTCTGCTCGGGCACAGTCAATTCTAAAGCATTAAAAAGAAGCTGCCAATAATCACTTCAAGGAGATCTGAACAATCCACACTCAGTGTTCTCATGTTTACTGATGATGGTGCTTTCAGGTTAGCGCTGGAGTGGGAGTTTAGACAAGAAGGGGGAGCGGAGAGAACGAGACTGGAAACATATTTGTGGTATCATTTCCATAAGCCTCTGCTTTGCAGACCGTAACGCGGCTCACAAATGTGATTTATGACCTTGGTTTAATGGCCGGAGCAGAGTCTTGGTAGGTATCAGATGACTTTTTCAATATGGCGACGTCAGAGGGGGCACGGCGAATGCACCATCACAACAGGAAATGAGGGCTTGTCTCAGCCAAGAAAATATGAGAAGCCAGATATCTGATCATCTAATGGCAGATAGATGCTACTTCACTTTGACAGAAAAGGCATCAGTCAATAAGCACCAGATGAGCAGCAACATGAAAAGTATGCCATGGATTCCCCGCCCATATCTATCAGATCTTTCATTCCAGGAGCACGCAGCGGTCGACCCTGGTCAATGCACATGCAATATCAAGCAGGAGTGTCTCCTTTCAGTAAATTAGCAGAAAAGGGGAAATCATTGTTAAAATACTACAGCCAGGGGTGGAAGTGAGGGATTACAAATACTCAGATTACTTTACTTTAGGTGGTATTTTTACATAATTGCAGTTTTGGAATAATTTTTTTTGTTGTAATGAATGTTACAGTATTTCATCATGTAATCTACTACTTAGAAAGTCACTAATAGTCAAACCTTTTATTGACAGTAAGTTCAAACTTTCAACAGGGAACATTTCTGCTTCATATTGTTCACATAAACAACTTGCCACTAAGACTACAAAATGGATCACACACACACACACACACACACACACACACACACACACACACACACACACACACACACACACACACACACACACACACACACACAGACACACACACATACACACACACAGACACACACACATACACAGAGACACACACACACACACAGACACAGACAGACATAGACACAGACACACACACACACAGACACAGACACACATACACACAGAGACACACACACACACACAGACACAGACACACATAGACACAGACACAGACACACACACAGACACACAGACACAGACACACACACAGACACAGACACACATAGACACAGACACACACACACACACACACACAGACACAGACACACAGAGACACAGACACACACACAGACACACACACACACACACACACACACACACACACACACACACACAGACACAGAGACACAGACACACACACAGACACACACACACAGAGACACACACACACACAGACACACACACAGAGACACATACACACACACACACACACACAGAGACACACACACACAGAGACACAGACACACACAGACACACACACACACAGACACACACACACACATACACACACACACACACACACACACACACACACACACACACACACACAGACACACACACACAGAGACACAGACACACACACACAGAGACACAGACACACAGAGACACAGACACGGACACACAGACACACACACACAGACACACAGAGACACAGACACACACAGACACACACACACAGACACACACACAATGACCCATATAGTTCATTGTTGCTGAGTTGCTGAAGCACATGCGTTGGGGAAACACACTGCTCAGTAATAATTGGTGTATATTAAATAAGGAGAAAGAATCCTGTTATCATGTATTAATTTTGAATAATATTGTTTTCACAATATGCAACATTATTATGTTTAAAGAGTGTGTTTTTTTGTTTTTTTAATTTTGTTCCTCTGCATTTAACTCATCATATTCATAGTCAACCTTAACTACACACACTTGGGTTGGTTAGGGATCTTGGTCACAGTGGTGACTAATGTGGTAACTAAACTTTCTTCCAAAGCTTCAAGACCAAATTAAAAAACTCTTATTGATCATCAGAAAAATTGGCTTTGAATGTTAACTGAATCTAATGCTATTGATGATGATGCAATTAAACAGCAAAGTTTTACCTGGAGCCTGAATTTTACAGTCTGACATTCAGACTGTGTCATATGTTTATTAGCTGCTCCACTGTGCAACGTGGACTTCCTAAACGTGACTAAAACAGTAGGCTCGGCTGCAAAATGTTGTTTTTTACTGAAACAACAGTGTTCTTCAGTATGCAAGAATCAACCTGTACATACATGTAATAAATGAAGCAAACCAATACTGGACCTTTGAGCGTAGGGACATGGTGCAACAAACTGCCTTTATCAAGATCTGTTTGTTTTTTCTTTTTCTTTTTTAGTGTCGCTTTCGTCATATAGTGATCATCTGCGACAATCATGCAGTCATAAGTCACATTCATTCATTCATTCATTCATTCATTCATTCATTCATTCTTGTTCTTTTCATGAAAGAAAGAGAAAATGTACAACAGTGCACCCTAAATTATCAGATAAACACCTCCATGACTAGAAGGGAACAGCCAGAAGTAAGAAATGCGATATTTAGCTGCCCCTTACTTGAGAAAATAAAATAAAATAAATATTTTTCAGAAGCCTACACTTTCCACACAGGGAACATAGAACACAAAACAAAACTAACTAACAAACAAAAGCCAATGCAATATGACTTTACACTGATCCAGTTTAAATGTTCCTTCCCTAAGAAAGTTTTCTTTAAATTGGGGAATATTTGTACAACCTTTTAAATCATGTGCTGTCTTGCAAGGCAATAGTTATGAAACTTCTTAGGCCCTGTTGACACGACAGGCTCGGAGCCCCTGAAAACGACATTTTTTGGAAGCGCACCACAGCTGTGATAAATAGTTCTTTTGCACATGCTCAGTAGATGTACAATCAGAACCATGTTTCCTCCAGAGTATCATGACTCCCAGTCCATATTCTCCTGGACTTTTTATTTTGACAGTCACCGTAATAACAATCCAATTTGGTCATCTGTCTAATAGATTGTCCGTGTTCTCCTATTGTTAATGTTCAGAGCATAATTCTTCTTAGGAGTCTTTCTCAAAACATTGTATTTTCAGTGGCACTGAGCCCCGTTGTAATCTAAACGGACCCCCAAAACACAACAAACGTTTTGTGTTTTCACAAGTAGCCTTTTGTTTTTTTGGACTGAAAATTGTTTTAATCCAAGTTAAATCCCCAAATATTTAAATGTTAATGAAATTACTGGACACATTTTCCCAAATATTTCTAAGATATTTTTCACAAATAACCTAACAGGAGTATATATCTTTAAAATTCATGCAGTTTTTCCGGTTTGTCTGTTTCATCTTGCAGAATCTGTACTTCCATTAAAAGAAGAAAAAAGGAAACCCACAAATGTTAAGAAACGTGACTCACCTGGGCCTGGAAACTCTTGAGAACAGGTGCCACCATATCCCGGACTTCCTGTTCACGGACAGAAAAAGTAAACTGTCTCAGCATTTTTCATTTTGCACCTGTGTTAGGAGTCAACACAAACGGATTTATGAGAAACCTTTAATGGATTCTCAGGAGAGTGTGTGTGTGTGTGTGCGTGTATGTGTGTGTGTGTGTGTGTGTGTGTGTGTGTGTGTGTGTGTGTGTGTGTGTGTGTGTGTGTGTGTGTGTGGGGGGGGGGGGGGGGGGGGGGGGTATTAGTGGTTAAACCTAAAGGGTTTGAGTGGGCATGTTTGAAAAGTGGGGCTTTCCAGTAGCTCACGTTAGACCTCAGAGATCCAGACTCGCGCGAGCTCTCCCAGCCTCAGGTAAGGGGATTGTGCTGCCAGTGGTGACAGCCTGATCCTGTCTTAAACGCCTGTATTATACTGACAAGATTACAGCACTACACTACACACCGACAGCCGAGACTGGCAGTCAGCATAGCAAATAGCCCGAGGGTTCATTTATAAAATATAAAAATATTCTCTTTGACTTCAGCCTACATGTCAATGAAAGATCATTTCAAAGACGATGATGAAGAAGGACAAAATCATATCTATATCGTTCTCGGCTTCAGCTTTTCATGTATTCAGCTCAATCTACCTTAATTGCCATTTTGCCATACAAACGTAAGGTGGAATGAGGTCTCGGCACATTCAAAATGTAAAGCAGCAGAAAATAGAAACGCGTTGATGCACAGATGGCTGCTCGGTCGGTATTAAGATGACTCTTTCGCTCAAAATAAACTGTTAACGCATTATTGTCGGTGGCTGCAGAAATAGTAAGAAAAATGCCACAGAAGAGTTTGTAGGTTATAAGTTCACTGAAATGGCTGTGGAACATTTGAATAATATGTGTGAAGAGGTGTTGGGGCGACAGGGTTAGATGCTTCGTGTTGCACACAAAGTGATTTTCAGACTGGATCCTTCACTAAAGTTCAGGTGGAAAAAGTCTTGTACAACTTATTTATTCATGGATATTATAGTACTTTCTATTTTGAGTTTTTATTTATTTGAGTGTTTAGTGTTTCCCACCACACATAGCTTTCACAACTTCTGTACATTCTTTATTGCGCATAGCACATTTTGTTCAGTTCTGTTTGTATTAAAAGGAATTTCAAAAGAAAATCTTTGCTCTTACTTTGTGCCTTGGCTCCTGAATCATTCAAATGTGGATGCAGGAACAATGGAAATGTTAAATTCCCATTTCCAAGTTAAAAGTATTCACACAAAAAGTAACTGCCAACAAATCCTCACCATGAAACACCGGAAGCATCTCCAAGTATAGACTTTACTTATGTGAAAATGTGATGAAAAAGTAATGTGATAATATCAGTTATATTGTCATGGAAAATGTTTTCATATATCTTAACTTTACTTCTGATTCAAACCTTCTTTTAGATTTTAATGGCACCTTGTGCCTGAATGATGTTAATCTGCAGGAATAAACATGAAGTCATGCTATTTAGGCTTTAATCGTTTATAAGAAAACATATACTGAATGTGGATGCACGACTTTCATGTCATAAACAAAAATTTTCTAATTTTTCAGTTAAATATTCCAAATTTAGATGCAATCCTCCATTCAATGTTGTAACACATATGTTTAAGTGACAGCATAAAAGGTAAGATGACATGAAATCTGGAGCGGTGGGTAAACTTGTGGGACACCTACATTGTTTTTACATATTCAATCTTCTTTATGATTGAATATCAGGATAAAAGTGTTTCTAAAACACAAATGGCCAATGCTCAGAAGTGTGTTTGAACACATCTGTGATGGAGAACAGCTCCAAACAAACATCACGCTCCAAAAGAAGACAAAAATGTTAACTTTAATTATGAGAGGAAAAGATGATAATTTAATGTAGGGAAATCCTTAATTTCATCATGAAAAGTCACAACCTCAAAAACCTCCAATGTGACTCCCTGCTCTTACAAAATTCCACACCTGTTCATTAAGAACCTGTTTCCACGACAACGTTTCAATTGAACATGCATCATAATAATGCATAATGTTCACAACATGCATAATAGAGGCCTTACATTGGATTCGGATTGTGTTTTTACTGTAGGACATAATGTGCTGCTGCTGCATTAGCTGTATCGGCATAGGCAAAAATACTTTTTTTGGAAGGGGGG
The DNA here is from genome assembly GCF_963383615.2 of Lipophrys pholis. Taxonomy (NCBI): domain Eukaryota; kingdom Metazoa; phylum Chordata; class Actinopteri; order Blenniiformes; family Blenniidae; genus Lipophrys; species Lipophrys pholis. The sequence continues at coordinate 30,626,921 of NC_137638.1, forward strand.
GGGGGGGTATTTTGTTACTGCTGGCCCTGACTGGAACACCACCACATGCAACTGCTTTTACACGGAAATGGCATAAACGCTGAAATAATGTAGTTTTCATGTCCGACCACAAGTTGGTGCGCCTGCTCAGTAGCAGCATTTCCGTCATTTCAAAAAGTTCCACCTTGGGAGCCGTTTTCAAAAAGTTTAGTAGTAAATACAGACCTTGAAGTAGAAACTGTAATTGTCTTTGATAAGCTTTAACTTGTAAATAACAGTACTCTCTCTCTCTCTCTCTCTCTCTCTCTCTCTCTCTCTCTCTCTCTCTCTCTCTCTCTCTCTCTCTCTCTCTCTCTCTCTCTCTCTCTCTCTCTCTCTCCTAATCTAGAACATCTGTGACTGAACTTTTTTTTTTTATTCTATCACATGTATAGTTCCCAGCAGAGTGTTTCAGAAGCAGAGCAGTTAGCTGACTTTATTTTTTGTTAATTCTTAGTAGATTCTTTGTGCTTTTAACTTCTGTCCAGAGGCCACCAGGTGTGAAACAATTAGGGAAGTCAATCAATCAAATTTGTTTGATTAATCACACCACTTTTGTGAATAATCACGATTAATCACATTTTTCTTTCCTATTCAAATTACAGTTTTTAAATGAGCAATGTATGGAAACATCTAATTGATTTCGGTTCAGTCTTTTATGATATTTATATCAAGCATGTTGCCATCGCGATGATGATAAATTTGCGATATATTGTGCAGCCCCAGTACACATCCTTCTTGTGGCTGCTTATTTCACTTCAGTGTGATACTGAGAAAGTAAAAGCAAAGTCAGCCGATACGCATAAAAGCTGGTGCAGCATATGGAAACATCGAAATTTAATACTGAGCTCTAACTTTCCAAAAATATGCATTATCAATTCTCAGAAGTGTCTTTGAACACATCCCTGATGGAGAAACATGGCACTTGTGATCGCTGCTGCTAACAAGCTTCTCAATCTGAAGGATGCCAAAACTCTTCATTTGTAGAAAAAGAAACATAAGATGATAGTGGGAAATCCCTGTTTTCATCCAATTTTTACACTTGTTGTATTTATGTGATAAAACGTTGATCCTGTTTCAATTCTGCAACAAGTCTCGTCCAAATGTGTGATCAATCCTTTCAATCTAAGTCTGCATTTTCCTGTCGTGAAATATTTTAATGGGGCAGCACAAGAAGTGAGTCGACGGGTGTGTGTGTGTGTGTGTGTGCGTGTGTGTGTGTGTGTGTGTGTGTATGTGTGTCTAGGCGGGGGGGGGGGGGGGGGGGGGGGGGGGGGGGGGGCTCATCCTCCTCAGCATTCTTCACATTGTGTTTAGTCAGAGTCCCATTCCTTGCGGGTTTGGAGCATCATTCCTGTTACATCAGAGATCTGGACAAACATCAATACATGCTGCCAGTTCTGACACCGCCATAACTTTTTCCTAAATTGGTGCTGCAGCCTTTTGGAGTAGAGATGAGGGAGGAGAGTGTTAGTGAATGAGCCCGAGCCCCGCCCAAGCCCCCACCAGATGGGAGAGGCCTCTGCGTTTAAATGTTAACTGAGCTGGAGGCCGCTACCTCTGACTTCTCTCAAGTGTGATGAGCTGGTAACACACAGTCGACTAATGCAGATCCTCACTAAGAAAGAAATAATTCCCTGTTCAAAGGTGTACGTATGTGCGGGGGCTCGGCGGTGACACAGAGGCCGGTACCTGCTGAGGTGAAGATGAGGGACACGCACAGCTGATAATGGTGGAGGTGGTCGTTGTGGTGGGAGAGAGAGAGGGATGATGCCAGACTCACCTCAGGGACATTTCTCTTGAACTCCCTGCTCAGCTCTAACAGGTGCTTGTGGGAATGTTCGCTCTCCTCTTGTCGACCCGCCAGCTCAGACGCCACAGAGTTTAACTCCCTCTACAAACACACAAAAGACAAGAAAAACCAGTGAGAGAGGGAGAGAGAGAGAGAGACGACGGCACTTCAGGGAGCCTGCCAACGCTCATCCAGTAAAGCTTAGAGTGTACATAAATAAAAATACACTGCTGAATATTAACAATGTAATCCTTCATGATCTCACAGCAGTAATACTTACAGCTAGCCCTGGCCCATAAATAATTAAGCCAAAATAAATCCAATGCCTACAGTAGCAGAAGGCCTTTTAGATAATCAGTATTTGAAATAATCAATACGTTTGCAACGGCTATAGAGCGCCAGAGAGTGAGAGGAGCGAGAGGGAGTGGAGAGAGAGGGGAGGGTGGGGGGGGGGGGGGGGGGGGGGGGTGACGTGGAGAGACCCAATAACCTGACAAACACCCTTACAAACAAATAGAGCTTCCTTCTGAAATGAAGAGCTGTTTTATAAGCCCGGCCAAGACCTGATTCAAACGCACCGATGGCCTTGCTCGCCATCGTAATTACCACAGGTCAGATCTATTTTCAGCCTCTTTTCAATCTCTCTCCCATCGCCTGCGCCAATCTTTACATCGATCCCGCACAGATTTTCAATACATGACTGCAGCCTCCATAGCTTTAACCAAATTACCCTTTTGCTACAACAACAGCCGTGATCGCTATTCCATTAATGTCTGCGCACATTGGTTGTTTACATGTCTGTGTTATAGCGAATGAGAGCTCCACCCCGGCAACATGTCTGATCCACTATTCAAAGCTGTCTGTGCAGCAGGGCCCCTTCATCAGAACCTTGCATTCATGCTGGACTCAGCTGCACCGCATGCCATCCACAAATCCAATAATATCGATCCGTCATCCAATTCCCGGCTCTTTCAGCAAACAGAAAAAAAAAGGGAAAACAGATTCCAACTCTACTCTCCTGTACTGAGCAGCAGACAACTGTGTATTAGTCTCTTCTTCTCTTTTGACTGTGATTATCAGTAATTGATGAGGATCTTCTCTTGTAACTGCTGGAGTACAATATAAGAAGTGAAGTAGGGGGATTCAATTACCACAGCGAATTTATATATGATGCCAGGAAATTAAATTGACTGTGTTTTAATTAATCTGCAGTCTTACTTAAAGGCAATTTAATAAATCATCACACAGGGCCAAAAGAAATAAAGAAAAAATTAAAAAGGAGGGATGAAACTTGAACAGCCGTGGCCTCGTGGGATGGTGACAGGCTGCCGGTCAGACAAGTACGTTTTTAATTGAAGGGCTGCTGGTTCAAGTCCCTGGACTGGCTAGTGTGGAAGCAGCCGGAGTGGAAATGAGACTGAGGCGAGGCAGGTCGCCACAACTATAAAACTTGGCTGATATGGTTGTGAAGGACGCTTACAGCTGACAGTTAAAGTCTGTGACACTGAGGCTCGTAAGCCTTGAAGGCGTTTACGATCCCGACACTGTATCTGACGAGTGGATGAGAAATAACAGGATGTCAAAGTTTTTACGTCCATTCATCGGCCCAAACATCCACAATCTGCCCCATCAAAAATTCTCATCAGGAAAATATTTATAAAAAATCAGTTTGAAAGACATTTTTAGCAAAAATTAGGTTTTGTTTTTTTTGTCATCATGAACAATCATCAACAAACTGTTTCCATGCAAACAAGTGGAAACACAACTTTCTTCTTCTTTCTTCACATTACTGTGCATGCGCATCACACATTTGGTTAACAGTTCCTCCCAAAATGTGTGAGTAGATATATACAATATCAAACATGGCAGCCTCCTGAGTGTCATGACTCCCTTTATGATTATAGCATATTGTTCTCTGCATGTGTGTGTGTGTGTGTGTGTGTGTGTGTGTGTGTGTGTGTGTGTGTGTGTGTGTGTGTGTGTGTGTGTGTGTGGGGGGTTTCATTGAAAAAAAAACAGCATCCACTATTGGAACAACAAAACAACTGCATTTCTTTGAGCATTTCTGCTGTTGCTGTGTAAATGGACATCGTTTTTGAAATGTTGTCATGTAAATGCAAAACATTTCGGAATCAAACACACAAAAATTATGTTTTTAAAGACTTTTTGAAAACTTTTGGGAAATTGTCCTTTGCCTTTATTTTAAAGGCTCCTGCTTTTCTGTTTGTGACCGTGACTGCGTCCATCAAGTGTCTGGCTTGTGAGTCTAGAGGGAAAAAGGTTAAGATTAATGATTCAAGATAATAACAAACATATACGAAGCAAGGACATAAAGAGTTAAATTAAAAAGACTCCATCCACACCCGTGTCTGTTTCCTAAACGTGAAGAAGCAGGAGCCAATTGGAAGGACTCCAGATGTGGGAAATATAGAAAATAAGATATATAAGATGCAGGCAAACTGCTCTTAATGGTCATGTCAATGCATGTATGATGGCTTGCTGCCATCAGTCTATGAAGGTGTGTGATTGAGGCAAATTGCTTTGGATATAAGAGCCATGAATGCAGCTATTCAGCTGTGTCAGTGTTTTTCTGGTCAAGCTCCAGTCAATCAGCAATACCTGAAAGACTTTCTTTGGCTTGGTCACATTTAGTTAAAAAAATAAATAAAGAGAGAGCCCAATATTCAGGATACGTTTGGTGAGTGGGAAACATGAATCGTACTGTCACTGAAAAAAGGCCGTGGCTGCACAGGATAAGGCGACAGGACTTTATAAATTCCAGTTCGTCCTTACAGTCCATCTGGGATGAGCCTTCCTGGAGATTAGAGAGTGGGCTTTCAGATGCCAGCCAACCTCCACGAGATTCAAATGGCCCCAGACCGGCTAATCTTGCCAAGAGAAAATTCCTCTAGAAGTGACTTTGAGTGGATTTTTTAAGTACTTAAGATATAACCGTGTAGTGAAGTCTGCTGGTGCTTCAGTGGCCTCGAAGAAGAGCCGGGTTCGCTTTTATTGCAGCTCGGTTGATGAGGATGCTGCATGCAAGTCAAACAGTGAAATCATTATGGAATGGTTATTTTTGAAAGCATCCCCACAGTTTCCAGACCATTACGAGGGAGGGGAGCCCGGGCAACAGCCCATCAAATGAAACCTACTGCCTGTCTTTCTGGAAAGAAGTGAGGCAGAACAGGCTGTTTGCTGCTTTGGTTGTCTTGCTCAGACTGATGATGGGAGGAACTCCACATCGTAGCGTTGCAGAAAACGAGAGGCTATCTCAAGAGACAAAAGATACTGAAGAAGCTTTTTTCCTCTGGCTCCTAATCAGATGTGATCCATTTCAACCTACAACCAGGGCACCTTTTGAGATCCCTGATAAAATTCACTTATCTCCCTTCATTATGTTGAGCTTCATCCTTCATGAAATAATTTGCATGAACCCTGAGACGCTCCCGATGTCACAAAAAAGGGGCAAAGCCGAGTTGTGACTAGCCGTGCTAAGAGGAGTTTCTCAGTAATCGTTTGACAGGTTTTAAAAAGGACGATTGGGACCAAATTTTCAGTGTGTGGCAGTCCGGTCAATACAGAGCTCCTGTCATTAAGCCTCTGCCAGTCAAACATCCAGCCTTAATTGATGAGTTTCCCCCAGGGAAGGCGGAGCTGTCATTGGGACTTGGAGGGGCAGGAAAGAGGGATTTTGAGCGTGGAACCAGTCCTGGTGAGCTTCAGTCAATACATGAAGAAGAAAGCGATCTTGGTGACTTCTGACTCAAAAACAAAGAGCAAGAAACAAGAAGCTTATTGCTTTTAGCAGGATGGACCTGCGACCTATTGGCAGACCGTAAATGGACTTGAAGCACAATGACCTGCTGAACACTGAGAAGAAGACAAAAAAAAAAAAAAAAGATGTGAAGATGTGAAGATGTGACTCGTGTATCCTTTGACTTCACAAAAGCAGGCTTTGGCCTTCCGACACGAACCGAGGATGCACCCTGTAGAGACGAACTCACATGATCCGACAGGCAGACATTTCCACTGCATTAAGAGGTCTCGGGTTTATGCAAGTGTGTTGTTGCAAATACAGCACAAACTGGTCCCTTCAGACTCTATCGGGTGAGAAACTCAACACCATCGGTGGCAACAAATCTGTAGAAAGACAAAGCACTGAGGATTATGACATAAGCTGGTTGTCAAGTATATTGTTTCACTGCAATGATGGGAGGCAACTTATGTCTATAAGTAGGCAAAGGCTGCAAAAATACCCTGTAATCAAATCCAACCAAGACAATTGCTCTTGACAAAAATCTGAGCAAAAAATTATAAACTGTAACAATCTGTGCAAGTGGGAATGTTTCAGGTAAAATGTGAGGCTATAATGCATTGTGTTGGAGACGATTTGACTTTGATTCATTAAACCCAGCTCATCTTGATTACATCTGTAGTGGTAAGCTATTTTCTGGCCTTTCACAAAGACAACCCATAGTGGAAAATGTTGACAACGATAGGGGGGAGAGAAAAAACTAGCAAGGTACTGAAATGAGGTAGAGTGAGTCAAAATCACTATTGTGTGCAGTGGGCTTGGACAGCACAAATTAAAGAGGAAAAAATAGGAAGGAGGAGAGAGGGGAAAATGCAGATGGGGTATTATTTTTCTTTTTGTATCCCATCTAATTGCAATCATAGGCAGATGTCTGAAAGTGTGACAGCATCAGCAGAATTGCTGCTGAGAGCACAGAATCTTTGTCTAAAAATAATCAGACATTCTGTGTGCTGCTGTTTGTTATAATGGTAATCGATGCTGGAGGCTTTGAATTCCATCAATTTATAGATCCACTCTGTTCTGCCTGGTGACTGTACTGCCTCACAACCCCCACCACAGAAGCACACTGAAGCAACAACACACACACTCACACATATATATGCCTGCTTTGTAGCAATGTCTCACACAAAAGAGCGGTTAAGCGCACACGTGTGCACAGCGCTACATGCGCGCCAACATCCGCACAACACAGGGGCTGCAGCAAAGGCAGAGCAAGGGACCAGTGTGTGATTAAGATAAGTGTAGTTTCCTTTCATACATTCCTTATCGCCTCCCATTCTCTGTGAGGCACAAGATTGTCCATAGCTGCTTCAGATTAGCCCCGCATCTCAGACGCCACATTTGAGAGGGCGGACTGATCAATAAATCAAATCACCACAATCAATGGCCCCAATCACTGCAGTCTAGTCCGGCTTCAACATTATTACTGGCAACTCCCCCTTCCCCAAATGCTCTCTGCCCTCTCCCAGCAGCCACTGAGGCAAGGAGGGGGTGGTGTGTGTGTGTGTGTGTGTGTGTGTGTGTGTGTGTGTGTGTGTGTGTGTGTGTGTGTGTGTGTGTGTGTGTGTGGAAGGGGGGGGGGGCTTTGGCGCCTGTCCATATGAAAGATCCAAAATGAACTCTTATCTGGCTTGCTTGAGCTTGAGCATCAGTTAAAGGCGCGACAGACAGACAGTGTGTGTGTTGGTCCGTCCAGACAGAGCCTGGCGCGAGGAGCCTCTGACCTCTGCGACCCCGCGCTAGGAAAGTGAGCCGAGCACGCGGCTCCTGACAGGGAAGCACTGGGGGGCTGCTATCACCTGGCATCTCCCTCCATCTGTTTAGCCCAGACTGCTGCTCCTTCACTCTCACTCTCCATCAGATTGGCTCCGATTCACGCCGTCTTCGCAGTGCTGCCGGACCACGCCACACCAGGGTCAAATACTATGTGCATTAAATTCGGAGGATTTGTTTTGACCTGCTGGCAGGACCAAACAACACAAAAACAGTCAGCTACCTCGCTGAATTATCAATCAGAAGAATACAAAAGAGTGAGAGTTTTGAATCATGTTTCTAGCAACTGATCAGACGAGTATCTACACATTGATAGCACCTCTTCACCCAAAGGATCACCTGACAGGGAATTTGATCTTGTTGTATTTTATGAATTAAAAGCATGAAATTAGTATTAGTATTAGTATTAGTTTATTTAAAAGGGGACAGTGCAATTTTATAAAACACATGATTCCACATGGTTAAAAAAGCCAGAATTAGCCAGAAGGCTAGTTTTCATCTGTAGTCCCCTACATTGTTTTTGCGTTTTTGTTTCAGAAAGGTTTTACAATTAGACTACAACGTTTTGAAAACAATGTCCTTGTACACGGAAACGGCACAAAAGCTGAAAACACTGTCATTTTTATGTAGAGCCACTAGTGGGTGGTGTTTGTTTTTGTGATAAACCACACTCATCCATGGAGAAAGGAGAAAGGAGAAAACAATATGCTTTAAACATCAACAATGGGCGAACACAGACATTCTAGTGGAGAGACCACCAAGTTGGATCGTTATTACGGCGACTGTCAAAATAAAACTACCAAGTCCAGGAGAATATGGACTTGGAGTCATGACACCTGAAGGAATCATTGTTCTTATTGTCCATCTACTGAGCATGTGCATAAGGTCTGCATGAAGACGGGCCCCAAAGCGTTTTCAAAAAATGTTGTTTTCCATAGTTTCCAGACATGGAGTTGGAGTATTTTCCAAAAGTTGCATTTTTAGGGGCTCTGAGCACTGGGAAGTTTTACGTTTTCACTTGTAAACAGCGATACAACGCTCCAGGATCGGGATTGGAGACCGTTTTTCTATATGCTTTTCAATAAACAACACAATAAACAATTCACAAGCCAATCTGACTGTATCATGTCATTGATTCCTTCAAACAGTATTCAATATCTGTATAACTCCACATGATGACCATAACTGTGCATCAGTTGAAATGATACATTTTTAAATTTTCTACATTGTTCTTCCCTTCTCAACATCACAGACCAGAGAAGATCGGGCAAAAACAGAGGAAAAAAGAAAATAGATTCCGTTGTGTGTTGAAAAATGCATCCCATGCATGACAGATGTAAAAACACATTAATGATGCAAAAGAAAATGGAACAGTTCTTCCCGATAATCACAATCTTGCTGTGATTAACACAAATGCAATCGAGCTTTTCAACATATTGGAGGGTGGACTGTTGCATCATAGTTTTAGTAGGTTAATGTGATTTGTCTTGTGCCAATCAGAGAACAACAACACGTGATACTGCAAATCAAATGGTCATATCATGCAGCAGGTTTTGAACATGTGGGCAATAGGGTTGAAAGTAAGTTTTAATTTCATTATACAAAATACATCAAATTAAGACATTTTGATGGCAGTTGGAGGGATGAAGGTTATGAAATTCATCACATTCAAAACAGCCATGGAGCCATGTAAAGCATTTGAGTTTAAGACAATTTGATTATTTTCCCCCACCCACATTAAAGAAATGTGGACTTCCTACAAAGCATGTTTCCATCACTTGAGCAGATTTTAAGTAGTTCAATGTGTTCGAAACATTCATCCACTCACTGCTCTATTTGGGGAAATGTGATCTTCAGTATTTTGCAAATGAACAGACAAAGCAGGACTCGAACCAGTGATGACGATGTAGGATTACCCGCTCTACCGCCTTTGCCAAAGGTAAATGTGGAATTTGTTAAAACAGTAGAAAGACTTCACAGTAACTCAGATTCACACAGAGGGACAGCTACCATGCAAAGTGCTGAAGTTAGGGTTGAATGACATGAAGGGATGAGATGGGGAATCAAACCATCAGCATGAGTGTCAGACAACCTCCTCAACCAACTGAGCCACAGTTGCCTCAAACAGTGTTTTAATTTGAACTCTGGAGCCGATTCTCAAGGTTTTAGTGTCGCAAACAAAAAGTAGGTTGAGGAAAAAGTATGTGCTTTCCTGTTTTCATAATTGTCTGAAATCTGTATTGTGACTCCTCTTAAAGGCTGATATTTACTACGACGATGACAGTACGCGTCGGGCAGTGTGTAGCCCCTCCACCTCTGAAAGTTCTGCGTCAATTTTGTATTTTGTATGTTCACCACCATAATGCTCACAGTTTAAAAGGATTGGTCGCGAAACCACATTAAACACGTTGGTGGTATTTATTTCCCAGTTACGCATTTGTGGTTATAATGAGCAATTTGGCACAAAGACTGGTATTTTTTGGCCTGTTCCTAAATGCACTCAAAAAAATCAACTATGCAGTTATTCAGTTTACATATCAGAAATATGTTTGATTAACATGAGCATATTAAGTTTCTTGTTGTTAAATGGTTCATTCTAATAGACGTTGTTCAGATAATATGAATATATGGGATTCAATCTACTTAATATGAATAGATGGAAATGTGTGACATGATTAAATTACATTAACTCAGCAAATTATTTTTGTGTTTGTGGAAAAGACTGAGAATCATTTTTTTTTCATTGTGGAGTGTGCTGTTCACTCTTGAATTTGACTTTAATTCTCCAATAGAGTGCACATTCACGACACCAGGGGTCTTCAATTCTGGGCCTCGAGGGCCGGTGTCCTGCTCCAAGCTTCAGCACACCTCAATCTAATGTTGATGTCATCATCAAGCTTGTAAAAAAAGCCCAAGAATGAGCTCCTTATTGCATTCAGGTGTGCTGCAACTGGGAGGAACCTAAAACATGTGGGACACCGGCCCTCGAGGAGCAGAATTGAATAGCCCTGCACTACACCATCATCATGGCCTGTGTACCGCGTCTTGTGTTCTGAGCTGCCTCGATGCATATTTAGAAATTGTTGGGGGTGTGCATCAGGTGACCCAGGAGCTCGGTACAGGTGGTTCACGGCAATGTAGAGCTTTTGTTTTGCATACGGAGTATAAATTCGGTTTCACAGTTTTCGTACCAATATGAGGGGCATTTTTCCAGGAAATATGTCAAAAAAAGTGGTGTTGTTATGCTAAGTACTGCAGAACAACAGAATGGAGGTTTCAGAAACAAGAGGAACATCCTGTGAAAACTGCTCGGAGCAACTGAAAACACAACGTTCTGAAAACAAGTCCGTCTCCATAGAAGCGGGATAAAGTACAACTTTTCTGAAACACTGCGACTACGCATGCACAACACGGTCATAGTAAGTACTTCTTCTACACATGAGTGAGTCGCTGGACAATAACAAACATGGCGGCCTCCACAATGTCACGACTCCCAGTCCATATTCTCCTGGGACATGGTTGTTTCATAATTGACAGTCCTCCGGTATAGCAAGTCCACTTCATCATCTGTCCATAAGAATGTCCATTTACTCCCATTGTTGATGTTTAGAGTGTATTGTTCTCTACATGCCTGTGTGTGGTTTCATTACAAAAACAGAAATAGCACCCACTGGCGGCGTAATATAAAACCTCCATTGTTTTCAGTGTATGTATGTAAATGGACATCATTTTCAAAAAGTGTGAGGGGGGGACATTTTTATTGTAGTTAGATATTCATTGTAATTTAAACAATTTGCTCCTGAGATTATTTGAGTAAAATCTGAAGCTGTAAAGCTGTTCAGAGGCTTTAAATTGGTGCATATCAAAGTCTTTGGATGTGGCATTATTGGAGGAGCAGGCTGAATCAGAGCATGAGTGACAAAAGCTGGAGACAAGAATAAAGTTTGAGTCTTCATAAAAACAAAACAAAAAAAAAAAAATCAAAGACGTTATCCAAAATTTGAGGTTTGACAAAGTGGAGGTCATCTTATAATCAGGGTCATCTGTCTGGGTCAATATGGTATTGGCACATGCTGCTCATTCAAAGTCAGAAGTGTGTAGGTACTTTATAGACGGTAAAGACTTACCAACCAGAAAAAAAAACATTTCATTTTGACACTTCTCCAAACTCTGGACTGCAAAGTCTGATAAATCATCCAAAATAATTAATCCCCAGTCAGTCAGGCTGTCTTCAAACAGCATGCTAAATCTTACAAAAGGAAGGAGAAGCGTATGAGCGATACAACCATCACCAAAAGGTGTGACTGGTGTTGTCAGCCATTATTCGTCATACCCTGCTTCATTTAGAGAGTTTTTGGCGCCTGATGCACCAGAGCTCAGCCTACTTGTCAACACTTCTCTCTTTAATTCCAACATGCACACTTGGACGCACACATACACACATTTTTATTTCTCACTAATGTGTCGGCAACACATCTTAGTATGATCAGGGAGGCTGTAATTCCATTCATTGTCAAGTCTTTTTCAAAATAGTATCATGAGGTATCATGAAGACACCTTTTCGAAGCTCTTTCAAACAACTGCAAATCCGCTCCGAAACAATGAATAACTTTAAATGTCCTCCAATTAGAAACTTCAAATTACAATCTATGACTGAATGCTCCAAACGAAGGCCAATTACAACACCTTATATATCATCATTACAGCGAACCATTGTTCTGCTTCTTTCAAACTGTGGTTACAATCAGGGTGTCTATTGTCATCGTGTGGTACATGCAGGGTGACTAATTACACAGTCCTATGATTCATTAGCAGACTAGTGGGTTGAAACCTGAGCGAAGACACGATAACCTCAGTCGGGCCAAATGATCGGCTCAAATGGAGACGTGAAAAGAAAAAGATAATCGAGGAGGTTCACAACATCCGAGAGCTCAAAAAATGTAACTCTGAATACAATAAAAGTGAAGTTTTATGAAGGGGACGAGTGAAACATGAGCAGAGCAGCAACGGTGTCGAATTCAAACTGTAAAATTGGGGACGAAGTTTATTTTCCTTGTATCTTTTGAGAAGAGGCGCAGACTGCTGGGGACTCGTTCCTGTTGAAATTTCAGGATTGAGGTCAGTTAAAGGCAAAGAGACAAAGAAGTACTGAAATCCTCCATAAGGTGTGCTACATTGCATGATCAAATAGGTTGCACATTCCATTTGTAACCTCACACACCAGCAGGAGCATTTGAATGAGGGGTTTGCGTTCTTTGTAGTCTGTTCACATGAAAACCGTGCTGGACAGTGATTGCGTTTACACAGCAACGATTTCCAGTGAAAACACAAAACCTCCATTGTTAGTGTAAAAATTTTAAGATTTCCAACAGTAAAATGTGTTTTCTTTGTATCGACTTGGTTCTTGAGAAGCTTCACCAAGAAGGAAGAAGAAGGTGAGGTTTTCACTCTGAAACTATGATGACGTGGATCACTAAAACAAACCATTTCAGTGTGACAGGTAGAAGAGAAAAGTGTTTTCTGAACTGTGTAAAACTTTCTTTTCCTTCCCTGGAAGTTGTATATCAATCCTAAAACAGATACATCCAGTATCAGCGGATTATCAGAGGATTATTTTGGGATAAATCACTAGTTTTAGCACATTGTGAACAGTCCATTTGATGATCCACCAGGATATGTGAGGTGGTTAGACGAGAAAACTATTCTTTGAAAAGATAATATCCCAATTTCAGAGTCACACAATTGATTGTCAATCAGAAAAGCCATCAAGTATCGTTTTTGTTCAAGATCATCAAAAGAGTATTGATGAAAATACTTGTGATATCAAATGTTGTGAAACATTACCGGAGCCACCACAGTGTCAAACTCAAACAATAAAATTGGGGACAAGATTTGTTTTCTGTGTCTTTCAAAGTGAGGAAAGAGAAGCGCACTGCCGGGGACTGTGTTTCTTGTGAAGCTTCACCATCGAGGTCAGCTAGTGGGAGAAGGAGGGAGGCTCCGCAGATGCAGCCATCATCACGGTGAATGGCCCACTTTCACCTGAAACGACGAGCCGCAGCGATGCAACACAGATAACCTACGATTGTTTATTCTCTCTTAAGAAATGTCAATCTGTTCGCTCTCAGGTGTGCTGCTCTTCCTCTTGTTTTTGTTGTTTTCTCCCCCCTACTCTCTCCGTTTTCCCTTGTCGATCGCAGCAAGATCAAAGCGACGCCGCTGGAAGAATCTGAATATTTCAGGTGTGGAGAGAAGGCTGCGTTTCACACCACCTGTGTAGTGCTCAGAGACGAGTCCCTCCTCTCACTCAGACTCAGTTAGAGGGGCCCCTGGGGCCTGGCGACATAAACCGGGGCCACCTGTCTGAGAGAGAGGGAGCGCTCCTTTACCCTCCTTTCTCTCCGTCGCACTTCCATTTTATAGTATTTGAACCAAAAATAAATGACTCTAAATAGAGCGGTGAGAGTGGGAATAAAACTGGTGCTGACAACAAGAAGCCGAGAGCTTTGAGCGCTGTCACAAAGGCTCGAAGATCTGGCAGCCGGGCACCGCCACCGCAAAATGGGAGCAGCCACTTGAAAGGGCAGTTTATACATGAATCATTTTATCATTTGCCATGTTGTGTGGCAGAAGGTAGCTCCCGTTTATTAAATGATGTGCCCGGTCAAGAGAATGGGCTGGATTATTTTCTGTGAGATGATTCTCATCACTCCCCCCTTGAACTGCTACCTTATCATGGTGGGGGAGTTTGAGTACGGCATTATGCCCCCCAGTAGGGTCTCCCAAGGCAAACAGGTCCTAGGTGACGAGTCAGACTAAAAGCAGTTCAAAAAGCCCCTATGGATAAACCAAAGAGAGTTGTGACCTCGCCCGGTAAGGCGCAGCCGAGGCCTCACCCTGGTGCCAGGCCTGGGGTTGGGGCTCATATGCGAGCGCCTGGTGAACGGGCCTTTGCGCGCGGGGCTCGGCCGGGTCCAGCCCGAATAGACGACACGGGCCCCTCCTCTTCCTCCTGTGAGCCCACAGGGGTGTCGGGTGCAGTGTGAATTGGGTGGCAGTCGACGGGAGGGACCTCGACGACCCGATCCCCGGACACAGAATCTGGCTTTTGGGACATGGAACGTGACCTCACTGGAGGGGAAGGAGCCTGAGCTTGTGTGGGAGGTTTGAGAGATACCGTCTAGACGAAGTCGGGCTCACCTCCACGCACAGCTTGGGCTCTGGAACCCAACTCTTCGACAGGGGCTGGACACTCCACTTTTCTTGAGTTGCCCACGGTGAGAGGAGGCAAGCTGGTGTGGGCTTGCATATTGCCCCACAGCTCAGCTGCCATGTGTTGGAGTTCACCCCAGTGAACGATCGGGTCGGGTCCCCATGCCTTTGGGTAGGGAACAGGTCTCTGACTGTTGTCTCGGCCTATGGACCAAACAGCAGTACAGGCAGCTGAGAGGTACCGGCAGGCCAGGCGGGCCGCAGCCCGGGCTGTGGTGGAGGCAAAAACTCTGGTTAGGAGTTCGGAGAGGCCATGGAGGAGGACTATCAGTCGGCCCCGAGAAAATTCTGGCAAACCCACTGGCGCCTCTTATTCCAGGGTACTGGAGAGGAGGATCTGGCCATTAGTCGAACCTCGGATCCAAGAGGAACAATGCGGTTTTCGTCCTGGTCGCGGAACACTGGACCAGCTCTATACTCTCCACCGGGTGCTTGAGGGTTCATGGGAGTTCGCCCAACCAGTCCACATGTGTTTTGTGGATCTGGAGAAGGCATTCCACCGGGTCCTTTGGGGCATCCTGTTGGGGGTGCTCCAGAAGTATGGAGTCCGGGGAAGGAGTTTGGTTCGCATTGCCAGTAGTAAGTCGGACATGTTCCCAGTGCATGTTGGCCTCCGGCAGGGCTGTCCTTTGTCACCAGTTCTGTTCATAACTTTTATGGACAGAATTTCTAGGCACAGCCAGGGACCGGAGGGGGTCCGGTTTGGGGACCACAGGATCTCATCTCTGCTTTTTGCAGATGATGTGGTCCTGTTGGCTTCATCAATCCTGCACCTTCAGCGTGCACTGGCGCGGTTCACAGCTGAGTGTGAAGCAACTGGGATGACGATCAGCACCACTAAATCCGAGGCCATAGTTCTCCACCGGAAAAAGGTGGCTTGCCCCCTTTGGGTTGGCGAGGGCAGTCTGGGTATCCCTGCTTAGACTGCTGCCTCCGCAACCCAGCCCCGGATAAGCGGTGGACAATGAATGAATGGATGGATGGATGGTTCTCATCACATCATCGGGGCCGCCATTTCTGACCCAAAGCAAATAAAAAGCCTTCCCGATGTCAACGCTGGTTGGATGTAGCGGTTTTCCTCGAAGGGGCAGCGCGTCCTGACATGTGTAAGCACATGTGCATGCGTGTGGAGGTGGGGCAGGTTCCACACTACCAGTTTACAGCCATGTCTCTCAAAAGGGCCGTAAAGTCTTTACAGCAAATTCCTTACATTCATCTGTGTCAGAGCGCTTGGCACACATTAGGCGTTTACACAGGAGGAAACACAATCTATTTGATGCTACACTGCCCACACGTCCAGAGCCCTCCTCCTCACGCAGGAGATTCGCAGTGTTTAACTTCCATTTCATATTCTGAACAGGCAGCCAGACAGGCAGCCGAGTGCAGGGAATGGACTCCATCTTGCTGTAAATCAGTGTTTAAACACCCGACTAAATGTAATCTGGAAAGAGTCAACACGAGGCCCCTCACATTACGCTGCTCAAGATATTTGTTTTTATTTATTCTGGAATGTGCAATAGATTTTTTTGCTGCACTCTCTAATGATGTACACAAACGGCAAAGGGAAAAAAAGTCACATTTCATTTTTTTCCTCTCCCCCACCTCTCGACTGATGTAGCTCCCCATCTTTTAATATCAGGGGTGCTTATGAGAACAAGTGGAGGTTAATCTAAGGAGCGGGCCACAGCCAGCCGGCTCTCTGTAAATGTCAGCTGGGAGATCCAGGCCTTTCTTATTACCACACTAAACCAACAAGGCTGGCAGCTCCAAGATGGATGTGTGACTTGGAGGTGTCTTCACCCCCTCCTCACACCCTCTGCTTCTCTGCACCATCACGGACCAACCCCATCCCAGAAAACCTGATTAATCAATCGATTTATCGCCATAAATCAGGCCAGGCTTTGATTGTATCAGCAAGTCAGGCAATCAATCAATTAGTCGGGACCTAGCAGCCCAATTTGCTTAAAGAAAGATGAATGCTCCCCCACATCATCCATTTGGTTGTCCGTTTACCCATCAAACACAGCGGCTGTTGACTCCCAGGCCCAACATGCATCCCTTTATTGATTTCTGCAGATTAAACTTGCAAAAGAATCAAAGGACACTTAAATGACTAGGAATAATTCTGCCTTCTTTTGTAGTGAAGTATGTTCACCGACGTTTTTTGATAGCATTTCATCATATCATCAAAACAAGTGTAAACATTCAAATCCACAACGCAGAGCTGCAGTGAGTGATGGAGCAGACTGGAGCCACATACACCTGATGACAGCTACACTGTCTTATGTTCAGTGTCATCTTCAGGATTGTTTAAACAAGTGTATTTGTGGAAAATCTTTACTTTCATTTCTTATATTAGTACACAACAATCCTTGTTTCTGATTTAAAACATGTTGCTTGTGTTCAGCATGGAGTGGATGGATGGAGCTCTCGCATCAAGAAAGGCACCATATTTGGTAACTTCTTAATTTGTTTCTGCTGCTTGTGCCTCAATACTGGAATTTGTTACACTATAAATGGGCATGAAACTTCTGCTTTATACTTCTAATAAAACCCTAAAAATGGTTGCGTTTGGGCTTTTTGCTTTAAAAAATTGTGACTTACTGATAGTCAGTACACATAAGTGATGCTTCAGCTTAAAAATATAAACAACATGGAGTAGGTCATATTCAGTGTTAATTCTTTACAAAAATCTCCTGTTCCAGTAGGATTGTAGTACTCAGTAGACAATCAGAGGTCACAAAGTTATTGTACAACTTTCTGAATACAGGAACTGTATGCCACGTACAGATTTTTTCAAGCCTGAGAATAAATTCTTATGTTAAAAATACTTCTTTTACACTTTCTTTACTATTGATAAGTAAAAAATATTTGTTTCGTTAGGTAATAATATTGATGCTGATCACAACTATATTAAGGCCCCATTTACAAGATGACGTTTTCAAGTTGAATAAAAAAAAAAAAACGTCTTCAGAAAAATAAATGCTTGAGTCAAGAAAAGGCACCTGAAAAGTCTACTTAAGTATAAATACGTAGTTATTTACCACCTCTTTTCAAAATCGTCACATAGAGTTTTGACAGCCCTGGTTACGAGGAGCTTAAACTACTGAGAAACAATGGGGCCGAGTGGGACAAATCACGCATTATTAGAAGTCAAGCCCAGCTAGGTTTATATGGCAAGGCAAGGGGGAGTTGGCAGGGACTCAGCAATGAAACAGCTGGATGAACAAACTGAGAAAAAAAATATGTATAATGACATATTTGTTTCATATTTTATCCCAACTGTGAATTCCAATCCACATTGTGACACCGGCTGCCTCGGTCCAGCGACTCCCATCTGCAACTCTGTGTCAGCACGTCTCCAAGGACAGGCTGGAAAACTTCGGGGACGACAAAAACCGACAGGAGCAAGTAGAGCACGACAGAGTGGGCTGCCGGAGTCTAGGCGTGCTTGTCCCCCAGCGGAGGGTTTGAACGTGGCAGACTGGAGAGGAAAGAACACGGGGGGCTCCCCGGGGAGAAAATCTGTGGTGGGATTAGAGCCTCACCAGGCCCGGTTCTGCTTCACACCCTAAGACCCTGCTGTGATACAGCCGAGGGAGGTAGTGGTGATGGGTGGGGGGGGGGGGGGGGGGGGGGGGGGGGGGGGTACTCCACAGAGCTATCTATGGGGGCTTTACAGTTCTGCCCAATCTCCCCAAGCCTCAGCATGTAATTAGAGATAAAGACAGAGGGCTCGGCTACTCAACCTCAATTCTCCCAGCTTCACACAAGGCTGCCCACCCATAGCCCCCTGAGGAAACCCCACACCACCACCCCTGCACCGGCACCTGTGCACGCTAGCTGGCTACCAACCCCATCATCTTCTAACCAACTGTTCCACACTCTAAACATTTAAGGTACTACAAGGTACGGTACATGATCATGATTGATTGGCGCAGAAATGTGAAGTGTCCCAAAGTTGCAACACTGTGATTCACGACGGCGGCATGCGGCTCTTTGAGGGGATTTTCTTTCTTTTTTTTTAATGCCAATTCCACCTAATATGTTTGCTGAGGAGGATTCATATTGTAAAAATTCTCAGGTAAACAATAACCTCTGTAAATAAGCAATTTTTCTTCATATCTAAAACTTCATCCAGGCGAGTGGGGAAAATTTAGAGGATATAGCAGAGGAGGAACTCTCGACTATATTCAAGAAACATAAAATTATACTATGGAGGGATCCATTATTCATCTCAGATACATTTTTCATTTAAGAGTGGGCTGGATATGAGCAATGATGAATGCATCGCCCAGGATGCAATTTGTATGTAAAATAACAGAAGATTACAGAATATGTTTTAAGTGCAAATGCAGTTTGTTGCCATCTAAGTAGAAAATGCATTCCTCCAAAAAAAAAAGAATGAGACCTGAGTCCCATGATGCTGCTTCATAAAATCACTTAGCCCATAGCTAGGCCCATCGCCAGACTTCAGAAAGGGTCACAATGAGGTGCTCTAGTGATGAATGAGCTGACTGGAGTGGATTTTCATTCATATAATATATAACTACCTCTTGGCGTGGGATAAGTAAACCGAATAACTACTGCTAATTCTGCTGGCATCCAGCTCAGTGCCACACTTCCTTGAAATCCTCCCCTCTGCAGACACACTGTTAGATGCATGTCAACGCACAAGTGCACACAAACACACAGCAGCATTTCGCTGCCTGCCAGGCATCCACATGTTCCTCTCAGGACTCGCTTTCTCCTCATCAGCTTCACTGGCTGCACACCGTTTCAATTCAGTGCGTCTCAAAGACACACAAAGAGCCTATCCCCGCATTCACAGTACAAAGATTGAATACAGCCCTCTAACACAAGACATGCCCACCACAGAGCATGTAATACAACTCATTACTGGACACGTTGGATGCGGGGGTCTGTGATGAGAGAGACAAGCACAACATGACAGGCTGCAGGGGGGCCCAACACCAACATCTCCATCCTCCCTCACCACCAAGAAGAACTTTAAAAACAGGTCCAAATAACTAAAGCAATCCAATTGATTTTTACAGGTTCTCACAAATAGGTGCTATAACGCTGGGGGAATTGAGAGAAAACCCAGAAATACTGTTTACACTTTCAGTGAAAGTACCACACGCCCGGCGGGCTTTCGGACGTCCGTGTCGGAGGTTAATTCAGGTCTGAATCGCAGCTCGTCACACTCGCTGTGCAGTTGACCCACAAGCAAACCATGTCCGATGGCACAGGGACACGGGGACAGCATAAGTGGGTCAGCCACATTGATCGTCTGCCCCGCACCGGATTGCTGTGGGGGTCAGGTTTGGTTTAATGTGCGAGGAGGCAGAGACGAGGCTGCGTTTGTGAAGGAAGGCGGCACGGCAAATCGGCTAATCCGGCTATGCAAGCAGCCTCGTGAACCTTCCTTAACCTCGGGGCTATCTCATGACCCGAGGCAAAGCATTACACACATTAAAAAGACATGAACTTCACAACGTCGGAGTTTCAGGCACACAATCAATGGGGCAATAGGCGCAAAAATTTTCTGCACTGCGAGTGTGATACCCCCTGTTCACTGTCTCCCTCTCAGGACGACAGTGGAACCTCTTTTTACACCGTGCTCATGTTGATGTCAGCAATAATAAAGACCTGCAGCACGAGAAACAATGAAAAAAGCAAGTACGAGCTGGAGACAGCTTTTGGAGGTGGGTTGGAAAACAGCGCGGGGAGTCGGCAGAGAGGGCAGGATGTGAGGAGTCTGTCAACTTCTCCTTGTCTGCTCCTGTGTTCGCTCGCTTCAGAGTGAGGGGAGCAAATGGGCCTAATTCACACTGGCTGTGTGTGAGTGTCTCTGCTGTCGAGCAGCGTGAGCGGGAATTAGATCTATGGTTTGTAGCCTTCATCCCTTCCCAGACAGACTTGTTCCGGCTCAGAGGCGCTGCCTAATCCGCACCTCTCTCCCGCTTGCACTCCCAGAAAATGACTTCACACAGCTGCCTCAAACGCCCAACGCAGCAATTCTCGTCTGACTGAACTCCCCCCTATCCACAAAAAAAAAAACTCAGCAGACCTCCCATAGCTCATTTAACATACCAATTCCTCCCCAAAGCCCACCGGACCCCCTCCTAGGAGATGAAAACAACAATGACAAAAATGAGAGCCCCTCTTGATAATTTAAGGGCTCTTTTCTCCAGAGAGCTGTCAAAATCAGTCGTACAGTGGGAGGAACTCAAAGAGCGACGAGGTTCCCGGGAAGAGGGCTGCTGATTACAGACGTCTGTGTGTCCGACAATTAGTTGCTGACAATGTAACGCAATCAAAAGCTCATATCGCGACTATCGTCACTAAAATGATCACAATCACTGATATTACCAGGATGTTATTCTAAAGTTCAATCTAACAATCAATCCAACATGCTCTAAAAACTCGTGAAATACACATCTTTTCCAACGTATGGAATCAGCTGCACTTGTGATGACAAATATATATTTTAATTGTTGATCATCTGGTAGTCATTCACTTTTGTGCGTATCTATTGAAGGTAAAACACATAAAGATTGATTTGCTGAAAGTTTTCACGTATAAAAACAGGGCCAAAGTTCAGCCCTGTTTACACAACAACATATTATGTGAAAACGCATCATTTTAGCTTTTGTATTTCAGAAAAGCTTCACGTTTACACTGCAGTGTTTTGAAGATGATGTCCGTTTACATGGAAACGGCAGAAACGCTGAAAACTGTGGCTTTTATGTTGGGCCACTCGTGGGTGCTGTTGGTTGTTTTTGTATTACAATCAAACGAAAGTGTGCAGAGAAAAATATCCTATAAACATCAACGACGGGAGAACACAGACATTCTCGTGGACGGATGACCAATTTGGACTGTTATTACGGCGACTGTCAACAATAAAACTACCAAGTCCCAGGATAGATGGACTGGGAGTCAGGTTTGTCATTGTCCATGTACTTGCACATGTACAAAATAACTATTTCCTTGATCCGTGGTGTGCATGTGCAGTAGCAGCGTTTCAGAAATGTTAAGTATTTTCCTCTGCTTACTTTCAGCGGGAGTCAGAGCATTTTAAAAAAGTTCCACCTTGGAGCTGTTTACTAAAAGTTTTGTTTTTAGTGGCCCCAAACTCCACTGTTGTGTAAATGGACAAAGAGAATGTCGTTTCATTTGAAAAGTTCCGTCTGCACGTGCACAAGCAGATGGACAGTCCATGTTTTCCTGGGACTTGGTAATCTTATAGTTGACAGTCACAAACATCCGTGTACTCGTCATTGTTAATGTTTGTAGCGTATTTTTTTCTGCACGTAAGTGTGTGTGATTTCATTACAAACACAACCAACAGCACCAACTCGTGGCCTGGCATGCTTACTACATCGTTTTCAGCATTTCTGTTGTTTCCTTGGGAACAGATATCGTTTTCAAAATGTTGCTGTATAATAACTAAACTTTTCTGAAACAAAAATGTAAAACCGAGTTTCGCTTGAAACTTTGTGGTAAACCGGGCCTCAGTTAAGATTAGATTTGCACTTGTCAAGGAAACCATAACAAGAAAGTATTTAGTGAGTAGGCGACACATTGTAAATACCCGCTGCTGTACACAACTGAAGCGTTGCGGCCTCTAAAGGAACGGAGGGGGACCACATCGATCCCCTCAGTCAGCCTCTCCACCATTCATACAAACAACGAGGTGAAAATCGGCCCCTCAAACAAACTGGCCGTTTGATAGGAGGTCGTATCACCTGAGGGCATCTGGTCACTTCAGCTCTTCCACGATACCCTCTGCCTGCATCCCGCCAAACGGTTGAGAGGCAAATTAACCTGAATGTAAATTCACAACAAGGACTCTGGGAACACAAAGCCATATGAGTTCTCACATTAAAACCCAGATCTTGGCCAGATGGTTTTTCTTCCTTTTCTTCCAGTTGTCGTCAAGGACGCAATCATACTAGACAGTCCGGGCTGCAAGGGGGCTGCTCCCAGGCAGGGCGGCCCACTTGGGTCATGGAGGGCAACTGCGGATAATGGCGAGGCCCACTCAGACAAACACTCCAGCCTCGAGGACAGGAAGCAGGGAGAGCTCCTTGTTATGAACCAAAGCCTTTACCTAATAGCTTTCATCTGAGGTATGAATACCGCACCTACCAGACTCCTGGAGCAACGCCTCCCACTACTTTACTTGCTTTCGTCCTTTCTTCACCCACCACAATAAATGCTGGCTCTTCAGGTTAAAAAGTGATTCTTGGGGTCTTTGAGAGACACTATGGATCTCCAGGTAAAGTTAAATTAAGGGTGTTTCAAGAAGGGAGAAAGCTGTGAAAGTCAAGGCGGAAAACATCGTCTTCCATACGCTGAAACTGATGCTGCAAGAAATGCAGTCGAGTTCTAGAGAACTCTTTAGGCAGCAGAGAGAAACAAGTGATATTACAAGAAAAGGAGAATGATTAAAGCCTAATATGGCATAGTAGAGAGAGGTGATTTATCCCTTCACGGCCTTTTGACACTAAATTAAACTGTTGAGTCCATTCCCCCGTGCCAGCTAGTTATCTTTCCAGGCTAATTTAACACTATAATTTACATTCCATATAAAATACATCCTGATGTGGTGCTGTCAAGGCCGTACATCATTTGCAGAGAGTGCTCCAGTTTCAGTGAAAAGGACAGAATTAGATCATATTCATGATGCAATTAAACACTTCAGTGGGAATCGATGTAAAACCGATGAGCCCTGAAAACAATGCATATGGCTGAGAACATTAGAACACATTACCTACCCTTGGATCCCTCGCTCCACAGACGCAATTTTAAATCCTCCACTACTCCACTCTCCGTCTCCCCAGATTCATAACGCAGAGCGATAATAAATGAATTTTTCACAAAATTATTCAACTACTAAATTGCCCATGGTAACTGAGTATCAGATGAAAGTGATGTGAATTATTAAGTAGGGAAACTGTTTGTTCTCACCACGGGTGTAATAATGGACGAATGAGGAAGAGAAGGGGCGCAAGGGGGGCAGGTTACGGTAAAGGGAGATCTCATAATAAACATCAGTGTTGATGTAAAAATGGGAAAACTCTGTCTGCTGCCTGGGCCTCCAGCTGGGATGATGGTATCGACCAATCTCCCTAAGGGTGGTGGTGTGGGTTTTCTTATGGATACAGAGAGCGGACCATTACGAGGCGCTGCTGCACATTCTCATGTAAAAGCTGGCAACGAGCCCTCTGAAGCTGGCAAACCGCTGCAACAGCCAACCAGTGTTACACCACCTCACCACATTTTACATAATCAGACAGACAGCGCAGCAGACCACACACTCACACCGCTACCACTCCAGATCACATCAGCTACCTGTCACACTCACACCCACAAGCACAGCAGTGCCAGAAAGACACCCACAAAAATACATTTGTCAGGTTTTTTAATCACTATTGAAGCTAATCAATAGAGTGATGGGTTGTTATTTTTTTTCATATCTGTTTATTTGTTTGACTTCATGAAAAGCTGCAGAATTTATTAAAAAGAACTCTGCAATCATATTGAGGTGCACATGGAATGTGAGTTTGTGCAAAATGTGCTTTATTCCTAAAAAACAGCCTGAAGTTGTGACTCAAGTCCCCAAATATCAGAAGGAGCTCAACAGTTGCAGGTAAATTTAAAGCGGCGCAACATCCAAACCGGCACTATGATTCCAGAAAACAAGTACATTTTCTTTTAGGCACGACG
The DNA here is from genome assembly GCF_963383615.2 of Lipophrys pholis. Taxonomy (NCBI): domain Eukaryota; kingdom Metazoa; phylum Chordata; class Actinopteri; order Blenniiformes; family Blenniidae; genus Lipophrys; species Lipophrys pholis. The sequence continues at coordinate 30,651,331 of NC_137638.1, forward strand.
TTTCAAACGAAAATTAGTAGTTTTTGCGTTCTTGTTTCGGAAAAGTTTGTTATTCAAACAACGGTTTCAAAACAATATTCACGGTGCAATCAACAGACATGCTGAAAACGATGTCGTTTTCCTGTCGGGCCACTAGTGGGTGCTATTTTTATATAATAAAACCATGCAGAGAACAATACATTGAAAACATTGAAGCTCCTGTTTGTATGAAATAAAATGTATGTCCACTTGTGATCCGGATGATGGTGGGTCTCCGAACAAGACCCTTGAGCCGCATCAGGTCCCCAGAGAATGTGGCTGCCACCGCATCCTAGAAAGACAATGGTTACATGCGGAAAAACAAATTTCCTCGAAAGCGATTGATAAAGTATGATTAGTTTTAGTTGGTGTAGTAAATGTACACATTTACGAGTGAACAGCACACACCACATTCATTATAACAAATTAATCCTTCTCCCACATGCGCAGAACTATTTCCTACGATCGGAACGTGCATGTGTGATAGCAGCATTTCAGAGAAGTTTTCGGAGAAAACACAGCGTTTCCAAACAGTTTCCACCTTAGAAGCCGTTTTCAAAAAGTTCTGTTTTCAGTGGCTTCAAGCACTGTTGTCGAGTAAACAGGGCCTTAATACACAATAGTCATCGACAACCGCTTTCATCATGTCCTAAGGATGCCCGTGACTGATTGGGCATCCTTAGGACATGACCAAAGAAAATGCTAACTAAAACTGCTAAACCACCCATAGTGTCTGATTGGAGGCACCTTTTTTACAGGGGTCACCACAGAAACTCTGTGAAACTTCTACTGTAGACTTTATGTCAGATGTAGGGATGCACCAATACCGATACCACTATCAGGTATCAGTTCGATACCAGGCATGAGTACTCGTACTCGTACTCATAAAACTGCCACCGATACCAAGACACCGGATACCGCTTTACTGCAGCGCGCGTTGTGTATTTAGACCTTGTAGGGCTGCCGTAGTTGAGACGGACACAAGGCATTGTGGGTATTGTAGTTTGTGGGTGTTGAGTTGTCCTGCAGCGGACCTCAGGTCCTATGTGTATGTTTGATGTGTACAATAGATAAAAGATTAATCGGCTACTGGAGTCCGTATCCTTGTTATGTAGGAAGATACCCTGAAGACACAGCAGCATGGTTTACGGCACGTTGCTGCAAGGCATGGTGAGGAGCGTACATCACGGCGGGCAATGAGGAGTGCACAGTGCTATTTTGTCGGCCGTCTTTTTGGAAAATTGACCGTCGAAATGACGGTGGACTGAAATGGAGCTGCTGCTACTTAAACTGGCTGCAGCCTGTATTTGGTCGGTTGGTTCCACCGAGCGCACCTCACACACACACACACACACACACACACACACACACACACACACACACACACACACACACACACACACACACACACACACACACACACACACACACCATACTCCAGGCGGCCCGCCACTCCTAAATGAATGTAGAGGAAACCCTGCAGTTTCTGACAAGGTTTTATTGAAAGCACTTTTGTTAAATGTTAGTACTCAGTTTATGACAAAGTGTTAACCCTTCCTGCTCCGGTCTCCAGACCGTTGTCGGAAGATGCAAGGCAGACGAACTTCTACTGTGGGCCGAAGCTGTCCTCAGCTTCGGGGTTAACTCTCTCACCTCACAGCAGGAGGAAAGCAGGACATGGAACTTCGTTTCTGAGATGAAAACTTGTTGATTTTATTTGCCAGTTAGTTTTATGTACAGCTTCGTGCTAGACCTGCTCTGCATAAGCACACTCGCTCTCTCAGGCACACTGGTCAAGCCAGCAACGCATCTGTTAAAGGGGCCACACACACAATGTTTTCTAACAGTATATGTGGCAGTGCCATTAAAAACAACACATTTTGATTGTCAGTACATCACAATGTAGGAATGTTGTTCAAATAACATCTGTGGAAAAAAAATAAATGTAGTGGCCTAAGTACTCTGTATCGGTATCGGTGAGTACTCAAAGGCAAGTACTCATACACTACTCGTTTTGGAAAAAAGTGGTATCGGTGCATCCTGAGTCAGATGCCATTTGTTCTGCAACCAGGATTCATACCAGGATTGTCCACAGTCGAGATCAAGATTTTGCTTGATGTAACACCAAAGAGACGATGGCATGACCAATCCTCCCTTTTTCATCTTTAGACAAATGACAATGTCTGAAGCCAAACAAAAGATTTACACTTCCATCCATCCTTCCATCTTTTATACCAACTTCATTGAAATGAGGGTCAAAGGGGCTGAAAACTATAGCTAACATTGGATGGGAGGTGTTAGACACCCAGGACAGGTCAGCAGAGCATTACAAATAGAAACACACACATACAAAGTTCACACAACGAGCTCCTGGAGTTGAACCCAGTCTCTCAGCAGTGAGGTGAAAGTGTTAACCACTGCAACACTGTTTGGCTCCAGTATGTAATGGAAAATGACGAATAGGTGAACGAATATCCAGAATTCAACTCATAAAGTTGTCCAACAACTCATAAAGTTGTCCACCATGTTCAATCTCTCCAGCACAAGTCCCCAATCTCCATGAATGAGAACCAGCAGATAGGTAGATAAGATGAATGTATTCAATGAAAGATATAACAACATTTTAACATTTTTTAATGAATGACGGTAATGTAACAAACTCCGTAACTGTGTAATTGAAAAAAAAAATTTTTTACGGAGAAGCTTGGTTTCATCTAGTGATATAATTCAATAAAATGAGACAAACAACTGATGGCTGTCGATTTCCCGCCAAAAAACAACCATGTAAGATTAATTTGTGGCTGAAACTGGTTTCACCTGCAGTCAGCTGGGATCTGCTCCAGCTCCAGCACTCCTAAGTTGGATAAAGTGCTATAAAAGATGGATGGATGGGTGATTAACAGCTGCTCTGAGGCAGACGTAACAGTAGATAACATAGTCCACAATGGTTGTCTGGGATATGTTTTTTAGCTTCAGTTTTGGGGAAGTTGAGAAAAGGCCGCTCATTGTTTTACACAGACGGTCACAGCCAATGGCACCGAACACTTTTCTGTTTTCCAAAAGCACAAACTTGTTGATAGTTTTTTTTTTTTTTTTTTTTTTTTTTTTTAAGTGTACAAATGTAATGAAATTCAAAATTTAAGAGCCACGCAAGGGGGGCAGAGGTGCAGCAATTTGTAACCATTTCTGACAGGATGAGTTGGCCTCTCCAACTGAAACAGTAATTATGCTTAATGGTCCTTTAATCTGTCCATCAGGCAGGAGGTGAGCAGCCGGGTCAGCCTAAAGTGCTCCAGGCGTCACAGTGTGTCAGGGTACAGTCAGAGGGGTGAGGTGCTCCACGAGGAGTGCCAGGACCACTCGCTTCACCACACAACATCAGCAGACTGCAGGACACGCAGGCCTCCTCTCTCTGACTCACATTAGTCAACACATCAGACACCCACCACCCGCCCCCGTGTGGAAAAATGCTTACAGTGGTAGCATTGGGGGATAAATATATTCCCCCGGATGAGCTTGAAATGAGTGAGGAAGAGTGTGGGCACCTGACATGATTGATCTAATTTGATGAAATCCCAATCAGGCATCATGGCAGGATGACTGATGCTGAACTCCGACTTTTGGTTGATCGTTTCTGAACTATTGTGTCCAGCTGGCACTCTGCCATGGCTATTATACCCCTGGAAGGATTTCCTCTTCTTTTTTTTAAGGGTTTTCCACAGAATGCCCCCCTGATGAAAGAAGGATTGGATCCTAGCTGATTCCAGTTCACATTAGAAATCCCAGGTCATTTCGCCTCTGTATGCTTCAACTGTCACGCACGTCTAAGCGGCGGCGTAACGCTGACAAAGCCCGGCTGGAGAGAGCATTACAAGCCAAAAGATGGCACTGGGTCAATCCCAGTAGTAATAGCAGAGACACAGAGCCCATGCGAAAACAAGAGTGAACAAATAGTACCTTTGTACCGGGAGTCATTTGTACTCAGCTCAGGCGCCTGGCTATCTCGGAGCCTGGCAGATAGAACTCCTAGTCCCAGCTATGCATCTGCACTTGTGCTGTATTTGTTATCTTGGACAAGCCTTCTCCCTCACCGTTTCGCCAGCCAAATAGAGAGGGGGGAGAAAACGAATCACTCCTAGACCTACTCCTGTTGTTCCCTCAGCTGTCAACACTTCTCACAGACTTCACCCCCGCCTAGCCGCATCGATACAGAGAAGTGACTGCCGTTTGCTTTATGATTGCCTTGTTTTATTCTCTCGGCCGGGCTTTTTCTCAGCCTTCAAAGCTCTAATCAGACCGCCTTGCCTGGACAACAGAGCCATTGTCTCTTTAAGTGAAAGAGGCAGTGGATCAGTGAATCCCTTTCCATTTTCCCGCTTTATTAGCCCAACGGCACACTACTGTTTATACTAGTGGGTATTCTGTGTTTGCTGAGAACAATTACAGTATGACAAATGATCCGTCAATGCCATCTATCAGGCCAGAGCTGACAGGAATCCTATAGACAGGGCAGCCATTCGTCCCCCGCTCCCCATCTCTGGGGTCCCATGCTTTAGTATCCATGACAACGTGCAAGCCACTTGCCACGCTTGCCACTTCACAGTGAGAGATGAGCGCCCGTGAGTGGCTTTGAAAATTAGCCTTTGACACCCCATGTTCCACTGCACTCCCACCCTCCTAGCCTACAGTCTGGCCTCTTTGGGGGGCCTCGGAAACAGCCAAAACCCCCCTACCCCAACCACCCCCACCTTTTCTTTTTCCTCCACATTCACACAAACACAAAGGCAGACACATAGCGAGGCGGTACTATAAACATACTTCTCTCTAGGTCTCACGGTGTCAGTTTTATTGTGCCGGAGCTATATGATTCTCAACATTAACCTCACAGCTACATTACCTATCCAGCGATGGAAATGAAAGAGGAGCTCTAACTTACTTGGCCGACGTCCATAAAACAGGGTGAAAAATAAAATGGGTGAAATAGAAAGAGAGAGGTGGAGAGGTGGCTGAATGCACACGAGCTGCCAGCACATTATCAGGCTGAGCCAACTGTTTGACCCTCCATCCCTCATTTCATATATGACTTTCTGCAAAAGTTAAGTCTGAAAAACACAAAAAATACCTCATTTGATATTGCAGAGTACAGAAAGTATTTTTTTAAGTCAAGAGGTGGTAGTTCACAATACGTATGGAATTTAAAGTAGATTACAGCAGTGATTAGGACTGGAAAATTCAATTATTACAACAGATTTACAAATATCAGGAGGTCAACATCAGAAACTTTCAGAAAATGAACGCAAACAAACTTACTAAAAACACAAGTTAAGAGTGAGGGCTTTTGGGGTCAAAACACTTTTCTATTAAAGCTAAACAAGTTACACCTTAAAAACACACAGATATTTTGTCTTATGTTGTCAATGCAGGAAAGTATTAAGTGAAGACATGGTGGATTACAACACGTACATAATTTAAAGTCAATTAAAACACTGGTTTGAATAGTGAAATGTGATTACTGCAAGAGATTTACAAATATCAACAAGTCAACATCAGAAACCTGCAGGAAAGACATGAATTACACAAACAAACTTAATTCAACAGAAGAAACATATGAGAGGAGTCACGAATCAAGTCATGACTTCCTCCTGGGTATCAGCATAGAGTCCTAGAAACACATACAAATACTTAATTTTATGATGAAAATACAAAAAAGTATTAGAAGATGTACCTCACAGCATATGTGGAATTTAAAGTGGATTATAGCACTGAATTACTGCGAGATACTTAAAATCAAGAGTCAGAAAATTAACACAAACTACATCAAAAGTTAAGTTTGAAGGATGTTTCAGGCCAAGTCATGATTCTCCTCCAAGTACTTCACACACCTGAGGGTGTATTAATATCATAATGACAATAAATTAAGCCTCAAAAACACAAAATTGTATCAATTGGTGCAAAGTACAGATTGTATTTGTTTTTGACTAAAGAGGCGGCACGTCACAGTACATGCGGAATTTAAGGTGGAACCACACTACAACACTGACTTTGAGTGAAAAATTTGATTATTGCAAAAGATTAAATTATATTATATGGTTAACACGAGAAACAAAGGAAATAATGTAAACGAACACAAACTTGCTAAATCACAAGTATGAGGGATGTTTCGGGCCAAGCCACGATTCCCTTCTGACGACCAGACACACCTCTTTGTCGTTGTGTTTATGAAATAAACTACACTTGGCAGCCGAGGATCATATTACTACCGTGAAAGAAACAAAAAAAGCTGTGCAAACGTGGTGCACTGTCAGAAATAACGGTTTTACGGCTTGTGATTAATCATATTTGGAGAAACATTAAAGGGAAAGGAGGAAACTGGCTCCAGCACTAGGAGGTAAGGGTGTCAACTGATATAACCCACCACTGACATCAAGCAGAGCCAGCTAGCTCATTGATGTGGCAGCGTCTCATTTTCACCAGTTTGGAAGCAGACAGTTTTGCAGCGCCTTGCGGTTCTTAATTATCTTCCGACTTTGTCTAATTCAATCAACACAACTCAGATCTGGCTGCGAAATGGCACTCGCATCCCCTCAAGCTCAGCAAGTCAAAAAACACTGAATAAGTGGAACAGTCAAACTGACAAAATGGCAAAGCACACGAGAAATAACTGCTATTTTATCTCCCAGGCTGAGACCTCATCCACAGAGAGAGAGAGAGAGAGAGAGAGAGAGAGAGAGAGAGAGAGAGAGAGAGATGTAGGGGAGGTGGAGAAAGCAACCAATCAGCTTTTTGTTTTAAGTTACAAGGCTCTGTGTGTGTGTGTGTGTGTGTGTGTGTGTGTGTGTGTGTGTGTGTGTGTGTGTGTGTGTGTGTGTGTGTGTGTGTGTGTGTGTTCGGGGGGGGGGTGGCTTTGATGTGCTTTGATGACGCTGCAGATGCCGCCTTGCTGAGCGGTGTGAGGTCACACCGTTAGCCAAGGCTCTCGAGGTCCCTTGCTCCGATGCTCCCTAATATCCCGATCGCATCTAAGTGCAGCTGTCCCGGTTGTTACAAGCGCTCTTCACAACTCTGCGTTATTTTTGACTGTGAGTGGCGGCCTGGACGCGTGTGCGCGGCCACACACGGGGAATTTAAAAGGTCATTAGGGATTAAATTATTTGCCCATTTGCAAGCCGAAAGGAGAAGGACATAATGAGGAGGAGGTGGGGTGGCTGAACCCATCTCCCTAAAACCCTTTTCCACATCACCACCATTCCCACCCATTCACCTCCCATCTAATTCTGAGGGCCACGGCATTATTAGATTTTGACATTATTAGCTCAAATAGCAGAGAGGCCCCGCTGTCATTATAAAGCCTTTACTTTTTGCACTGACTGCCAAATCTGTTTTGCACTAGCTACAGACTGCCAAACCCAACAATGGCAGATTAGTGAAGCCCTTCTCTTGTTGCAGCAGAGGTTAATATAAAGTGACAGGGCTAAGTCCGCTCCGATTAAGTATGCTGAGAGATATTACGGCAGTTTGTTACATCAGATTGTTATTGGATTAAACAGCATGCACAACAATGAAAGTTTAATTTTAATTTTCGGCAGGAATATAAAACAGGCTGTGAGAGCGCTCTTGTCAGAACAAAGGCAGTATTACAATACCTTCTTGTTTTTGCTTCCCCTCCTTTGCCATTACTGGAGTGGCAGACATGAGGGGGGGAAAACCTGATGGTAAGTGAGGATGTCAACCTTTAGTTTTTTAGTTTTTTCCTTGAGAAGTTAATGCATTATTCACCAACCAGTGAAATTCAACAGCACTTCACAAACCAGAATCTGATCAACTAAAACATAAAGGAGAACGAGCATCAAAAACTGGAGGAGTGATCTCATTCTTACTCCTGGAAACCTCTGCACTGTTTACGTGGTTGGTCATTTACTGCTGTGCTGCGTGCAACTATAGGCCAGTTGGCCGGCGTATTGTTGGCTCTTGAAGCGGTCACTGCACCTGACCAATAAGCTGTTATTAATCCTTACAGAGTCATCCATTAGCCCATCCAATTTTTATGACCCTCTTCTTTATTAGACGAGCTATCAGCTGTCCATATCTGGCAGAATTATGGACTTCCTCATCTGGGCGGCAACACTCCCCTCTTCCCAGAAGGTGCTGGCCCAGGTAGACCGGCCCAGAAGACGGGCCAGAGAGAAGCAGGACGGGGTGGGGGGGCTGAACCTGCCAGTCTCCTGGGGTATTCCCCACTGTCCCGTTACCTCCGATAAATCTCTGTGCTTTACGATTAGGTACATAAAATGAGTCATAGATCTGGACGGTAAATAAGAGCTTGTCAGTGGGGCTGACGCCAGGCTCCAGCTCCTCCTCCACCTCCTCCTCTGCCAGATAGTCCCTCTGTACCCCGGCCATCAGACTGCTGCTATTGAGCCGGGGCTAAAAAGGCTCCAATAAATAAGGCTGATATTTCTCTCTGGACTTTCGCGGTGAAGCATGCGTGCATACGCCGGACAAACAAAAATGTCCGGCATTAAAAAAAAAAAAAAAACGCCTTGATGTAAACAACACTTTATTTCTTGTTTTTGAAATCCCTTTCAAAATGGTATTGAACTCTTTTTGTTTCTAATTACTTCTGTAAGATAGAAAAGCCAGGAAGTCAATGGATCAATCCATCTCAAGTATATTCAAACTGTATGGTGGACTGCGAGACACTGATGTCTTTTAATGGACCTTCAATCCATACTCGCAATTAGGCATGCAAAATCTCCCATTAAGTAAGTCCACTTACAGTGTATTTACTCTGTTGCTATTTGTGTGTGTGTGTGTGTGTGTGAGGGGGGGGGGGGTTCTTCTTCCTCTTCTTCAGAGAGCATCTTGTAACGAGGTGGAGAGAGCAGCGGCGAGATGACCAGAGGGAGGACTGATGGTCTCCAAATGCACTAACACAAATGATGGACACTTCCTCTGCAGCGCCAGCTAATCATTGTTGCAGATTCGTTTACACTGGTCTGAAATGACTCCCCCAATGACCGCCGTTGCATATTAAACAGACAAACAGACAATAGCGATGCACTGGTGGAGGACACGAGAGCAGCTAAACACCAGCAGTGTCATGGCAGTCTGGGGAACGGTAGACTCATAATGCTGTATGTACAAATGGGAATCTGCCGACTGATTGATAGCATATTAAACAGAATTGTGTTACTGCCTATCCGCTGCACATTTTGACAAGGCACCTGCGGAAAAAAAAATGTTTTCAACATACATCAGCACCTATTCAGCATAACAGCATAGTGCTGTGTGTGTGTGTGTGTGTGTGTGTGTGTGTGTGTGTGTGTGTGTGTGTGTGTGTGTGTGTGTGTGTGTGTGTGTGTGTGTGTGTGTGTGTGTGTGTGTGTGTGTGTGTGTGTGTGTGTGTGTGTGTGTGTGTGTGTGTGTGTGTGTGTGTGTGTGTGTGTGTGTGTGTGTCAGACAAAAAGAATAAAGAGGCTATCAGGAAGAAAAGAGGTCTGGAGCGGGAAAGCAGAGAAAGTGCATGGCTACAGGCGTGCAATCAGCAAAGAATTCAAAATCTCACCCAGTTTATACAGTTCTATAATCAGAGAGCAAAGAAGGAAAACAACGCCAATGGCAGCGCAGCAAAGGAGATTCAAAACATTTTCATTAGTGAGCAAAAAATAAGTAGTTCTTAGTGAAAGCATTGCGTCTTTTTGCATAAGTCTGATGTTTAAGAGAGAAGATTAGATGGAGGACAGGAGCTTTTTTATGTTGAGTCTGAACTCTGCAAAAAGCCTTTCTGACGAGTTGCAACATCTGAATTATGTTTTTGTTTTTTTCTGGTTGTTTCATTCAGTGTCTGTCAGAAAGTGGAGCATCAAGGATTCAAAGCAGAAGTAAAGCTATGACAAAAAAAAACAGGATTGAAGTTAATGATTTGATTTGTTACAGCGGTACAGCAAAGGTGAACATACATCCTTTTTGGCTGATTAGTTTTCTTACTGAATGTAGAATTATTACAATTCATGAGTGTGTGATCTTCCTCAAAACAACACTCAGCACAGGAATTTTTACATAGAAGCTTATTTATGAGTTTTCTACGATTTGTTTCATGTTAGATTAGAAAAATAGTGAAAACTACCAATCAACTTCGACTCCTGTAAGCCTGAGTTAAACCTTGAGATGTCTGATGTACAGAAGCAGTTCACTTGTGAAGATATTCAGTTTATTACTGACATTACTGAAGCCCATTCAATGCCTTCTAGGTCAGTGGTGAATCGTTGAAGCATCTAGTCTGTTGACAAATGATGAGGAGATGAGAAGTGGGGCACGACATTTGAATGATATTAAACGTTGATTGGTTATATTGATAATATACGTTGTATTCCGTCATTAAAGATTCAAACAAAATGACATAATACAGTACATAAAAAATCATGATGACTTTTCCCACCTATGAAGATGGCCCAAATACAGAACCCTGTGGCGCACCATACATTTTGTATTATATTTAACCATACTGAACTATAGTGATAATATATTTTCTATTCTTAAGAATGAAAAATATAAAACTCAAAATATTTCAAGAAAAAGTTCTGTGCATTTCCTCAGATATTTGAAATTGTCGGGTCTGGCTTTGTGGAGTTTTAATAGTTTGCTGTTATTTGGTGGTTTCGGCAAACTTTAGCCAATGAGTTTTCGTATTTTTTTTACTGGTATTAAACATTGTTGCATTGAGTTTGTCCACAAACATATTTCATAAATTACTGTCACTCTACAGAATCCTTAGCCAACATTGTGTTTACTGTCTATTTTACTGATCACAAGTGCTGCTTCTGAGACAGAGGACAGACTCGATGTTAAAATATATCACAACACAACCATGTGGTACAATGTGGCATCGACAGCAAGAATAAATTGAAAAAAAGCTTGCATAGATAGATAATAGTGGCCCTAATATAGAACCCTGTGGAGCACCATACATTCTTAAATACATTCTTTAGTACATTGATGATATATTTTCTTCCATTGTGGTACTGAAAAGAAGCCTAACTGGGTAATAAAACACCAATATTGTTTTGTTTGAAACTGAAGGCATTGATAAAGCACTCTGAGAAACAAACACGATCACACTGGTGCTAATCAAGGGACCAATGATGCCTTTGTATTAATGCTGTGAACTTACCAAGTTATTATGACATTTTGAAACCATCTGGTTATTGTGCAAACATATCTTAGATTCAAAGGATAAATTATCATTATGCCGGAGCCATTTCCCGATACGATATGTGAAGATGTCATTTTACCAATTTGTCATTCAGTTTGTCATTATGTCGCATGCTGCAGTCAATGTGGCAGAACAGCTATAAGATAATATGTGACTGATCCCACTGTCGGGAAGTCATTGCCATGACGCCACCATCATTATATCATGCAAAGGGCGACATGCCAATATGTCATTATGTCATGATACGGTCAATATGCCAATATGTCATTATATCATTACGGCAATGAGCTATAATGTGACAGCATGTTAGAATTTGGATTTCTGCAGAGTTGCCACATCAAGATCAGGGCATAAAATCAAGCCAATGTCATGTCATGTCAATGTCACACAAGCGTGTCCACAAGCAAAAGAAGAAAAAATGTTATGATACTAGTATGCTGGGGTCCTTACGACTCAGGTAACAAAGAAACAAAGCTGCTCTGTTGAGATCTGTGTTGGTTGAATCTGTCACAATGGCCTTTCTTTAAGTATGTTTACCTGGATATTAACAGACTGCAGGTACGTCTGTGCATCAAAACTTCACAAACCTCAATGCCAGCCTTTAGGAATTACATGAAGTCACTGTTTCGAAAACCATGCCAGAAGAATGGTGCTGCTTTTGTTCCTCCATCCACTGCACTGCTTCGTCTGAGTACAGTCTGCAATGTGAAAGGAATAACGCTCTTTCTGATTACATCCTATTGTTTTAGTATCCTTGTAACAGGAATTTTCTGGGGCTTTTCTTCGTCTGTTTTTCCATCACTGCCTCAGTGTCCTTCCATTTTATTGATCTATGTCGCCTGCTCTGCCTTTTATCTCTTGTGACTATGAACATGCATACAATATTACACTCTTATTGTGATTATTATTAAGGATCTGCGCCCTTCGTTGTCTCTCTGCTCAATCTTCTTCTCAAAGTGTCTGGATCGCAGCCATTATAGCACCTGCTGCATCTAGCCTTTGCACATGGGTGTGTGATTTTGCCAGCACTGAATCACTGGTGAGTAACCAGCCAATAACTTGCAAATTCCTCATCAAACAAAGATTTTGACTCAGTTTTCAAATACAGAAGTGAATCCATTTGTATCCAGTCACAATCAAAAACTATTTTTCTTTCTTGGAGGGCAGGAAGAAATATTAACATCTCAACAAATTCTCACCAAAGTTGCTATCAAACATACTTCTGTATTACATTATACACATATAAGGTGTGATCCATGGTTTTAGGCAGCGAGCCATCCAGCCATCATTTGGACAGTCAATTTTTAGAAAAGATGGATGAAAAAATAGCGGACGTGTTGCTCAAAGTCTCAAAAATATGTCTATAATAATGGCCATCACTATTTGTCGCCGACTAATTTTGCCTGAATTCCTCTCTTTTCACCGAAATATAGCGAAATATCAGCTCAAGTACACAACTCGCAACTGATTTCCAGTTTTGTATTACGCCCAATGACGAGCAACGTGATTGGTCAATTGATACCATGTGGTCTATAGGTTTTGAAAGGCGGCCTCTGATTGGTTCGTAATTCTCTGACTCACCCTGGTGCGTTCAAATGCTAAAGCAGAGGAGGATTTTCCTTTCCAAGATGCTGAGGAATTATATCTGCAGAATCCACACAGGTGGTATTAATTATATAGACCTATTACTGTAATTTTTCACATCAAAAATTTTATATATTACTCTTAGGAAGCCCAATCCCCTCCAGACTAAAGAAATTTTGAATTTTTGGATGGACACACAAAACAACACTTTCTGCCTTAAACCATGGTGTGATCATGCCTCCGTAAAAGCTTTTGACTAGCACACCTAGGATCATGCTTTTCTTTTCTCTGCATCATATCGACTCAATATATTGTGAGAACCTCTAATCACAAGTGTCTAAAAAAAATCACTATTTGTATTATTAATAACTCATAAATGCAGGTTATTTACAGAAATGTGGAAGATGTAATACACATTAAATGAAAGGAGCATGCCCCACCAAGTTTGGCCAGGTTCACTGTATAAGTGTTGAAATCCATGCGAGTAGAGAAAATAATGATAGTTTAGCTCAAACTGTCAATTTAAATAGTACAGCAGTGTACATTAAGAGCTTTTAATGTCTCGACGAGGTGCAATTTTAAGGTTGAGGTCTATTAAGCAGGAAAATAGCTCCACTTAGCTTCCTGTAAAGATTGTTGGAAACACAGCACGTCTGTGTTTTTGTCTTCCGTTTTTCCACTTTTATTTTCATGTGAATCATTTTCAAGCTGGAGGTGACATAAACGTCTCATTCAAACATTTCACATGTTACAGTATGTTGGTGCGGCAAAAATATACATTATAATGGATTTTATCTGCAATTTTTCTGGCAACATATTGTTAAATGCCTACATTACTTTATGACTACATTATATTGTTTTACAGGTATACATTTGATTTTAACATGTTTGTCTCTAACTTGTCAGTAAGGACCTGATCTACTAAAGGCTTGAGCATATAAAAACTAGGGATGGGGCCGATCCGATCCAGTATTGGTATCGGGTTCCGATATCAACGTAATTCACGGAACGGAAATCTCCAATCCAACCTGAGGAGATTTCCGATCCATGAGCCTCGCCTGTGCTTTAAAGGCCCCTTCATGCTACCAATGTAGCGGGGTGCACACTATTGTGGCCATGCTCCACTCTGGGCTCACTTCCATGCACGTTCCATAACGATCCCGAAACCATCTCCACTTCTGTGGCCCAATGTTCTCCATCATTCCTAAAGTAGTTTATGTTTCACTTCAGGAGTTCTGAGCGGTCTGGGTATCTGTATTTGCTTTTAAATTATGATCAATCAGGCGGGGAGATGGAGGGTTGCCTCACACAAGCGACCAGTAGGCTCTGGCGCATGCGCACAGTCGTGCACAGGTTGCGCAGTCACAAAATTTGGGGTTCGCCACGGGGACGGAGTGGACCCTTTTGACGTCACTAGTACCGCACATACTCGCAGTGATTAGTAGTATGAAGGCCCCTTGCTGCTCTGTTCGCTGGCTGCAAACTGTGGACTGGATTTCCTGAAGGGAGGCGGGTCTCAATGAGACCAGGAGGAATGAGTCAGGAAATCCATTCCACAGTTTGCAGCCAGCCAGGAGGCTAGCGTAGCAGCACTGTGCTGTCCAACTTTTCATGACAACATGTTGCTGTTTGGATGGATTTTATGCTCAAAACACCACAAAGCGTAGTACAGCGAGGCGCCGCTCTGCCGCCAAACATCACCATTTTAAAACTCCATCTCGCTGAGGAGAACGGCACTCCCAGCGGCATCAAAACAATGAAGAGCCGCTCCTCCATGCTGTATCTGGCGATTCACCTCCGTGAACCTGTGTCCTACTCCACGCAAAACTCTGAAAATAGTCCCAATCATTTGTGCTGCGTTAGAGCTGGAAACATTGTGTTGGTGCTGCGTTGCTAAATAATTTCTCCAGGGATTAATAAAGTGATTGTGAGGTTTTAAAGCTAGAACTAGTTTATTATGAGATGATGATGTCATGCAGACCCCCAAATTGTCCAAATTTAACAAAAATTGTTTGTACTGCTTCCCTTTCTGACCTGATACTAACCGCAAGTTGTCTTTTGAGAGAATGCATGCATACATTAGGTACATTTCATACTTGCCTGTAGAGAGGAGTTTAATACAGCCTCACATGAAATTAACAATAATAATAATAATAATATTAAACCCAACAGCTCTGGTATCGGAATAATATCTGTATCAGCAGATATCCAAATTCAGGTATTGGGATCGGATCAGAAGCGAAAAAACGTGGCTCGGTGCTTCCCTATTAAAACATCAAACGTGCGACACTGTCTGACCTAAAACAACACATACAATCAATTGAACACATTTAGGCCAATGTTAGACAATGTTTTCAAGTGAAAACGCATAATTTTTGTGTTTTTGTTTTCAAAACAATGTCCACCAGCAGAAACACTGAAAAATATGTAGTTTTCATGTTGGGCCACTCGTTGGTTGTTTATGCAATGAAACGACACACACATGCAGCAGAGAACAATGGGCTCTAAGCATTCATAATGGGAAAACACCGACATTCTAGTGGACAGACGACCAAGTTTGATTGTTATTACGGTGACTGCCAAAATAAAAGTACCAAGTCAAGGAGACTATGGACAGGGAGTCATGACACTACGGAGGAACACATGGTTCTTAATGTCCATCTAGTCGATCGTTCTTGAACAGACGAATCATTTACTAAGTTTGTGGTGTGCATGTCCAGCAGCAGCGTCTCCACCATTTCCATGGAGCCTGAACGTTTCAAGAAAGTTGCATTTTGCTTGTTTAACTGACAACGTAGTCGGGGTGTTTCTGAGTTCTCTAAAATGTGTGTTCTCATTCGCTCCAAGCGCCATTATCATGTAAATGGTCACCCAAAATGCAATTAAAGTTTTTTGTTTTCACTTGAAAACATTCTCGTGTAAATGGAGCCTTACAAAGAAATCAGACCCTGAAGTAACTGCAATTTGTTACTAAATATTGATAATTTCTCCTCACTACATTTTTCAAACTTGTTATATTGAAAGTAACTACGCTGCTGATGGTAACAATACCTACCCCAAAGCTGCAAGTAATTATGAACTTACAAGTAATTCAGTTACAACAATAATGGCTAAATGCCAACACTTCCTGTTTCCCATTCAAAAGGCTTTCAGTATCTTTTCACTGAGGGCTGCATAAAAAAATATACTGCTGTACCAATCAGAGAGCAACAAACCAGGAAGTTAACTTGCTGCATTGACTTGCTATCTTGTCCTACATTTGGGTCAAAAGAGGCAAAGTTTTGTGCTTTTGATGAAAGTTACCTTGTGCCTCAAGAGTACAATACAGTCAAGAGTTTCATATGTGAGTCAAGTCTACAACATGACTCAAGCCAATTAAAAATGGGCATCGAGCTGTAGTTTGGACACCGGTACTGCTTTACTTCCTTTCCCCAACTACCTGTACTTGCATACTCACTTAAAGAATGCCTGAATGAATGTTGTCTATGATGAAATGTACAGTATAGCTTTCAGTTTGAACATAGAAAAGAGGATTAAATGTCTTGCTACAGTTTCAAAGGTCCCTTCATGTTACCCCCAACAATGTCAATGTTAATAAAAGTCACCTGTGACTGGAAGTCCACTGAAACTCTGCTTTCACTCAGTTTGCTGCATGTTTGAGGATCCTTGTGATCACACACAGACTATTTATGAGATGGGTGTTTAAAAACCAGATGTGCGAAAACGAGGAGCACTCAGAAGAAGGATTATCTCCCCATAATTCTGCCTATGTATTGAGTCATAACTAAACGTCGTCAGCAGTAGCAGAGAGGTTCTGAACATTAAGTTTATGGGCTCCTCATTATTTAACATGTTAGGGTCTCCCTACAGGCCAATGAAATTTTGATGGTAGTATTTCCGCTAGTTTGCTGGCTCCTCACTCCTATTCACTCCTTACGGAGATGCAAATGGGTAAACGACATCTCATTGGGCCGTGCAGACATTAGACTGATCCACCTTTTTGCTCTGAGGTGGACAAACATTCAGCGGTGGTGCATTGGAGGCCCGATCAGAGAGCGTTCAGAGAGTATTGCATCTGCAGACATGCATGAGGAGGCCGGACCTCAGCCTGGACAGGCCAGGGACTGCAGTGCTGCAACCATCTGAGTAGCCGCCTGCCGCCTCCCTATCTGCATACAGTAAAAAACAAACATTCTTGTAAATAAAGACGGCTGTCCAGCAACTGTCTTCCCAGCGACAATGGTATTGACCGTAGTCAGATGCTCCGCTGATTAAAAATTGATCCATTTTGAAAAATCTAATCAACTGAATAGGATTCTTTCATACGTGGGGTGGAGTTGGGTGCGTTTGTTGGGGGCAGCAGGGAGGGTGGGGGAGGACGTGGAGGGGGGTTCTGAGCAGCTGCTGACACAGAGAGACAGACCTGTTATTAACCCCTGCACCTCCATGCAGCCTTTTGCACCCTGCTCCCCACTTACTTCACACCCCGTCCACCCCCCACCCACAGCGCCCCGGGACCAGACACGGCCCAGACGGTCTGAATTATTCAGCAGTCTGCGAGAGAGGCTCCGGCCACTTGGCCTATTAATGCCTGCCAGTGGAGGCTAGTGGCTCTAATGGCCAGTCCGGAGGAGCCCCAGTTCCCAGTGGACTGCAGAAGGGCTGCTAACGTTGAGCTGCAGGGGATGTGAGAGCGAATTCATCAGGGGCCGAGGTCGCGGCAGGTTAATGATGCCGCACGTCTAGACGGACACTGGACACAAACCCAGCCCAAAAAGCAGCATGCGGGGGAGGGAAGAGGAGGGGAGCGGGAAGGAAGGGGATGTGGCTGAGATGCAATAATATTTTTATCTCTGAAGGAGAATCAGCCCTGTGATATCAGGTCTTAGGGCTTATTTATTAAAGTACAGCATTGTTGACTTTGGCCACAATCCACATCTGACCCCAGGTTTCTCCTTTCACAACACAACAGATCTACAAATACCACAAAACCCACCGATATAACTTCAGGTTATACACGCTGCAGATGCAATTTTTTTTAATGACCCAAATGCTGCTTTCAAGCTCCTGGTTTATAGGTTGGGTGGGTCTGACCTAACATCCGGATTTAAAATAGTGACTCAGTGTAGCAGGTAAGTGATACGACCCAAAATTGAGTCATGTGATTCATTGCAGTCTGACTTTTTTTATGCAGAGAGCGACCTAAAATGACCTCTAATCCACTCTAGCATGCAAAATAAAATGATAAGACAAAAAAACTCAATCACACCCTTATGAAGTTTTTACGAGTCATCAAAAACACTGTTTTCGATAAATGAGGGCCCGTTTAAAACGAAAACTTTTCCAACTTTCGTTGCGTTTTGGGGTGAACTGACAACTCGTCCACGTGATTTCGGATAACTCGTCCATGACTATTTTTTTCAACATTATTGATTTGAAGGATTAGATTTCAAAGTATATTTGACACATTTGGAAGGATTATTAAGTGTATTTGACACATAAACATGAGATATTAAGTATATTTTACATATAAAGATAAGCAGTGGTGCAAACTCAACAGGGGCGCCCCGTGCACCAGCTCAGAAATACGGTTTTCAGAAATGTATTTCTGAAAACAAAAAGGCTGTGCAGTTGAAAAATGTAAATGCCGCTTCGTAGCTGACCGCTTTGAGTGATGCGTTCAGGTACATCACGTAAGCGCGCCCTGCGACATGTTAACGAGCTGCTGGGCTCGTACAGTAGCGACGTTACCTGATAAACATGATTAGAATATGACTTATAGTCATTAGCGAGCTGGAATGTGCATGCGCAGCACACGCCAGTGCCGAAGGTTCGGGTGGGGCATCATGTGCGCAAAGAAGACCATTCTTTGCAAGAAACATTTATACTATATTAAATATATATGGACATATAGTACATATATGAAAAATATATGAAATATCAATTAAAAATAATATGTTACACTACATTGTACAGGATTTATTTTCTCAAAGAAATTCTGAAATCTCATCCATGGACGAGTTGTCCTCTGAGGGTGCTGCCATGGACGGGTTGTCCGGGGTTGCAGTTTTGTGGACGAGTTGTCCGTTCACAAGTTGTCCATGGATGAGTTGTCCTACAATCTGTTTTGGAGGTGTGCTTACACAAAAACGGTGCTCGAAACCACTGAAAAAGCAACCGTGTGGGAATGGCTCCCGAGGTGGACCTTTTCAAAAACTCTCCAACTCCATCTCCATGGAAACGGAGGAACGCAACTTTTTGAAAATGCTCAGGCTCTGTATCCGTGTAGATGGCAGAAACACTGCTAATGCGCACCACAATCATATTACATGGAAAATAACAACAATGGTGGCCTCCAGAGTGGAGGCAAAAACAACCATCAGCACCTACTAGTGGACCAACATGAAAACTAAATCGCTTTCAGCATTTCTGCCATGTAAACAGACATTGTTTTCAAAATGTTGCAGTGTAAACGTGAAACTTTTCTGGAAGGCCTTTATACTTGAAACACTGTCGTATAACAGGCGTCAGACCACAGAAGCTGGCCGACCACACACTACTCGTCTTTTACCACCTTGTGATTGTCAATGTAAACTATTCACACTCGTGAGAAAGGAGAAGCACTCAGGAGTGAATACAGACTTGTGCGATTGATGTGTATTTAGCTTTTACATGTCAGAATATTGGTGTTTAGTTTTGGAAAAGCATTTCTGAAACATTTAAGAGCCTTGATTTCATGGACATAAAGCTACGACATATCACCATTTGTACATATGCGTGGATGTTATACTATCTCACTCCTTCTTAATGCACAGAATTTCATCTCATCTAACAATTGGAGAGGAGAGAGTTAATTATTATTACGATTTGTTTGTTTCTTGTACTGATTACTACAACAGTCTAAACCAGAGCAGAAGATCCTAATTCTAAAATGAATGAAACCTTTTGAGTTGGCCTGCACAAAAGCACGTCTCCCCCACAGCGCTGTAATATTTATCGGTAAATGAAAAGCAAGTGAAGTAAGTAACATTTATCAGAAAGGGATAAAGTGTACTGACATCGCTGAACAACCTTCATAACAGAGAGATTAAAGAATTGCCTGCGCAGCCCAACTCTGATTACTCACAGCCCCTTATCATCATTGCACAAACAATCCCAACAGCTGGAGAGGGCCCTCAACTCCAGCACAAAGTCACTCAATAATCAGGGCATCTTCCCCAGAGCGAGACAGGGATGAAGCTCCGGGTGTGAGTCTCTTTTGGGAGCGGCTTGGTTGCCATGTGGCCTATCACCTTGGTGATTGTATGCATCCGCTCCGAGTCTCCGAGGGTGTTAACACAATACTAAACACGGGCGTGTGAAGAGAAGGTAAAAAGTAACCCCTGCGTGCAAGCGCAGATGATCTGGTGGACAGCAGCCCAGCGCATGATCTGTGTGGCACCTACCTGGAGGTTTCCTAATCGAGAAGCCTCTCAGACAAAAAGTAATCATTTTTTGCACCAGAACACTCAGTCATCATTCACTGTGAGGACAAACACATTATAAAGTCCAGGCAGAGTGGCAGTGCAAGGTATTCTTATTATCATCCACTAGAGATTTATGCACTTCAAGGTTGAGTTCTTTGAGTGAGTGAGCTAGATCAGTTTGATGAAGCGGAATGAGTTTAGCCTTCAGTAGGTACTATATGTACTGGACTGCGCCGCCAAGACAGAAGCTCTTTCCCTCTTCCAGGATCTGATGCCAAGCACATTTACTGTTGAGGTCAACGTCGTAGCCATGATTGCACCAAACCAAGGGCAGCCTGCAGAAGGCTACAGAGGGGACGCAGACACACCCTGCACCCATTTGCACAAATGTAATTTCTCCCCCAAGCTCCCCTCGTTCAAGGTGACCAAGCACATAATTCAGAGATCTGTGGTAGATGATCCTGATGGCCTCCTTGCAGCACAGATTCAAAACTGAAAAGAAAAAAAAAACAGCTGTCCCCTTGGAAATTACAAGTCATCCATTCAGGCAGTTGAAATGTAGAGAATCTGTGGGCCAAACAGAACCACATGCATAGCAAATTATTTTTGCTTGGCTGCAGCTAAAGATGATATGCTTGCTTATCATACAGAAACACTGTATCACAGTCTAAATATTGGCCCTGCATTAATAGTCAATTGGATCATTTCCATACAGCATCAAGCTGAGATGAAGTATTATAAGAACACACATTCCTGTGAGGTCTGCACAGTCCTCTCACAGACTCACACCGTCCATTTAAACATGTCCCCTGGCCTGTCACAAGAGCTGACCCCCACCCTTTTCTCTCCATCCCACCTCTGCCCAAATTCCAGGTCCTCAGGCACACTCTTCCTCATGCCGCATACAGCAAGAGCCCGGAGCAATGTTTAGCTAAACCTGCTGGCCTACGTAGGCAGGGAGCGTCCCCAGAGGGCTGAACAATCAGACAATTTCAAGATCATGAAGCATTAAACCAATCCCGGCAGGGTACACTAATTAAACAGCCGAGCCCGGCACAGCCAACCAATCCCTACAGAGCAATTAAATCCATCCCCTCTAAAACACTGTGGAACCTGTCTGGGGAAAACTACTGAGAAGTGAGAGAGCAAGAAAGAGGGAGAGATGGAGTGGGGAGGGGAGGAAAATATCATGAAATTCATCTGGAAAAAAAAAGAAAAAACTATAGGGGGAATGCAGCAGGAGGCTAACAAGGGAAATTGAAAAAGGAGAGCCTCAATTCAGCTCTTTGTTCTTTTCTCTTATATTCTCTAATAGTATTCAAAATGTGTGCCGTTCCTCTCTCCCGAGGAGGAGGCGGGGAGGTGTGCAAGTGTGACCACATTTAAATTCAAAAATAGTGACCCTGTTGCGATCAAAAGTTGCATATTTAATTAAGATTACAAGGTCTGGAAAGCACTCGTGAGACCCAACGGAAAGGCAGAATAGCCTCAAGGCCTATATTACACACCGGCAGAGCTGCTAACACAGTTGCAAACCCTAATCAATACCCCGATGCCCTCCTCTACGAAAGTAAATGAACAGGTGACAATGAAGGCATGACATCACTGGGCTTTTCAGGGAACAACAAAGCCGGATGGGCAGAGAGACGGGAGCCAGCGGAGTCCTGATTTGGAAGGAGATACTGTAGCTTAGATACATCAACAATAGTGAATATATTACATATATCATTTCTCACATTAATTATTGATAACAAATTAACGGGGCAACATTTACACCCAAAAATCTCATGGATAGGTGGGCAAACTCAATCCACTGAGAGGCTGTGATAAAAGTGTAATTCGGTGGTGTTGAAGTGGAGCTGAAAACACCTCAAAAAGGGGGGGAAAGACTGGAGCAGGAGCGACTGTGAAACCAGAGGTGTGGACAGGGAGATAGACTTGCTCCTTCCTCCTCCCGACTGAGGCGGTGTATAAATCACAGAGCCCAGCTTCATGTCTCCACTTCCTGTTCCTCTCCATTAAAAATGATAAACTGTACCTCTTGAAGCCACTCGCTCGCTTTAGGGTCCCAGTCTGCACCTTCCTGGTGAAGAAGCAAGAGTGCGCGCGGCGGCTCAGATTTATTCTATCCCCTCCCATTGTTGGGGATGAATAAGAGAGTAATTAACTGTGTGGGGGTAGCAGCTGTATAAAGACAAGGCCGGCGAACACAACAAGCCTGATCCATCTGCTTTTTGCTATAACACACCTTTTGTATTATTTTGATAAATAAGAGCACATCTGCTTAGTAATAGCAAATGCTACTTTAATGCTCGAAAGACCACCACGAGGCCGTCTTTCCTGGGTTTCCGCACTTCCCAGTTAAATGAGGACAAATTAGCCTTAGAAATGGGAGGCTTGCACATGACTACTACTCCTCTAGTCTGGTAAACACACTCTGAGCAGTGGCACATAATGAGAGGAGTCCAGATCCCCACAGACAACCTGGAGAAGGTTAGTGAAGCATTGATCTCATGAGTGTGCCAAGCCCAGAAGCACCCTTCACAAGGTGCTAACCCACACTACATGACAACCTGCGTCAGAACACACAATGCACAAGAAGCCTGGCATTTGTACGTTTGAGTCGCAACAACAACAATAAAAGGAAAACTGGCATGGGTTTTTTTTCTTTCTCGCTCTTTTCCTTTTTGGTCTTGAAGGACGAAGTGGACAATAGATGGATGTAGGGGGAAAAAAGCAAGTGAAACCCTGCCAAACACAGCTGAGGCATGCTTGCCAAAGATGGAGAGAGAGAGAGAGAGAGAGAGAGAGAGAGAGAGAGAGAGAGAGAGAGAGAGAGAGAGAGAGAGAGAGAGAGAGAGAGAGAGAGAGAGGGCAGTGGGATTCATTGTAAGCCTAGTAAAATGAATAAGAAAAGACTGGTGCTCAATACGTCTGCAGTGGCGTCAGACAGTCAAAACAAATAAAGCTGAGTCCGACGGAGAAACTCAGCTCAATATGGACTCACTAGGCAAGGGACTGACTGTCAGCGGGGAGAGAGGACACAGCTTTATACCCACGCCAACGAGCCATTACCTCTCCCCTCCTGATGCTTCCGCCTGCCTCACTGTGAGGGAAGAAGACACTGCCCTACCGCCATGGAGCCATCCTCCAGCACACTAATGTGTCCCTGAAGTTTTGTTAAAGCTGGTTATTTACTCCTGCAAAGCAATTGCTCCCGCCTAAGGGCAGCGGAATGGAGAACACGCTGCTATGAAAAATCTGGCGTCTCTCGCTATGAAGCACTGTCAACTACCATGGGGGCGCTCCTAGTGAAACATTGGGGGTACTGCTTTTTTTTTTCTTGCACAAGAGGAGACATTAAAACAGCAAGCATCCAAAAGCAGATAGGTTCATACAGAGAGCGTTTTTTAAAAAGGAGCTTAATGTGCTTTTGGTTACATTTTCTTTTGCATACATAAGGCCCCATCCAACAAAACAATGCACTTTGTTAGCCTCAGTCCAACACCTACGTGCAATGGTCCTGATGGTCAAGCCTTTTCTAATCACAACCAACCAAAACCAGGTTTTAGGTCAATGTCATTGTTTCCTTTTTATTCTAAAAGCAACTCTTACAGCGTAAACGTTGAGTGTACGTCAGCCCAACTGTTTGAAGACGGAAGGAAAGTAGAAATAACTTCCCTGAAAGGTTAAATGACTATTTGAATGATTGAAAGCTGAATATTTTCATCAGAAATAACATTTTACAAATTACATTCATGTATTGATTGGTGTATTGCTTGGTCCATTGATTGGTGTAATGATTCATGTATTGATTGGTGTATTGATTCATGTATTGATGGGTGTATTGATTGATCTATTGATTGATCTATTGATTGGTCCATTGATTGGTCCATTGATTCATGTATTGATTGGTGAATTGATTGGTCTATTGATTGGTCCATTGATTCATGTATTGATTGGTGAATTGATTGGTCTATTGATTGATGGATTGCAAGTATGGAACAAGTCAGCGTGAAACTCTACACCCAACAGAAATCTGGTTCCACATTCAGGATCTGACAGCAAATGAGTTTATCTTCATATCTGACAGGTGAAGTGGACACAGGAGCTTTCTCAAATTCTGTTTTCCAGCTAACAACATCCTCAAAACCTGATAAATCTGCCCCCAATAACGACTATCAATTTTCAGTTTGAAGGGATTTAAAAAAAAAAAAGACAATTCTAAGAAATAAAACATTAAAAATTAAATAATAGAAATGGACACAATAAGTATTTACATGAGAAAAGGAGAGACATTTTCATTAACCACACACACTATTTGGAATTCATTGGTCAATATGAAGTCAACAAATCCAGCAAAACGTAGTTGGAAGGCACACACACACACACAAACACACACACACACACACACACACACACACACACACACACACACACACACAGAGAAAGGTATTTTGTCACTTACCTCTCGTTGAGTCTATTGTTAGTAGGATCACAGAACTCGCAGTTCAGACTGAATCATGATGTTGAACCACAGGTAGTTTTTTCATATTAACAAGAAAATTTAATTAAAAAAAATAAGAAACAGAACTGCATGTAATCAGGGCTGAACTGTATAAGAAACACTGACATTACAACTTCCCACAAAGGGACTTCTACACCCCCTTCTCGACATGCTTTAAACACACAGCTGCTTCCAAATTCAGTGAATTAAAACCTGGGAAAGGAAGTAGAACATGCAAACTCTGCACAGAAAAAGCCCCACCAGACTGAAACCAGGGTCCTTCTCACAGCTGGCAGGGCTGACCACTACACCACCGTGCAGCCGCTGATAACTCAACGAAACCTCTTTCCAATGCAGCACTATGAAGCGTAACACAGTCCTGAAGTGTCCTGAAGTGGTTACAAAATAAACTCCGACTAACAAATGTCTCCTCCATCGCAGTCAATACAAACCACGTCAAAGTCAAAGATGGCGTTGGATTTCTTTCTGGCTCTGCACTGTGAGCGGAGGCGCCCTCGATTGCTGCCACTGGTGAATGAGAGCTGCGTTACCAGTAAATAAAGCAGCAGCCTTGTTTATATAGCTTCCACCTTTATGGTACAGTTCAGTAAAGAGAGAGAAGATGGCCGATTCTTAACATTCTTCCCCTGACAAATTTTATGAGCTCCCCAGGGACTGAAATGTGTGATTTCCTGGAGATAGAGATGCTAAACTATGATTCATAGCAACCTGGTCCTGCATTGAAAGACACTTTCTGCAGCTGGGTTTGTTGTTGTTGTTTTTTTAGAAAAGCTCCGAATACTGGGGAGGAAATTGCAATCACAGAAGCGATATCTCAGAAATGTATATGTCAAAAGGTAAGTAGAAAGTGTGTGTGTGTGTGTGTGTGTGTGTGTGTGTGTGTGTGTGTGTGTGTGTGTGTGTGTGTGTGTGTGTGTGTGTGTGTGTGTGTGTGTGTGTGTGTGTGTGTGTGTGTGTGTGTGTGTGTGTGTGTGTGTGTGTGTGTGTGTGTGTGTGTGTGTGTTGGGGGGGGGGGGGGGGGTGAATGGAGCGAATGGTGTAATATTGCAGCTTTAAGGACATTTCAAGTGTACAATTGCCGATATAAACAGTCACATCATTGCAGCATGGGTTATCAAACAGAAGCTCATACTGTAGACTGCAAAGTGGAACACAAGCAAGGCAAAATGATTGGATAGGTATGGAAATCTACTTGAAGGAAGGTCAAAGTGATTAAGCTGACATTAATGACAGGCCTAGTCTTCCAGTGAGAATGCTCACGGTAGCTGTCTCTAAACCCATTTGTCATTCTGCTTCCAACGCTGAAGCATCTGCTTTGAAGTCTCTACCACTAATGCTACACAGAGAGGTTAAACAGCTTAATGCTGAAGTCTGTTTCACTCCTCTCGCTCTCTAATGTTTCCTCCGATTTATGTACCAGGGGTTATGGCTCCTGGATTTCACATCTCAATTTGCCCCAGATAGTCCTGTAAAAGCTCCCTCTCCTTCTTATTTGCTTTGTTGTCACTGTCAAAGGAAGAGAGGGGCAACCCGAAGGATACGGAGACCGTGACAGACATGCCCCACCCATCGATCCACAGATGCAAGGGGCAACGAAAGCATGTGAAGAAATGTTTATGTGGGGAGGCAGGCACGAGCCAGGGCAGTTCTCACGTTTAAACACATCACTTGATCTGCCAAAGATTTGACAACAAAAGACAAGTCCAGAGAAATAAGATAATGAGCACATGTACAGCTGCTCCGCTGTGGAGGTCAGCTTTAAACCCTTTTATATCTATCACACAGCATATGAATGAAATGATAGTCATTATGATAAATCATACAAGATCCGAGGCGCTCTGGACTCACTTACTCTCCACTACAATGAGATTATACTGATGCATGTGACATTAACAATATCAGCAAACAAATATATGAAAGCATGAATGAAAGGGAGACAGAGACCGATTTTCACAGCCAATTTGCGATTGCAGGCTGGGAGAGAGAGTGTGTGTGTGTGTGTGTGTGTGTGTGTGCGTGCGTGCGTGCGTGCGTGTGTGTGTGTGTGTGGAGGAGCTACTGGCAAACAGCACACAGAGCAGGCTGGCAGCGGAGGCAGCCAGGCTCACAGGCTACAAAGCAATTTCACTGTTTGGCAATACTGTTGTCTCTGTGTGTGGATTAGAGCTGACACCAGAGCAACTGAGTCATGCTAAATGTAGTACAATCACAAGCTTTTGTTCCTGATCTAAAAACCCCACTGCCTCTTGGATTCGTGGAAGAGAGGCTGGAAACAAGGCTGCGAAATAGTAACAAATAAGCGGCGCATTATTTCGCCATATGAGCGCAGCATTGCGACATCGCTAAAAACAACACAGGGATTAAAGTAGCTGCTAGTGGAGCCACAGAGACCAAGTTTTCTAAAGTAACATCAACATCATGTGTTACTGGCTTGCTTTGAAGATACTTTGTCTGGAGGATGCTTTAAAATGTCCACGGATCAAAAAAAAGGATGTATTTTAGCCGCATTTCCACCTGGTTTAAACACACCTTCCCATCACCTGTGTCCAAATATTTTCTACAACCCCCTCTTTCACTTTCTCACTCTCCAGGTATCATATATTGGCCCAGAGTTGTTTCTAGGCCTGGCAGGACCTGGCAGGACAGACCCTGACCCGTCCTTTTCATGCTCGCCCACGGAAATGCCATCTGGCCGGTGTGAATGATTACCACAGCAACGGCCGGGTGACCTGCAGCCAGCAGGAACCAAGGTCACTCCACCTCAGCGCTTCGCACTCTCCCTGCCCTCCTTTCATCAGCCTGCAGGTGAATTATTCATCCTGTACAACTTGCAGGCACAAATCCACTGCACAAACACTAAAAAAGGAAACTGCACACTCAGTTTACCGATATAATAAGTTGTAATGGGAAAACAAATATTCCGGCGTGAGCCGCTAAAGTGAATAGCTTACAGATGTACTCAGACGTAGCCACATACCCTCCTCTTTACTGACGGAGATGGTGAACCAGCAGTAATGATTTTACACCACCAGAAACAGGCTACAACCATGACTGAATTAGAAATAAGTGAATTAATTGATTTCTGAAACATGTAGCACCAGATGTCACATTTAAGCGACAGGCATGTTTGCAACTGAGAGGTTTTGGAGGAGTGTTCAGCGGATCTGCTGCTGCCTGTCGGTCAGATAACCTGATCAAATCCATGGCTAGCCATGTAAAATATTAAAGGTTACAATGTTTAGACTGAAGAAGACTCTTCTTCTTCTTCTTTTTCCTGTATAGAATGTAATTATTTTACAACACAGACGCTACTTTTGACCGTTTGTTACTCACATTCAAGGATTTTTATATTTGAACAAGGGTTTTGAACTTTCTTCTGAATCAAAGTCTGACTTTGTGGAGTCATTTGGTGCATTTCTGCTTGCTTGCACACACATCCAGGCAAATAGCAGCAATTTAGACTATGTGCAGTCCAAAATGCATTTATTTACTCTCTAGTCATCATGACTAGCCTCATTAAATTATAATAACCTCTCAGAAACACACTGTGAGTGCAATTACTACCTAGAAAAGTTGATCAATGTGTTAAAACTGTAAGTATTGAAGGTCACTTCAATGTGAGACAACACGGCACAAACCTGCTCAACAAGCATGCACCAGTTTTTATTCACATCACGATTTAGTGTCAGCGAATCTTTGAGATCTTTTGCACTTACGTATAAAACAATATTTTCCAAAAAAAGTTGTTCTAAATGTACCTTAGACTACAACCTATATGTTCATGAAACTGACTCACAGTCAACACAAACGCTGTTCAAGTTCATCTATTTAGAAGTCCCCAGTGTTTTCATGTTCTTGTGGCATTTTCTGCTATATTAAGTCGACATTTCTTTTGCATGATGTTGTGTAAATGTCACTGCAATTCAGGTGAAACCAACAAACCTTTTAAGCACACTTTTAAGCACAAGTTTGCCCAATCTAATTTGCCGCTGATTGCTTCATGGCTGCTTGTAAAGCCTCATAATGATCGCTGACTGGCTGCTTTCTCCTTCCCTACAGCTCCAGCAGCTCCACTGCTCCTCATGACACAGGCTGGGGCATCCTTCAGGGGCACTTCAGGATTTAGCTCCCAGAATACTCCAGCCACACTTAATGGGGGGGAGAGAGAGAAAAAATGTATGTCTGCATGCTCCTAGGCTGCTACAACAATAGCTCCAGCCCAACAGTGGAGGATCCATCTCCAGCCTGGGTTTAGTGGGGGGGAAGTCGGAGAGGAGGAGACCGGAGAGGTTCCAGCGGACTTGGAGCAGGAATAAGACCCGAGCAGAGACAACAGAGAGCCCGCAGCAGCAGATCTGATTTCTGCTCCTCCTCGGCACCCAGACTGCCATGCTCCTGTCATCTCTCATGTTACAGAACATCAGTCAAACGGCAGGGACGGTGCCCTTGCGCCGGCCGAGGCTGATTTACAAACATTAGCGGGGAATACAATTACACAGCCCTCCCTCACTCCCTCCTTGGTCTTGCAAACCCCCCCCCCAACCCCGGCCGTGCAGCCCATTGCGACGGCGACGGCGGTGGCTCTGGGAGGAGAGGGGAGAGGAGGAGGGCTGATGTCGGTGGAGAGAGGAGTGGACACCCAAAGCACCGATTCTCAACCTCATTTCTCCATTAATGCAACTTTGAGCGGCGCTATCCAAAACAGGACCATACATAAATAAATCGCTATGTATTGATATATGCACATGTAAACAGATGCTCACCTGCCACATTCTCCATAAACATTTTGCAGCAACAATCAAGAGTCCAGCGCCTTTAAACACTTAATTATCAGCCTGCACGTATGAGGATGATGGATGGTAATATTTGCATACACACACAAACAAAATTCCAATATTAAACTTTCACAAATTAAAAACTGTGCGCGAATAATAATAATAATAATAATAATAATAATAATAATAATAATAATAATAATAATAATAATAAAGAATAGCAGCGCACTAGTGTGAAAGATGCAGGAAACAAACAACGCGTCGGCCGTCGACACAAACCGCATGAGACATTTAAAGATGAAAAAGTTATAGCCTACGTCCACAAGCAAAAGAAGCGAGAATGAGAGGCGCATTAAAAGTTTCCGTACATGTAAGTGGCGGCGGCGGCGAGTGCGGCGGCGGACGGCAAAAGAGCGCAAAAAGCCCGGAGAGGAGGCAGGACGCGCGGCGCGCAAACAGCAGTGCTGTCCGCGGTGCTGATCCCGCTGCACAACATCCAGGCTGAGGCTAACGGAGGAGAGGCTGCTGCTCCACGGTCGCTCCACCGCTGATCAATGATTGAACTGAACAAAGGCAGAGAGAGGGGGGATCAATTTCTAATAACTATCAATGCCGAACGCCGCCGCTTTTCGCTCGCTGCGCGCCCGAAAAACGCGGCGGCACGCACCGGAGCGCACTGCGCGGACCCACCGCCCGGAAAATACGCCGAGAAAGGTGAGGATAGCACTAACCTGGAGCCGCCGTAGATCAAATTTCTTCCAATATTGAAACATCGATCCTACATCGGCGGCCATCTTGGGGGATATTGTGGAGATTTTTTTCCAGCGGCTGCAATAAATATGTGGGCTGGATTCCCCCTCGTTAAACTGCGTTTACCAGCAACGCTTGCACTTTTAAAAAAAACCAAAAGAAAAAAAACCTAACGAGCACACTTCACAGCGCAGTCCACAGATATGTTTGACAAGTCTGCCAACATGATTGCTTCCCCCTTTTTCTCTTTGCAGAAGAAAAAAGTAGATTTGTTTCTTTTTTTAATGTTTTTCTCGCTCCTGTCTTCGCAGTCTTTTCTCTTGGAAAAAGTAAAAATGTCTCCCAAGAAAAAAGAAACAATTTGAAGAAGATTTTTTTTTCATTATTTGTCTTTTTTTTCTGTAAAAGTTATCATTAGTGAGGAAAAGCCCGAGGTTGATCAATAAGCGTCTGGAAAAAGGGAAGGAGATGATGTGTAGATTAGTGGAGGTCTGGGAATTTGGCCAAGCCTCCTTTTTCTTTATTTATTTCAGGGGTATCTGGGGCAGTAACATCAGAGGCAGGGAGGCAGATTAAAACACGGCTTCACATTATTAATAAAGCCAGTACAAATACACTATCTCTACTTATTTGACACCTTTACATGTTTAAGTACTTTAAAGCAAAATCTCGAACACCAAGTGTCGTTATAGGTTATTTTTGGTTGTATGTAATGGTTCCGTTCAAATCTACGATTAAAAAACAGCATTTAATGTTATATAAATACTTGTTTTGCCACCTACAGCCGACATTTTGAACTAGATTCTTTTATTACTGTGAGTCTGACAATATGTTTTTTGGTTGGTTTTTTTTGGTTGGTTTTTTTTACAATTGCATTAAACCTGACTTACCTTACTTACTAACAATACACTCTCTGAAGCACTTTTAAAAGGCATTTCAATACTAACTTCCTTTTTTACCTTGACAAATGTTATATTTAATCCATTCAGGTAAAGTTACTGACAACAAACTGTCCAGAAAATCACGTTTCACTTTTATTAACCTAAATTTCAGTCCAGTCAGGACTTTTGTAAAAGGCGCCACATTCCTCCTGCCATATCTTAAGTACAGTTAAGTATTACAGCTCTAAATATTAGGTGTTGTACACCAACAAATGTCCTGAATGTGGCTTCCAAGACATATAAAGTATATTTAACCCTATTCTAAAGTACTGTTTTAAGCACTTGTAAACTTACATGTTTTTAAAGGATACTTGAAGGCGAAATTAAAATTTCACCTGAGCGAATGTAATGTTTTAGTCCATTTCGGTACAGTTTCTGACAACTAACTGGCTGGAAATAACTTCTTTTTTTTTTTTTGATAACCTAAATCTTGATACATTTGTCATTGGATTATTGTGAAAGGCTCCACATTCGTCCTGCCATATGCTATTAAACTATAAACTATTAGAGTTCCTAATATTAGATGTGACTATTTAATCTTTTGTAAAGCACTCAACAAAGCACTGGAAGACGTATTTAAAGGACATTTTTAAGACCAAGTTAGATTTAATTTTCTTTTTTATCTTTGTTATCTTAAGATTAAATTATTTTTCTTGTATATTCACTTTAAAAACTCACAAACGATAAACTTTCCCCCCAAAAAACATATTTTACTATATATTAACCTAAGATTTGGATCCATTTTCTATTAGATTCTTGTAGTACTGTCAGTACGGCTGAGCCAAAGTTTAAAGTGGAATGTACAAAACATTACCATAAATCAGTACAATACACAGATCATGTGTTTTTATTTCTTAAAAAGTACTCATTGAACCCAAAGCAAAGTTCAGGACCAAGTTCCTGTTTTACCAGAATTTACTTTTGAAGTCTCTATAAATAATGATTTAATTTACATACAATTAAATCAGTTTGAAAAGGTACTTTACTAACTCTAACCTAATTTTTAGATATATTCCCCCTATTATTCTCCTGAAAGGTGACAGGAGACCCGCTGTCACTTCCTATTGACCTTTGAATATTATTGTTTGACAATAAAAAGTAATTTTTTTACAACAACAAAAACTTTCATTCTGGCTTACAGGACACACAAGTGTATGTTTAATCTTGTAAAAGGTCCTCATTGATGCATTCATCTACGTTTCAATCACAGGATGGTGAGCTGTACTCATAGAGTTGATTACTTTTGACCTTTGTGACTTTTTAAAGTATATAAATAGACATATTGTTGTTCCAGTTACACACATTTCGATCTGTTCCATTTCACTATCTTTAAGCTAAAGTTTGGGTACATTTCTCACTGGATTCCTTTAGAAAGCTTTGCAATCCTGTTGCAGCTCCCTGCACACCATAAACTACTAAAATCCCACACAATGAAGTGTTAGTTAGAAAGAAAATCACATTTCCAAGACACATGAAAGTATGTTTACTCATTTGAAAGGAATTCATTGAGGTATTTGAAAAGTGAGAGTTGTTCTTATAATCTCGTTTTACAAGACAAGTTGTTTCTTTACTTTTGTTAAAGTCAGAATGAATAAAGATTGTTTTAGGGACTTATATACAATTAGATCTGTTTGAAAAGTGTAAACTGGCAAAAAATTACTATCTGTGACCAGAAATGTTGAACTATTTTACATTAGTTTGTGTACCAGGTTCTACAATCCTGCTGTCTACTACTGTCCTACATTACTGTACAATCTGATGTGTAATTTACAAATCTGACTTGAAAAACCAGTAAAGTAAATGTTTAATCCTCTATAAGGAACTCACTTGAAGATTAAAAAAATTTAAAGAGAATGTTTCAAGACTAAGTGATGGCATAAACATAATTTCATGTCTTTTAAATAGAATTAGATACATTTGAACATTTGAAACTCGGAAAAAAATCCCACAAATTTTACTATCTGGAACCAAAAATCACTTTTACAGTCTAAAAAGTTGATAAACTCCTGAGTGGATTTCGGTAAGAGGTTTTCTAATCTTCTATATCGAGTCTATAAAGTGCTAATATATAACTCTAGATCTGACATATGTATGTTTAATGCTTCAACAGGCTTTCGAAAACATCCTGTCCAAGACAAAAGTCCATCTTAGGGCCACAAATATACATTATTATGTACTGTGCAGTATATTGGTCGACTGACCAAACATCAAACATAGTTAATTATTTATGACTTGGATACTTTTCTCAATAGATTTCTATAAACGATTATACAATCACCACATCCTAAACTCTGTTGTCTGCAAATATCCAACAATATAAGGTGCTATTTACAAAAAGAATCTCATAAAAGTGACTTAGAAGTTGTGTAAAGATGAGCTGACTGTCACTATCACCAGTTTGATGTTTACAGTTCACATGTCGTCACATTTCTTCTCATATTTTCCAGTTGAATGCATCACTCAGCTCCACTTAATTGGAATAAGAGTAGTTTCATCGAGGCTACAGACCAAAACACAACAGAGTTTCTTATTACGAGAAGTGTGAAACAGAAATCTTGTAATTTTACACAAATCCTACACAAGCAACAGTTCGTTATTTACAATGTGGTGTGCTGATTCTTGTTGGGTTACCAAGGGTAGTTTGTTAACACTAGGAATGTTGTAGACAGTAAAGGTAAAGGTTTGAAGAGGATTTTCTTTTACACTATTTATTATTTTGTGTATTTCTAGCGTAAATAGCAAAAATAGTAAAAGTACAGTTTTTTAAATGACATATGTTGATTTTTTCCCACATTTGTAGCCCAAAACACTAATTCATTGGGTTTTATTACAGGTTTTCCAAAGGGAATGTCCTGCAGTGTGACTAAAAGTCATTGTGGCTCTCATGGTAACTTTGATAAATTGCACATTAATATATACAATAGGTATGCAATAGCAACATTATATATTTAAAAAAAAAACATGAGTGCAATCCAAAATTAGCTGCCTCTTTCCTTGTGTTTACAGCACAGTGTGCATCGCACTTAAACTCTCTCTCAATTGTCTTTGTCTGACATAATAAAGCAGGAGAGCTGCTCCTTCGTCTCCTTATAAATAACTCATTCCTTTGGTCAAGTGCTGCTGCTGTTCCTGGTGCCAGGTGCTCCCCCTGTTGACACCTCACAGGCAGGACCACGGGTGTGTGTGTGTGTGTGTGTGTGTGTGTGTGTGTGTGTGTGTGTGTGTGTGTGTGTGTGTGTGTGTGTGTGTGTGTGTGTGTGTGTGTGTGTGTGTGTGTGTGTGTGTGTGTGTGTGTGTGTGCAGGATGAGCATCCAGTGATTTCCTCCATTAATTACACCCCATTATCACCCAGTGAAGGTTTCTGGAAAAAAAGAAAAAAGCACCCAAAGGTTTTTTTACTCTGCTGATCACCCATGCACCTGCCTCTCTTATGAAAATCCATCGCAGGAAGAAAACAATATTCTCCTGAGTCATATTGCGAGCGCCTGGAGGGACGATGACATATTCCTCCGCTGCAGACAAACACCTAAAGGGGGAAAGTGGAGGGAGATTATTAAAAGTTCTGCTGATTGCATTGTAATAATGTCTGCGGGGCGAGGCTGAAATGCAGGATTTAGATGTAATAAGGAAGGCGGTGATGTATCAAGAAAAAGCAGTGCTCACTTTTAAGCTTTCACAGAATAACACATCAACATTCAAGTGAATATATTTAACCATTAATCTGGTAAGTAACCATACTTCTACATTCTTCTTGGACCATGTTGTGTACAAGATGAGGTAACGAGACTGTGAAAGCTTTTTCAAGACACCCCGTGGGATTTTAACTACAAATTGTGAAATGTTACATCTTCTTGGGTCAGTTTCATACTTTACAAAACCTTTTATTATAAATAAATGACATTTCAAAATTTTCATTTACTAACTCTTGAAAAAGCTATTTCAATAAAGAGTTAATGGGCAAAAAGACATAACAAGACCTACTTTTTGCAGTGTTTGACAGTTTAGTGATTAAGATTTAAGCCCTGAAAATGTCATCTAAGTTGGGGAAAAGACTGTGAGACTCTAGTGAATCGGTGTGGAACAGACTGAAGCTTCCATTCAGGACACAGTGAACATGAAACTCTTTTTAGGGCAGTCGTTGAAGTGTTCAGAGTAAATATAGAATGGTATAATGTTATAGATGATGTCCTGCCTTCTCCCTTAATCAGGTTATTTTTCTGACTCGTACCTTTCACCAATTGTATATTTTAAATTTCTAGGAAATGTTTCTTTAAAAGTACCCTACCAGGACTTAAGAGAGCTTACTTTAAGTATGTTCAGCTTGAATGGGCTCTAAAATATTAACAGTTTGGGAATAAATGTGTTCGTTACCAAATATGTAGAATTTTGTCCTTCCTGTCCCGACTGACTAAACCCTACCCGCACATACGGTGACGTGGAATTACAGAATTCCAGATGCCAGAGAGGAAAACAGCTCGGCTCGGCTCGGCTCGGCTCGACGAGGAGCGACGATACTCCACAGGGACCCAGGTGGGACTTAAACTCACAATCTCCCCCTCCAGATGCAGATGCTTTTGTCTGCGTGGGCCTCTGAATCCACACTCAGTCTTTTGATTTAGAAAACATACACAGCTGAATCTCAGGGCCTCAATCTGTTCTGTAGTTCTGAATATAATCTTGAACTCCCATTCACCACTTTCATCAACAGAAGCACCGTGGGCCTCCTCCAGTGACCTTGTCACCCCATTCAAATTATGACATTCTTCTGAAAAGCCTAATCTAAAAAGCAGAGCATACTTTCTTCTTTTTTTAAAAAGATCGAGGGCTGTGTGAGCAGATTGGAAATTATCCCAGAGCAGTGAAATCATTGTTTTGATGAGGTCACTGAACGAAGGCTTTCAAATTAGTGCTCCTCTTTGAAAATGCAGATGTTGAATGTTTAATAAAACGTCATATTGCTGGAGCGGGGCTGCAGGGCGTGGACTACTGAGCAGCCCGGGCCTTCTCTTTGGAATTTGCATGTTTTTCCTGTGCATGCATGGACTTTTCTCAACCTTCCTCCCACAATGCAAAAGACATGTCTGTCAGATTAGATTAAATGTGACTGTATGTCTCTGTTTACATCACCCAAGTCCAAAAAACCTGTATCTGTGGTGAGTGGTGGCTTTAATAATGTATAGTTTTTCTTCAGCCATCTCTCTTTCTTCCTCGTGATGAATTGTTGTTTTCTAACCTTCTATGTTATTAGTGCTGAAGCTGGGAAAGTGATTTTATATGGATCTATAAATGTATGGATATGATGAGATTGTGACTTCAAAGGTAAAACGATGATGGATTGAGGAGGAAGAGGTTCCACTAAAGTCAGTGCAGTGCAAAGTGATGCTGTAGTTATTTTAGTGGCCAGCAGATCTGTTATTATTGGTGTGACCAAGGTGGATGAGAGGCTGAGAGGTGGTCACGCCATAGTACTTCAGACTCACTTCCTGTTTTCAAATCCTCTTTTAAAACACATTTTTTAATCTTTGGCTTTTACCTTATTTTGGGTTGTTGGCTGCTGTTGTCTTGACTGATTCACTGCTTTTTTTTCTTGGTTTAGAATCTTTGATAGACTTTATTTGTGTGACGAGTCAACTTTGCTGTTATACATGAAGCCGAGTTGCGTCTTCCTCAGGAAACTGTCCTGGATGATGATCTGCTCTCTCACCGGAGATTCACTGGGACAATCTGACTGTTTCAAAGACTTCTCATGCACATATATTATTTATTTCAACACTGTGTGCGAATGTTTAATCATTTGTTGTCACATTTCAGGAGATCATTACCTGAGAGTTCATTAAAACTCACAGCTGAGTTGAAATATGATAGACTAACAGCCTTTTCCACCTATAGAAGGTCTCTCCTATGAACAGCTGTAGGATTAAATCTCATTCCAAGTCTTTTCCTTAACATTATTAACCTGTTTCCAGTGAGAACCAGGAGTCTGTGTCACTCCAGATGGGTTCACTCTTCTGTGGTTTTCCCGTGCAAACACCAGAGATAATACCTGAGATTTCATGCTGAACATCCAATCTCAGTTTGTTGTATTTTAAACATCTCACTGCAAAAACAAGCATGTGTGGCTGATGCAACACCATGCATCTGCACTTTGACTTTATTAAAAGCAATTCACTTAGGTTATTAGTGGACCACATAAAGGTTTAATTATTTATTCATGGGAAAGTGTGATAATGTCTTGCAATTTTTATGAATAGAAATTATATCAATATAATTAAATACCTCATTTGGTGCGTGATGCAGATGAGCTCCCAAACGATTTGGAAGGGGGAACTGAAAGAAAAGCTTAAAATACTCTGAGATAATGATTCCTCACACTGTGCAACAAATGAAGCAGTTTAAAATCAGAGGAGACAACAAATGGAGGAAAGAGCAGTGAGTTGCTCCTGTGCTGCTCTCTGGGGCTTCAAGGATTAGATGTTGAATGTTGTGTGCTGATAGCGCCATCTACTGGGGGAAATGGGGAAATGACGAGTCAGTGGAGTAAAAGAGAAGAGGAAACGTTAGGTCTTCTCTTCTAAATCAGGGATGTCAAACACATTTAACTTCAGGGGCCACATACAACCCAATGTCATCTTAAGAGACATGGATTGATTAAATAGTGTCATAATGACCTTTAAATTTAAACTTTTAAATGTGTCTTAGTAGTGGCACAGAGTATGCGTGATGAAAATGTCATTATTTTTGCCAAACCAAACAATTCCTTGGGAAAATTGCTTAAATCTCATCAGAAACATCAAGTAAATTCTGATGGTGGCAGGCAATCACAGGGCAAATACAGAGACGCACACTCACAATTTAATGATTAAATGGATGTTTCAGAACAAGAAAGTGGATTAGGGCACAAATTACACACACACACACACACACAGGGATTTTCTCATTTTGAGGCGTGAACTATATTTGTTTGTTTTGTTTGTCATAGTCTGTTTTCATGCTCCACAAAAGATCAAATCAAATCAAATATGATTTCATTCATCCTAAATGGAGAAATTCATTCAGGTCTAATGTTGTTCAAATGTGCCCATTTGAAGCTTTTGTTTGTGTCTTTCAGCAAAAATATACCAAATGATATCAGAATCGTCAGCTCTGCACTCAGTCCTGCCTGTGAGTCATTGTGTATGTAAAGATCCTGGAACAACAAAACCCTCAAACAAGTCGCAATATCAGTCCCTCCGCCATCTTTGTTTTGAAAAAAATTTAAATTAAAACTGACCAATTGTCATAAAATATACTGCAAGAAGTACTGCATTTATTGAAGACTCATTTTGTTTTGACCGTAATAAAAAGAAAAGGTATAATTTTGAGAAAGCTTCAGGGCACCACTGCAGAAGGGCCAGAGAGCCACATGTGGCTCCAGAGCCGCAGGTTGCGGACCCCTGATCCAGACCAGGGTTTCATTGCGTGTTTGGGACTTTCTGTCTGGAGTTTGCATGTACTTCCCCACCGGATAACTCTTGACGCTCTTCAGCAACTCTGTAGTGGCTCCTTGAAGCTTAACGTTGACCTTGGAACAAACTGCTGTTTGTTCAATCATTAGATTTGCGTAGTCAAACAAATGTGATGGTTGGATGAAACAGTGTTACCACATATCTTGAGATCCAATACACGACATCCTCCTGCGTCACCTGCTCATTGTTTGATGCCACTGATCAAATAAACTAGGGATAAATCTAGACTACATGTTACAGATTTAAGTAGTTACATTTATAGACTTTTAAGGTTGGTGAGGCTGGCTCCTCTGATGTTTGATGTGCGTGAGCAAACAACAAATAGTTATGAGTTAAACACCTGAAAGTCGGTTTAAAATGTCACCAGGCTTCAACCTTTTATCATGCAAGTGTCCAAATCTTCACCTTCTCTTCTAATATTTTTTGTGCAAATTTTTAGAAGAGGTGTTATTTTGTAGTATTTCTCATAATAGCATAAACATCATAGTGTTTGGTCAGTTTGCTTTAGCAAAGCATCTTCTATTCCAACTAAATACTGTGTAGAACTGAAAACTACTGCAAGTGATGGTGTCAATATTTAAACATAGAAACAATAGATGTAGTAATTCATATTTAGTGTACTTTTTTCCTATAATAACACTTTCTAAATAACAAACATGTTTGAATTTTTAGTTTTATACCACTTTAATAATAATGGCTTGGATTTATATAGTGCTTTTACCAGTCCCACCAGTGATGCTAAGCTACGTTGTAGCCACAGGGGGCTGCTGACAGAGGCCTGGCTGCCATTTTGCACCAACGGCCTCTCCGACCACCACCAACATTCATGCACCATTCATACAAGTGCCTTGCCCAAGGACACAATGACAATGACTGTTTGTGAGTGGGATTTGAACCGCCAACCCTACAGTTATTGGACGACCGACTCTACCGCTGAGCCACCATCGCCCAGTTTGCATGAGATATGATTCTATAACTAGTTTGTAATGCTCATTTTAGAGGTTTAAACACGTCACAGTTTTTCACATACAAAAGGTTTTGCACACTTCTTTAA
This sequence comes from Lipophrys pholis, assembly GCF_963383615.2. Lineage (NCBI taxonomy): Eukaryota > Metazoa > Chordata > Actinopteri > Blenniiformes > Blenniidae > Lipophrys > Lipophrys pholis. The sequence continues at coordinate 30,691,165 of NC_137638.1, forward strand.
TTTCATAAATGCAATATAAATTAGATCTTCAGTATAAATAATATACAATAAAGTTTATGAGCTGTGCTTTAATTATTTTAAAGTCTAAATAATTTGTGGCTTCAGGTACATTTTACTTGTTGTCAGGAGGGAAAAAATTGCTCTTTTTGTTGGTTTTAGTTAGTTATGAAGGTGAAGAAGAAACAAATGTGCCTTTTATATACGTACAAGTATATGCAGAGTTGCATAGCTGTACAACCCCTTGATCCAAATAAATGCGTCAGCTGACCCCACATAACAATGGACGAAGGCAGGTTATGCACCCTGGGCAAGTCACAAGTCCCTCACACACTCACATTTACTCATACAGCCATTTTATATGCATATTGTTTTTAATTTAACTAAAGAACCTAGAGAAAACCCCACGGCGAAAATGCAGACACCACACAAACTTCAAACCAGGGGTAGTAATGGAAGGTGACAGTGTTAAAAACTACACCACTGCAGTGCAGCCTGGGTAATTTTAAATATAGAATGTCTTTTTACAACCAAGAAAACAGTGAATACTTAAGGTTTAGATAGCTCATTTGATTATATTTGCCTTTAGTGATCACAAAGATCCCATTTAGGTTGAATCACAGGCTCCAAACAGGCGTGTTGTCTTGTTTACATGGCTGCAGTGTGAAACACATTGCTGGTGACAGTATGAGTGATGTTTCCTGCTGATGTTTTCCACTGTGGCGGCCTGCTGTGGATGATCAGGTCTTACAAGGCTTTGGCTAACAGTTCTGTTAATTGTGCCACTAAGACGCAGCTCTGCATCAGAGGCCAGCCTCGGTCCCTGCGGAGCTCCAACACGACAGCTGCATGACGGATCCTGTCAAGTGCGGCTGGGGCCCACGCGGAGCCAGACCCCTGTCCCGGGGTTATTCTTGGGCCTCAGAGGAGGAGCATGTGTGTGTTTGGCCATTATCCCTAAATCTCATGAACTCTGACAATGGTGGGGATAAGTCCTCTTTATCTGGGCCTCTGCCTAAACAAGGCATGGAATATTTATAGCTTATAACCATGTGTGATTATAGAGGGGTGAAGGGTCAGTATATCTACCCCCTGTGTTCATGTGCAGCTCCACCTTAAAGCAGCAACCCCACTGCTTGGTCCTCTTCCAGCTGAAGCGGAAACATGGTGAGTGCACACAGATTTTATTGTATTTCATACAGTTTTGTTTGCAAACTGTAGCAGACTGAGATGAGAAACGCTCTGCTGCACATTTATAGTGTTGACATGTGGTATTTTATATTTGTATAGTATATAGTGTTTGTTTTGATGAATTATACATCTTGCTCTGCTCACCCCCAGGATAATGAATCAATACACTCCGTGTCAATATGCTTATGGGTACTGAATACAGATTAAAAAAGATTGTCAATAGGACAGCACTCCAGTTGTCCTATTGATGGGATATCGATTATATTTGCCTTCTCACAATGATGACATTTTTAAAAAAGAGCATAAAGTGATTCTGGCTGATAGAGGAGAGGAAGGAGGGAGGGAGGAAGACCCTTTGACTTCTAACTAAGTCTCAAATGGCCACATTATTCATTTTCACTACAGAAACAAAGAGGAAATTCTTTAGACACACATAACACTGTTGATGTTTACATTTTTACAGAGGATGAAGAAGAGGAACAGAAGGGGGAGGAAAGACAGGATAGGAGTAAATCATGACCAGGGAAAGCAAAAGAAAGTTTGGAGAAAGGAGGCAAAAATAAATGCAAAGGAAATTAAAATGAGAGATTAAAGGAAACTACAGAAAATGGAGTGAGGGATAAGAAACAGGATAACAAGGAAAAAGAATAGGAAAAGAAACTGAAAGGAAATTTTCAAAAAAGATTGGCGAAAAAAGGAAAATAACAGAAAAGGGAAACTAAAGAATAGAAAGGAAAGCAAAGAATATAACGAAGAAAATAGAAAAGCTAAGAAGAAAAGAAAATAAAGAAGCAAGGAAGAAAGAAAGAAAGAAAACAAGAAGGGAAGAGAACAGAATATAAAGGAAATAAAATTAATAAATGAAAAGAAAGAAAAGTAGAGGAAACAGACAAAGAGGAGAGAATAGATGCAAGCAGTGATGAGAAAAGAAAGTTTAAAAAAAATGGAAGTAAAAAAGAAAGAAGGAAAAGAGAAGACACTGAAGGAAAAGAAAACCATAGAAAATCAAGGGTGGCTATAGAACAGGACAGAAAAGAAATGAAGACCTTGTGGAAAATAAAGAACAGAAAATAGAGTGAATCACTGAAGTGTGGGAAGACAGACTGGGTGGAGAGGAAAAGACAGGAGAGGAGTAAAAGGTGGGGACTGCAGCGCCAGGCCCAAAGTCATGCATGTTTGACTGCAAATAAAGTTTGTTTGTTCAGAAGTGATTTGAATCAGTCTGCCTGTTCTCCCCCGAGCATGCCAAAATTTAAAAAACTAAATAAAAAATGACTGTGAGCACCAGAGGTGCCATCCACCACACACGCACACGCACACACACACGCACACGCACACGCACACGCACACACCGAGTGACTGCTGAAGAGCTAATCCACAACAAGGGTTAGACAGCAGCTGTCGAGAGACCCCCGAATCCACGCAGTGTGATGTCATCACGCCGCTGCTTCCACTCACTCTGCTCCTTGGCAGATATGTAAATAACTCAACATAATCCTTCCCTCCAACGAGGGATTTCTGATCAAACAGTGCTCAGCACAGCATCCTGTCATCGCTCAGGTCCTATAGAATAATCCCTCATGTGATCCGGGAGCAGTTGGGGTGCTTCTCACAGAATTGGAGACTTAGTAAATATTTCCATAACAAACTGACAGTGTTTGTAATCCGTCCTAATGAAATGCGTGCCCCAGTTTAAACCTTGTGTTTAACCCCCCCCCCCCTCCTTCTAACAACCCTGGGATGGGGTGCTGATCAGTGGCTCGTCGGGGTGCCTGTGTGACTGTAAAACCTATAGCAAGTGAAGCCCGAGCCGCAGATCCAGGTGATGATCGAGTCGTTAGTATCGGATCTAATTAGTGTCATCCTGAAAAACCCTGCAGGCGCCCAAGAAAGCAAAGAAAAGAGCAGAGGGAGTCAGCTCCAATGTGTTCTCCATGTTCGAACAGGCCCAGATCCAGGAGTTCAAAGAGGTCAGTGCTCTCCTAAAACGGCTGGCTGGCTGGCTGGCTGGCTGGCTGGCTCTCTCTCTCTAACTGTGCAAACGTCTGCAGGCCTTCACCATCATGGACCAGAACAGAGACGGATACATCGACAAGAACGACCTGAGACACACGTTCACGGCTTTAGGTGAGCTCGTTCTGTTTGCATCCAGGTGTGTGAAAGAGGAAGGGGTGGGGTCATGGACCATAAGTCATGATCAACCTTATCCATCATTCATATGTATGTGTTATGATGTGGTTTCTGAGGCTTAGGTGTGAATGAACAGCAGGAGACAGTTGGGTACCCTTACAGAGAGTTTATAATAAAAAGTAAAAGAGTTGGACAAGAACTAAACTGAAAGTCTAATAACTCTGAGTGGTGTTCGTCATCGAAGAGCGAGGCTTTGTTTCATCCATGGAAGTTTTTCAGAAGCGGGTCTCTGAGTTGAGTTTCCACCGGGCTCCGGTGGCAGACGGTCGAGATTGAGTAGCAGGGCGGCGGGAGAAGCTGGAGTCAGGTCCGATCAGGAAGACACGAGAGCCAAGATAAGCGGGTCATTAGAGTGCTAAGATCCAGTGCCAAGTGGAGTCGGGCACCTGTTTAAGAAGTGCAGATGATCAGGAGAAACGAGCTCCACCCGGTGTAGCAGCTGAACCAAATCAGGTCATTAATGACCCCAGTGTCTCCACTTCCTGAATCACAGCAAGAGGGAGGAGAGACAGAAGAGGGAAGCCCAAGTGTTTGCCAACAGCGCCCTTATGAGGCCACTGAGGAGTGGGGCATGACAGTATGTGTGCTTGCAGGTTCAGCTTTTTTAAAACTGTGTCTCAAGTTTGCTTTTACACATGCTGCACTACCCTTAGTTCTTCAGCCCACAATAAAAGGAACATACAATACCCTTGTTAGTGCTACATATATTATTTACAGTAGTCACACTGATCCAAATACTTTCCAACTGTTATTCGACTAAAGGAGCCTGAGCAGCTCTATCTAGACAGTAACATGAATTTCAAGCAGGAACATAAATTAACAAAAAAGCAACAACAAAAGAAGAACATGATTTTGATAGTTGAACGAATGATGGCAGAAAACAAGAAACATCAGTAACACATCTCATTGATGAGGAGTGGAAGTGTGTGTGTGTGTGTGTGTGTGTGTGTGTGTGTGTGTGTGTGTGTGTGTGTGTGTGTGTGTGTGTGTGTGTGTGTGTGTGTGTGTGTGTGTGTGTGTGTGTGTGTGTGTGTGGTTTGTCCACTGGGTGAGGGTCCCCGGGCCGAGCGGGCCGGGAGCCCCCTGAACCCAGCGGGGTAGAGAAGGCCCCGCCCAGCATTCCAGCCACACTCACCCCGAGTCGGGGTGAGACCACAGCGGGAGGTTCTCGGGGGAGCCCCCACCCTGTGGAGTGTTGGATGCATGTAGGGGTGTGTCTTTGTGTTTTGAAGAAATTGATGCAATGTGTGTGTCTAAGGTGCAGTTTAAAATTGAGGGGTAGCGGGGCCCGGGCGTTCTACCGCTGCCAAGCGGCAAACCCCAAAAGCGGCTTACCCCCTCAAGACCCTAAGTGAATATGTGTGGTTAAAATTGTGTGCGGTGCAAAGCCGGGGGAGGGACAGATCGCAGTTAAGTAGCCTGGAACCCCCCCCCCTGGGCACCACCCCACTGATCCGTATTGTTGAGTGAGGTAAGGTAGGGGGGGTTGAGAGGGAGGGACCCTTGCATGGCACTGCCCCACCCCACCCCGACAAGGCACCACAAATTGACCCAGACAGGAAGCCCACACCCCACCCAACGGCCGGACAGCAGAGTCTAAAACCCGCAGGGCCCAGTACGAGCTCGGCTGGAAGCCAGCGGTTAGGGCACACCGACCCCCCCACACATTCACACACGCTCACACAAAACTACAGACATACATACTTATATACAGAACACACACACACACACACACGCATACACATACACACACACACACACACACACACACACACACAAAAGACAACCTGAAGACACACACACACACACACACACCCCGGGACCACCTCCCATATTTCCGGCCCTGGAAGCCACCCTCAGTCAGCTGTCCATCAAGAACCGGGAGCCCCATCGTCCCTTACCCCCCCCCCAGACCCGGAAGTGAGGCAGACCCGGAGCGCCGCAGCGGGCACCCCGCCCCCAGGGCCCCAAAGCCCCACACCCACCCGCCCTGGCCAGACGGCCCAGCCGGGACCCGACGCCCAGCACCCCTACCCCACCCCAGAGGGACCACCCCCAGTACAGAGCAGACCCCCACACACAACAACCCCCCCAGAACTCCCCAGGCCAGGCCGCGACCTCCCCAGCATAGCACCCGCCCCAGACCTCTGCAACCTTTAAGACCAAAAGGGCCTTTTCATTTCACTGTTGTATTTGAATACATTTTTAGCTCCTTTAGCTATTCAACTATTTCTGGCCGGGGGGCATTTCCTCGTGCTCAGATCCGTTTTAGCTGTACTGGCAGTTTTTTACTTCCTTTTTCCTTTTTTTTTTCTTTTAACCTTCTTTTTTCCTTTTCCCCTTCCTTTATCCTTTTTTTTTTACCTTGTTTGCTCCTTTCGCCCCTTATTTTCCCTTTTTTTTTCTATTAACCTTCTTTTTTCCTTTTTACGGACCGAGTATGAAAGGCCTGGCCTGGAGGGCAGGCCCCTATCATATTTCGTACGTTAGAGACCTGAGGCGCCGGCTTTGAGCCCAAATTTGACCCACTCAACACGCTCAAAAACTCACCAAATTTGGCAGGTTCATCAAGACTGGTGAAAAAATTAAGGTAATGTACAAATTAACCCCCAGAGTGTCAAAATGTGCTTTCTCGCGGCACCCCGAAACACGAAAACGGCCAACTAAAAACACTAAAGCAGCCACCACGGCCCTTAGGAATGTCGTAGGGAGATCAAACCAAAACACAATTGTTCGTCTCATCAAGACCTAAAAATCATGTGCCGATACCCCTGACCTTAATCCAACAGGAAGTCCGCAATTTGCCTTTCAAATAAGATTTTCAAATGCTATCTCCTCTTAGGGCAAATTTTGTATAGGCTTCAAAACACTATTAAATAACAGAGGAGACTCTCCTGCTCAATAAGTCTGTTCACATTTTAGATTAGTCGAGCAGTTTTGTTTTTATTCGCTGTCAAATTTCCGAAAGCCAAATGCTGCTGCCTCCCTCCTCTCTTTCAAATACATGGGAAAACCAGAATGTCTCCTGAAAAACCGCCGTAATACAACACCTCGAACACGTGGCGACTGTAGCTAAACCGTGACTCTGAGCAACAAAACGAGCAGATCAGAAGCGCGACAAGAACCTGCTGTATAAGACTATGTAACACATGTGGGGAAAATTCCACAAACATGACCTTTTTGACGAGAGAGACCAATACTGTAAATAATTTTTCACCCGCGATTTCAAACGACATTTATCATCGAGTCAGATGGAGCAAAACCATGCGTCTGCGTCAAACTGCGCCTCCTCGTGTCTAAAGTTTATGTCTGACTGCTTCGAAACCCACACAGACTCAAAGACAACAAATTTTCCTCTCAAGAAATGATAATTTTATGAAAATATTTGCCTGAAAACTGTGGCTTCCGAGGAGTTGTTTTCAGAATATGTGGGTAAAATCCATCCTCTCCCACACTCTGGTGACATCATTAACGGCAGGTGTGTCCATCAGTGTTGCATCATCCACAGAAAGGATTACGTCATACCATGAAAGTCCTTGTTCATGGGATAACTTGCTATCATATGCTACATAAACAAGTTAACATGCTAATGTGTAGTTTGTGGACTAGTAGACCACAACCTTTAAGAATTGGGTATTTAGGGATTAGCTCAATTAGAGGTTAGTTGGTTAGTTTAATGCTAATGCTTTCAATGCTTTTTAATGCTAAGGCTAGGCTAGTTAGCTTAGCAGATTAGCATGTGAGATATGACCAGATGCCAGGACAGGAACACCTGGGTAGTAACCTGTGTCATTTTCAGGTAGATAACAGGTACTAACATACTAGTTAGCATGCTAACAAAGTTTGTTCAATTGAGCTGATATTTGGGGGACGGCCTAAAGGGACGGCTACAGTTACGGATCACTAGCTAATTAGTCGGGTCCCTTCCACTTTCGACCCCACCCCCAGGGTTGGGGTTACAGGACCAACCCTAGCTGAAAGTGGCTTGCTTTGCTATATCTACCCCCCCCCCCCCCCCCCCCCCCCCCCCCCCCCCCCCCACCACCACCACCACCACCACCACCACAGTAGATCTCTATCTCTGGAAACCAGAAAAATTATGGTTCGGGTTGGGGTTAGGTGGTGGCCTATATGCCACAAGCTACATTAGAGTTGAGTTGGCTTTCAAAATAAAAGCACCTCCATATTTTTCTAAATAAAAGTAATTTTTTGTTAAAACCTTCAAAATTTATATTTGAACAATATTTAAATGGGCCAGAGGCCACAATTGGGCCAGAGGCCACGATTGGGCCATAGACCATGATTGGGCCGACCCCGATGGGCCAGAGTCCAGAGTGTGAGGTCCCGATCAAGGCTGCTTGCAGCTTTAATTCCCTTTATTTTCCTAATTTTTTTAAATTTTCCTGATTTCCAATTCTAATCGTTTTAGTTTAACCATCTTGACTGTATTCATTAATGTTGTTGTTGTTGTTGTTGGAGTAGTTTTAACAATTTTGTTCGGGGGTGGGTTCCTGGCAATTTTATCTGGTTTTAACCTGGAAATTATACCGTTTTTGAAGGGCAGTGTGGTATGCAAATAAAAACTTTTTAAAAATTAAGAAAAAATTTTATTTACAACAAATCATTTTCTGAAAAATTCAGGGAGCTGCTACAGGGAGAATGATGAGCTCCAGAGCAGCAGGTTGTAGACCTCTGAGATAAACTAAAGTGTCACAGGAATACTTGATAGCTTAACTGAGTAAAGAAACTGCACAGCTTGTTATTAGGAAGTAACTAGTAACTGAAATCAGTTACTAATTTTCAGTAGGGCTGCATGATAGCAGGTGAACATGCAATTTGTCCTAATCTTATTGAGTAATGCGATAATAATATGAATTGAGATAATTGCAAGTAGTAGATGATGTTGATTTCTTTCTGCAAGTAAAAGGACACCTGATAACCTGAAAGATGCAGAAGGCTCATGAGATAAATCATAGAATAAATGTAATGATCTAATATAAACACATATAAGATTTACGACAAGAATAAATGTTCCAGGTTTTAGAGAGCCACCACATGCTGTACTTTTTGTTAGATGTATTTCTAGGTGTATTTCTTGGCTTTCACTCTGAATGTGAGAGAGGTGATAGTGATGCTTTGTTTAGACTTTAAAGCGTGTATTAGAAGACGTTTTGGCCCTTATTAAAGTGGCTTCATCCATTCCTGCTGTGTCTCGTCTGGCTTGCAAGGAAATGTTCACACTAGGGATGTCCCGATCAGATCGGTAGATATCGGATTGGGGCCGATATTGGTGATTTGTGAGTGTTTGGGAATGGGCAAATCCAGCCGATCACCCCGCCGATAAAAAAATAAAAAAAATTTAAAATTTAAAAAACTTTTTCACGTCAGCTGCTGCAAAGCGAGCCCCGTTTGCGACCTGCCGTAAACTGAGGTTAGCAGCCTAAAGCCATTGAGAGGATAAAATGTCAGCAGTCTGGAGGTATTTTAATGTTGACAACCAAACCAGTCCAGCGGCCAGTTGTACTATTTGCTTCGCCACAATCCCGAGAGGTGGAGCACCAGAGCTTCGTTTAACTCAACTAATCTAATCTAAAAAGTAAACACATGCGGCGGAGTACGCTCAAGTAAAGACGATCATCTGTGGAAATAAGATGACGTAATGGGTCATTTGAAGGGAGACTGGGATATTCTGAATAAGTTTTTGAGAGAGCTATGTTCACACTACTTTTGTCAAACAGGTTTTACCACTTTGAAGTGGAATTAAGTGTTTATAATTCATATTGAAGTGTAAATGTTTTGTGACAATTCTGGTCAAACCTCTCATACTGCTTTAAGTGAAACTGAAATTTAATACACAAAGAAGTTACATTGGAGCCTAAGAGCATTTATGTTTAAGATTTATTTATTTATTTTTATTATTGTATTTGCACTTTTTTAGGACTTATTTTCAACCCAACCAGCCAAAGACACTTTGAAGTGGAATTGGGTTCTTCTGATTGGTTTTACTGAAACTACTGTTTATGTTGTAGTTTTTAATAGTTTATATGTTGGTCAAAGTGCTTCATATAAGTGCTGGGTTTACTTTAAAAAAAAATTTTATTTGCCACAAAATCCAGATGAAGTTGTTTAAGTTAACATAAATAAGAGATACAAGACTGCAGAGTGTAATTGGGTTTTTGTTGTTCTGACTGAATAAAGTTTAAATAAGTTCTTAAGTCATTCTGAGAAGAATCTTGATTCAATAAGTGAGTTTTACAATAATTTCTAGCTAAACAAAGCTTCTGCCAATAGCGCTTTCAGCTTCAGACATCTTAGTTGCTCCAAAAATAGACTATTGAATATATTTGCAATAGCAATGTAAGTATCGGATCGGGAAAGTATCGGTATCGGCCGAAACTCAATTCTAAAAAATCGGATCGGTAAAGTGTGATCGGGACATCCCTAGTTCACACAAAACTGGAGTTCTAGCCTTCATACCATTCTCAGCATATCTTATCTTTGTTTTATGGCGCCACAATGGAAGCACAACTCAAGGCTGATTAAGGTCATATATTGAACAGAAATTACTTGTAACATTGCTGCACGCAGAAAGAACACAAAACAAATACCATAGATGGTAATATATGTTTACGACAGAATAAAGTCACATTAGTAATATTAAATATTAATATGTACAGGGCTTACCGGTGACTGGTATAATCATAAGAATTAATAAGTATTTTATTTTAAGTAGAAATTCTGGTAATTAAATTACAAGAAAAATATAACAAACACTATTCATAAGGAGGAGTTATACAGTCTTATTCCAATAATATAGTACAATTTGATTACAGTGACTGGTCATTCTCAGGGGAAACGCACACAGTCCCACACTCACACAATTTAGAATCCCTGAATGTCCTGAGATACTTGTTTTGGGAGTATTGAAGGAAACAGGAATATGCACAAGGACAACATGCAAACTCCTGTGTGGAAAGGCTACAAAACTGGTGCTGGAACCAGGGATTTTCTCACCATGAGACAAGACTGCCAACGAAAGATGCAACGATACCGATATCAGTGTTGGGTACGGGGTTTGATACTGCACGGAACCTCATAGTGAGAATATACTCAGTTTGAATCTCTGACGCACAGATAAGATCTGTGTGGAGTTTGCATGTTCTGCCCTGGTTTTCTTCAGGCATTCTTGTTTCATCACACTGTCCAAAAACATGCATTTGAGGTTAATCTGGTGACTCTACAATCAATTGTAGGTGTGAATGTGAGTGTGTTAGTAAGGATAGGAAGACGACCGAAAAAGAAAATAATCCAGGACTAATAATAAAGGACTTGACTTGACTAATCAAGTAAATTTGAGTAGTTCCTGCTCTTCACTACTGTCATACATAACCATTATTAACTATATCTATCCACTATCCACTGTATATCACTGTATATCCCATTACAAATATACATTGCTATGTACACACTGAGACACACTGAGAGAGACAGAGACAGAAATACAGGGAGAGATTTACAGTTTGTTACTTTTTAAATTCCATAATTGTTGTTTCAGTGCTGCTTTTGTTTCTGTACTCATTTCATCCTTTTAATTTTTTTAATGGTGGTCTGTTGTATTTGAAGTATAAAAACTGCTATATAAATGAACTTATTACTACTATTGTTGTAATTTTTGTGTGGATTAGTGGTGATGTGTGTTGATGTATTCTACAGCGTGACAGCATTCGCTCCCTGCAGCATTCTCCTCTCTGATCAACTCCATGGAGTTTTGTCTGAATGCTGAGCGATCTGGAGTGTGTGAACTGTTCAGTAACTGTTGGTAGAATAACTGAGGTGTGTGGAGTCATATATTTTTAAACTCAGTTGCTGACCTGACTTGTTTTACGCCCTGGGCGAATACCCGCCTCCACGAGACGCACCTGAGATGGTGATTCTCGTTTCATCTGGCAGCTGGACACGTCTCTCAAAATCCACAACTGAATATAACAAATTTTCCCGATTCACCACATTCCTGACAGATTAATGATAGAAAAATACGATACGCAACGGCACACAGCAGTCCGCCGCAGCGTACAGCTCAAGTCTGCGTGCAGATCAAGTATGGGCCGGTAATATAAAACTAACCTGTTCAGTCCAGTCAAAGTTCAACTGAAGCTTTTCCTGATCCACTTTGTGCTTTTTAATGCTGCAGCTCAGGTTGTTTCTTTGTTTAATTTTGACTTACTTCACACATGAAGCTGGTCCCCCACCCCTCACAAAAATCAGTGAAAATAGTCCCAATCGTTAGTGCTGCGTTCGTGCTGGTTTGTAGTGAAAGAATTATCGTTTGTGCTGCCTTCGTTTCTAAGATATTAAATAAATAATATTAGAAAAGGCGTGCATGTGTGTGCGAGCCCAGGCACGAGGCGGAGGTCGCGCGCACTGTGCAGCAGCAACGAAGCAACTTCTAAGCTCACACAGCTCCTCCACTTTGTCCAAACTGAACAAAAATGGTGACAATCGTTTGTGCTGAAAGAACTATCATTTGTGTATATCTTTTTAAGATATAACAGTTTATTATACAGTGATGACATCAATCAGCCCCCACATTCTCCAAATTTAACCAAAAATGTCTCAATCCTTAGTGCTGCGTTAGTGCTGGTTTGTGCTGAATGAATTATGGTTTGTGCTGCTATCGTTTTTAAGATATAACTATTATATTGTAAGGTGATGACATCACTCAGCCCCCGCAAGCCCCCTATTGAGGACCCCTGCTATATAGACTTCATTGAGATCAATTCAATTCAATTCAATTCAATTTTATTTGTAAAGCGCTAAATCACATCAACAAACATCTCAAAGCCTCTTTCAATGATAGAGTACAACAGAACCCAACTAAACCCTTCCAAAGCAAGCAGATGTAACAAGCAACAGTGGCCAGGAAAAACTCCCTCGCATGGAGAGAAGTTCAAGAACTCCCTCTTCAGGAAGAAACCGTGGGGCGGACCCTAGACTCTGGAAGGACGGCCAACCGCCTTGACCGGTTGGGGGGAGAAGTACATGGGATAGGACAGGGAGAGAGAGGAAAAGAAGAGGGAGAGAGAGAGTGGCAGACAGGCGAGATAAGTACAAATACTAAGAAAAGTCTATGATGAGCGTTGGTCTGATGATGAACCAATCTCAGTCTGGAGTTTAAGGGCCGTGCCGTTGCGGTGGGGTCCCGGTGCTGTGGGGGGGTCGGGTAGTAGGACCGTGGTAACTCCACTCTGTGAGTCTTGGGTCTGATCCCCTGGATCCTGCTCCCCTCCTGTCAGAGAGAAAAACAGACAGCGGCAGTATCTGGTGGCTCCAGTAATGTTGTTACACAGAGAGAAAGAAAGACAAGAAACAAGAAAGAAAGACAAGAAACAATCAATAATCAATAATCACTCCTAGTTTTAGTCATGATGGTTTCACGTGGTAAAGACTAGATTTTCTGTTCATGTGATTTATGTGACTTCAAAGTGAATGTCTTTCAGTTTTTAGCAAAATAACACGATGGAACGTTATGACGGACATTTTTCATCCCTTTCTGACATGCTAATATTAATATCAGTTAATTGAAAGTATAGTCATGAGATAAATCAGTAATGAAGATGTTCATTACTCACCTCCTTGAACCCTCCTGCTCCTTATCTTCCCCCGGTTTGCAGGCCGTATAAATGTCAAGCAAGAGGAGATTGATGAGATGCTGAAGGAGGCGCCGGGACCGATTAATTTCACAGTATTTCTCACCATGTTTGGAGAGAAACTAAAAGGTGAACAAGCATGTTATTGCATGACATCCCATTAAAGAGCGAGGCCGCCTTCTTTTTGAGCTGTGAACACTGTCAACACTGTTCCTCTTCAGGTGCCGACCCAGAGGACACCATCCTCAACGCTTTCAAAGTCTTCGACCCTGAAGGAAAGGGAACGTTAAAGAAAGACTTGTAAGTGACAGTATGGACCAGACTGGATGGATGTTGAAAGGAAATTCTCAGACACTCTTAATATAATCACAATAATTAGTAAAAAATTGTGTATTTACTAGTGCTGTCAAAAATAACATGTTAATTTAATTAATTGATTTGAAACATTTGACTCGTTAAAAATAATTTACGTAACTAACAGAGTTTTGTTTACTTCTGTTTTCGGTTTTTTTACTCCCTTACTGGAGCGTCTCTGGGCACAGCACTGTGACTACAGAGCAATTCAATACCCATCCATCCATCCAGTTTCTAACACTTATCCGTTTCCGGGTGGAAGTCTGAGCACTGTCACCCAGATCACATAGCAACAATTAAGAACCTTTCCTGCAGGTGGTGAGCCCATGGGAAGGTGGCGCCCGGCGTGGGACATGAACCCACTCAGACATGAGATTGTGAGTCTCATGCTCTACCAACTGAGCGAGCCGGGGATAATCATTTGTAGGAGAGGGTCATGATAACTCCATGGACTCATCTGGGAATTGAACCCAGCACAATTCAATACCGATTAGAATAATATTAAGGTAGAATGTTATCAAACGGCTGATTGCGAAAATGAAATTTATTATCTTTACTTTGTAAAATCAATAAAATAAAATACAACCGTATTTCCTGTCTGGTTCTGTGGTTCCACTTTGTGCTCTCTTTTCCGTCCCGAGGCAGCAGAGACATGTGTCTAACTCGGCAGTCGGGGATGAGAAGCCAGGAGCAGTTAGTTGGAAAGGAGTTTCACTAAGTTTGAATTTCGGACACCTATGGTGTCCGGGGTCGGTTCGACCAATGAGTGACTGGCAGCTAGGATCTCTGCATTCACTGCTGAGTTCCTATTGGTTTCAAACATGGGGCGTGCGGCCCTCCAAGGGTCGTTGCCTTGCTCCCTGTGGTTTTACGACCTGTTCTATTGTTCCTGGTGTTTCTTCTCTGGGGGGGAGAAACTGCTGGAGGAGTTCAATTGAATCTTGAGCCCAACTTGTCCATTCTGCTCACTCATAATGACGCTCGCAGCATTTTCATCTCTCCAATAGTGCAGGTCAACAACTTCCAATAAGATAAGATGATAATGACAAGATGAAGAATAAACTGATAAAAACAATGGACAGGATGATGAAAGAAGCAGAGATGAGTGTTTGATCTGCTCACTGTTGTTCCTCACAGTGTGACGGAGATGATGACCACCCAGGCGGACAGATTCTCTCGCGAAGAGGTCCACACTCCTCCACACATTCATTACATCACAGCAGAGCATGAAGCCTTTTTTAAACTCTGTGAGGAATCTAATCATGTATGTCTCCTCCAGATGGAGCAGATGTTTACGGCATTTCCTCCAGATGTGGCAGGAAACCTGGACTACAAGAACCTGGTCTACATTATCACACATGGCGAGGAGAAAGACTAAGAGTGGAAGAATGAGACTGTTCAGTACATTTAAACCAGCAGGTTACGCTTGTGATTGCAGAAACAGGAAACTGAAATCTTCATTTGTTTTTATGTAATCATGGAAGAACATGGTCATTATGAACGATGTGACATGTATGCATTGTATATAACTGCACCGGGGATATGTTTTGAATTGCAATAAAAGCTGAATCAACCTCAAGTTTTTTTGTTTTTTTTCTTGGAGGATAAAGCAAAAGCACAGGGACAACGTGCAAACGCCACACTGCGGGACGGGACAAGTTTGAATCATGAGACATTTTTAAGAGATAAAGCACTGATTAAGACATTTTGGATTAAGTTAAATTAAAGCAAAACTGATGGTGATGATGATGATGATGATGATGATGATGATGATGATGATGATGATGATGATGATGATGATGATGATGATGATGATGATTTCATTTAATTTCTTCATTTCTTTGAATGGGACAGTGTATATTAGTGAACAGACAAGCAGTGCTGTAAATATGCCAGATTTAGCTCAGAGGTAATATCCACCTCCAATCCCAGTGGCACCACCAGCCAAAATCCTGTGCGCACTGTGCGTACAAGTTTTTTGAAGGTGTGAAAAAGATAAATATTTTAAGGGGGGGGGGGGGTTATTGTTTTTGGGGAGGGGATAATAAAGATGCTGGTTTGTAATAGGCGAAACATGCGGAGTCCACTTATTTTTTATGCCAGTTAATTAAAGCCTAACATAAAGACCAATGATTGTCATTTACGTCATCTGCCGCTATATTCTTCTTCTACACTACATAGCCTACTGCCTATGTGGTGATTACGGTTTGGTCTATGTTGTAAAAATGTCGACAAGACAGTTGAGCCTTTTCCAGGCATTTGAAACAAAAAGATCTAAGCTTGCTGCCACAAACACAGAGCAGTGAGAATGAAGGCACCAGCAGCAGTCAGGCAGGACAGGAAGATAGGGTGGCTCGCTATGCTGCTAGCTCGTCTGCCTCTGATTGTAGGACAACTTGTCCATGGACAGCACCCTCAGCGGACAACTCGTCCACGGACAGCACCCTCATTTTTGGGGAGAAAATAAATCCTGTACAATGTAGTTTCAACATATTATTTCTAATTGATATTTTATATAAGTTTTATATATCTAGTATATGTCCATATATATTTAGTATAGTATCATATGGCTTTGTTTGTCACGAAGAACGGTCTTCTTTGCGCACATGACCCCCCCCCCACCCGAAACTTCGGCACTGCCGTGTGCTGCAGGTTTCACCTTGCTAATGACTGTATCAGTCATATTTTAATCATGTTTATCATGTAACATCACTACTGCAGTATGAGCCCCGCAGCTCGTTAACACGTCGGAAAGCGCTCTTACGTGATGCACCTGAACGCTGTTGGAATGTGTCCAGTGCGTGTACTGCGATTCCTGCGAGTTCGTTGATCGGAGAAATTATACGAAGTCCTTTGGGTCTCAGCTGAATGTCAGATTTATTCCAATAAATTACAAGATGTTACAAAATGAGGAAAGTCACATATAGAGCTCTGGGTTCCTCTCTCCCTAACCAATAACAGCAGTGTCGCTCTTAGCTCCGGGGACAAAGAACGGTGACTTGAGCTCAGATTGTTATATTCTTGAAGAGTCCTGCCACACCCTGATATGGCTTCTTCATTGGCTGTCTGGAATCGTCTTGAGCAGTCTTCTGTTCAACAGGACATGTTCTGAGCGCACTCTGCACACTGCACCCAGCCTGTAGTCCCCTGCCCCAGCAGGCCCCCCAAAGCTTATGCAGCAGCAGGCAGAACATCTACCCTTTACCATGGCAATCAGCAGCAACATGTTTTCTTCAGAAACAGATGTGGATTACTAGTTTTAACAGAAGCGAACATCAGCAAAATGCTTCAACGCATCACACAAAGCGGTCAGCGAAGAAGCGGCGTTATCCCGTTCCAACATCGGGGCACTACAATGTCTTTACACCATTACAAAGATACTTTGAAATCCAATCCTTCAAATCAATAATGCTCAAAAAGCATGTAACGTTGCTACTGCATGAGCCCCGCAGCTCGTTAATATGTCAAAAGCCCGCCTTCAACGAGCACCTGAACGCATCACTCAAAGCTAATATCTATGAAGCAGCGTTTTAACTTTACGGCTCATTTGTTTTCAGAAATACAATTCTGAAAACCATATTTCTGAAGACTGCATGTGAGCCGGTGCACGGTGCGCCCCTGCTGAGTTTCGCTCTGGGCAGCTGCCAATGTTTATGTTTTTGTGTCAAATATACTTAATATCTTGTGTTCTTGTGTCAAATACACTTAAAAATCCTTCCAAATGTGTCAAATATACTTTGAAATTCAATCCTTCAAATCAATAATGCTGAAAAAAATTGTCGTGGATGAGTTATCCAGCATCGCGTGGACAAGTTGTCCGGGATTGCAGTTTTGTGGATGAGTCGTTCTTTAGGCACAAACATCAATACATTACATCTTCCTCTTTTAAAAAAAAAAAACTTTTTTTTTCTCTCTTTAACAATCACCGACCATTTCTAATTCAAACAAAATTTCACATTCGCATAAAACATGGCAACAACCTTGAATTTTTATCAGTCTCTTAAAATATCACTCTTAACATCTCCAACTTCACACATTAATACATTTCACCATTCATGTGTACCTACTAAAATTAGTCTCTGTATCTAGACAGTAACCTTACATGTCTACCAGATCGAGCTCGGCATGAAAGTGTTCGTTTTGTGTCCGTCTTGTCCACAACTGAGTGATCAGTTGTTCTGTCTGCAGGTTCCTCTCTTGAACCAGTTTCTTTCACAGCTGAATCAGTGTTCTCGTAGAGTTCTGGTTCCTGTGAGGGTGGAAAGGTTTTTTCAACGGTTTTCAGGAGATGCTTTCTGTTTCTTCTGTACATTGTCCCATCTGATGTACTAACCACATAAGATCGTGGATGTCAATGGCTTTTCATCACCACCACTGGCTGCCATGTCTCTCTTCTTTGCATTCTGACATTATCACCTGCCTGCAGGTTGAAAGTCTTCTGGTTTGCCTGTCAAAGTAATGTTTTTGTTTCTCCTGCTTGTCCTTTAGCTGCCTGCGCACCTGAACACTTCCATCTGGAGTAAACAGTTTCAGCTTGGAGGTGATGGTCCATCATGTAGGTGGAGAAGCCTCGCTCTGCTGGAGATCCATCTTCAGACATTTCTCCCTAAAACTCTAATTTCACCCAAAGTCATTTTTATTTCCCGATTTTTGTTTAAGAAACGCAAATCTGGAAATCCCCAAAACAATTTGGGGAAAAAATGTCAAATTCAATTACAGTTAATTTTCCAAATCCAATTAGTGTAGTATAAACATACGCTAGTCCTTGATATGTGACATGATTTTGGTGACACTACAACCAGTAGATCAAAAATTATTGATGATATAATCATAAAATTTGGAACAATTTTTTTAAAAAATTCAATTACATTTAATTTTCCCAAAATAATTGATGTGGTATAAACATACGGTAGTCCTTGATATGTGATATGATTTTGGTGACACTACAACCGAGAGATCAAAAGTTATTGAAATTATATTAAAATATCCAACAATCAAAATTCCACACAATTATATAAAAGGCTAATTAATTTGTTGACGGTCCCTTAGCGTCAGCACGCTGCCGAGTGCCCATAGGAAACAATGTAATTTTTACAAGAGGCTCTATGTCTCATTTAGAAAAAAAACACATTTCCATCTGTTGTAGCTTGTTGTCTGTGTAACAGAGGTTCAAAACAAGTGTTGATTCGTTGTAAACAGCATGTCGTTTCGGAGCTATTGATCCTGGAATTTCGAGTGTGTGAATGTCTGTATATCTTTACTGAACTACCAACTACCTCCAGTTCTTTTTGTAGCAGATCTTCTTTTTGCTTTTTGAGAAATGCTCGGCTTAAAGTGCCTAGGGATGGGAATCGAAAACCGGTTCTGACTGAGAACCGGTTCCAATTGATTAATTCCATCGGTATCGTACAACCTCATGCACTTTCTTCCCATACTGGTACTGCTGACCCAGGGATTTTCACATCTTGGCAAATGATTTTTCTTGTTGCACGATTTACATGTTTGGCTTATGACAGGACATTTTTTTGTTCCGTGTTTAAAGCCACATCTTCTGCACCTTGCTTCATTTTGACCATCCTTTGGTGCAAAGGCTTTAGGTGTGTCATCCTTTGGCTTAACAGTTCTTATTTTGTTCACTGCTACTTCCTCTGTCAGTGCTTTTACTTGATTGGACGTAATCTCACTTGCATGGCATATGTCAATCGCTTTTTCCAAAGTTAAATGTGCTTCTCTGAGGAGTCTGCCTCTCACTTGGTCATTAGTTAAGCCACACACTATTCTGTCACGCACCAAAGAGTCATGCAACTGTCCAAATTCACAGTCCTTGGCCTTGTTTTTTAAATTCGTAACATATGCATCAATGGATTCCGACTGTTTCTGGGCCCGTGTAAAGAGCATGGGCCGTATATAAGGTAAGTTCTTTCTGGGCTCACAATAGTCCTGAAACTTCCTCTTCAGAATAGTTATTTTGCCTCTCTCATCGTCCCCACAGTCGAAAGTATTGCATACTTTTATTGCCTCATCACCAACAACGTGAAGAAATGTGGCACACTGCACCATTTCAGACTTTTCTGTGATGCCACTGGCCATAGCAGAAGAGAACCGCTGAATCCAATTCCTCCAATTTTCAGCAAGATTGCCTTGCAGACACAAAGCCGGAGGAGGTTGAAACTGCGCCACACTCTACTTTAGCCTTCACTTCTGACACCATGTTATATTAACAACTCTGGAGGCTTGTATCCCGAGGAAATATCCACTTTACTTTGACCGTAACATTAACATGAGACTGCGTTCACTCAGTGTATTCTCAAACTAACCCATGTCACACTCTTACGCATTTGGTGTACTCCAACTATGGATGTCCGTTAGGCACATACATTACACACCGGTCTCCAGACCGTGGTCAGAAGACGCAAAGGAGACCAACTTGTACTCCGGGCCGAAGCTGTCCTCATCTTTGGGGTTAACTCCCTCGCCTCACAGCCAGTGGAAAGCAGGAGATGGGACTCCGTTTCTGAGATGAACACTTCTTGTATTTATTTGCTAGTTAGTTTTATGTTCAGCTTCTTATTAGACCTGCTCTGCCTAGGGTTAGGGTACGCTCGCTCCCTCAAGGCCCCTTAATGCTCTCCGCAAGGCACGTGTGTGCAATGATGTCAAAATCGTCATCCGCCCCTTTGCGCACAGTCCGCTGCGGCCCTTCAGTGGTCAAGCGCGTGCAGGCCAAATTTTGTGAACGTGCGACCTGTGCGCTGCCGAATGCACATGCGTCAGAGCCAACTGGGTGCTTGTGTGAGGAGGTCCTCCGTCTCCCCGTCTGAACAATCACAAATTAAAAGCAAATAAAGATAGCCAGACGGCTCAGAACTCCTGAAATGAAACCTAAACTACTTTATGAAAGGTGGAGAACACGGGCAGCAGAAGTGGAGATATTTTCAGGATTGTTACGTTACATTATGGAACGCGCATGGAAGTGAACCCAGAGTGGAGTATGAACACAATCATGTGTGCACATGCAACTTGCACAAGGTCTGCAGATGTACATTGCGCAAACCATGAAGGGGCCTTCACGCACACTGGTGTCAAGCGAGCAGCGTGCCTGTTAAAGGGGCCACGCACCAACACACACACTCCCTGATAACGAAAGTTTAATTGAAATGTTTTCTTACAGTATATGTGGCAGTGCAGTTCATTCTGTAGTACATTTGTTTACATTTGTGATACATTCTGTTACGATTCGCTGTGCAATGTAAACAAGAACGTGAGGGTTTACGGCCGATGAATGTGTTCATATCACAAATAATATGCATCTACTAAAATTCAGGTTCAAGTCAGATAGTAAAAAACGTGTTTCATACACAGAAAAAAAAAAGCCAAAAAAATGTCATCACGCCAGGAATGGTGAAGGCAAACGGGCCGGCCGGCCAGTGAGGAGTCCCTTATTTTGTTTCAGGGAGTTGGCAACCCTAGTGGGAGGTGAACAGGACGCTACCAGTGGTTTTATGCCTCTAAATGTCACGAAGCAGCAGTGATATGTCTGGTTTAACTTAAGGAGAATGTAGAGGCTGAACGTGTCTGCTGGAGCTTCGTCTGATTTTATGAAGTGTCCTTTGTAGCGTCACCAGGGGATGTCCCTAGCTGCAGATGACAGGGACGGGAGACCAACGACACCGAGACAGTTCTGGCTTTCAAACAAAAGATCCAGGCTTTTTTTCTTCCCGTACCGGGCAGTTAGTCCAACAGAAAAACAGAAAGATCTTAACTCAAATCCAGGCTTTCAATCTACAGCATCCTTCCTTAGCCTCCAACATAAATAGTCCTTTCCAAAAACGTCTTCTTTGGTTGTCCAGAGCCTTTGCTTTTTCCTGCTCCAGCCCAGCTCTCTCTCCTCTCCCTTCCAACCCTCCCTCTCCACTCAATCCCAATCATGGGCACCTGACAGCCTCCGGTGTGGCTGCACTGCCTTCTGGGTGCTGTAGTCTCCTTTAGCAGCCATTTTGCCATTTACTGGTTCTCTGTTGAAGGGAATGTACCTCCCTTCCACCACACAGCCTCTGGTGATGCCACACCTTTTTTTGCCAACCTAATAACTAAAGACCTGTGATGGGTGACAGTGGCATTTAGTCATTTCTCATATCTCAAGCAGGTGAAAAAATAAACTTGAGTGTTTTCCCAGACTGAAGATAAATATTGTGGCCACATGAATGAGAAGGAATGTACAGATATAATGTAGAGATGTGTAACTGTTTTCATAAATTACCAAATCCATACACAATATTATAATATTGGACAAAGCGACAAAGGTAGAAATCTATCTATCTATCTATCTGTCCATCCAGCCATCCCATATTGTAGTTTGTCCATGTAGAGTTGCTGTAGTTCATACAAGCCCCGCCCCGGACAGATCTGGTAACCCAGACAGATCTGGTACCTACACCAGTACTCTGGTTTACTCCGATAGTCAAAACAATCTGCACCGTGGCTCCCTGAGCTACACCCCCTGCCTCCATCACCTCCCCAGAACGCTGCGCTGTGTGGCTGCTGAAGACGGTCCATTTGATGAAAAAATGTCCTGTCGGAGGACTAATGAGGGACTTTTAATAAATTAACTCTGCCATCAATCTGTCCCTTGTTGGGGATATCTGCTCCAATGAGCCGACAGCGTAGACATATGCTAGTAAATCCTTCACCATATGTGTGAGCCTCTAGTTGTCACACCACAGAGAAAATGATCTACTAGAGTATGTCTACTGTGTTGACATACACAATTTAGTAAAGGTCTACTACTGTATGTCTATATATTAGATCATTCTGTGTTGAAAATCCCCTCAAAAAAAGCACCAACACAATATGGAAACAGCATTCCCTGCAGACCGAGAGAATGAGTTCCTCATCCTACGTCACTACGTCTCCGACCTCCCAGAGAGGGTCAACTTGTCAACAGCTCAAAATTTGAAAAAGTTTAAATCCCAGGGGGCATCCAATGAAGAAAAATACACATTTGACTGTTATTTTTTAAGGGAAAAATTATAATTCAAGTTTCATGTTTGGAAAAAATTTAATTGTTCCTTTTGGTGCAGAACACTGTAAAACTACTTTTTTCTCCTCAAAAAAATACTCAGGAATCGTTAGGATAAAATCTTATCAATTCCCAACCCTAGTTGTGAAGGCAGAACAGTAAGAAGTCAGTAATACATCAACTTCAATATGAAGCAGTTCAACTTATGCACTGATTACATCGTCGCTTCCCTTCATTCTCCAAGCAGCCAGGATGGACGAACAGCATAACTCAGAAGAATCTCATCAGTCTCAAGTGATCCACAGTCCTATATTCTAGGCTGTCTGGACACACAAGTACCAAATTGTCAACAGCAAGCTCTGGCGCTCTCAGAGCACACGCCAGAGCCGAAGCAGCCCGCATGCAAGCTTCATTCACTAAGAAAAAAAGCAGAGATGATGGTTGAAGAAGCAACATTAAAAACTGAAAATGCACATTATAAAGCAGAGGTCTCAAACTCGTGGTCCACGGGCCATTTGCGGCCCGCGAGACGATAATTTGTGGCCTGCACCTTGCTATGTATGTATAACATTATTGCGGCACGCACTGGCACTCAGAGCAGGTGAGCGGCTAAACCCAACTACTGGACAAAAAGAACCGGACGGAAAGAACCGGATTCCTAAACCGAAAAGGTGATTGCCTTCCAGTTTCTCTCTGTTTGTGCTCTGTTTTAGCTCCTATTAGCACCTGTCTCGTCATGGCTTCCCCCTCCTCTCCTCCTATTTTTTCCTGCTCCAAATGTCAGATGTTTAGCTACACCTCGACCTCAGTTACTGACACAGGGACCTGTGAAAAGTGTAGCTTTATTGTAGCACTTGAGGCGAGGCTGAGTCAGCCTGAGGAACGTCTCCTCTCTGTCGAGCTTAGGGCTAGCCCTGTAGCTAGTAGGCAGCCGCCAGGTTTAGCTGGAGCAGAGCGTTCTAGCTTAGCAGCGCAGGTAGCTGCTAACTTTAGCCCCCCCTCAATGGCCCGCGAGCAGCCAGGGAACAGGGCGGTTGGGTGACTGCCAGGGGTAAACGTAGCAGCAAGAAGTCTACCGGACACCCCCGCTACACCCCGCAGGCCTCCGTCAGTGTCTCCAATAAGTTTGCCCCACTCAGCAGCACACTGGTTGAGAAGGACACGCTGGTTATTGACTCCTCAATAGTGAGACACGTTAACCTAGGACAACCAGCGGCCACAGTTAGCTGACTGCCTGGGGCCAGAGCAGGCGACATAGAGTCCCAGCTAAAGCTAATGACTAAGAGTAAACGGAGATTTAAACGGATTGTAATCCACTGCGGTGGAAACGACGTTCGCCTGAAGAAGTCTGAGGTCCTCAAAGCTAACGTAGAGTCAGTGTGCACATACGCGCGGACCATTTCAGACGAAGTAGTTTTCTCTGGCCCCCTCCCAAACCTCATCAGTGACCAGATGTTTAGCCGCACGTCATCTTTTAACCGCTGGCTGTCAGGGTGGTGTCCCAGTAACTCGGTAGGCTTCATTAATAATTGAAAGTCCTTCTGGGGCAAGCCTGGTCTCATCAGGAGGGACGGCATCCATCCCACGTTGGATGGAGCATACCTCTTATCTAGAAACATAGTTAAAAGCTTAGCTCCTCCATCCTGACGCACCAGAGTGGGGACCAGGCAACAGAGTCGCAGTCCTACACGCCTCTCTGAGTTTCCCTCTCGGCAGTCACCAATCATAGCTAACTTAGTTAAACATCCCATAGAGACTGTGTCTATCCCTCGGACCACCACAAGTATAAAACTATCTAAACCTAGGAAAATAACTTCTAATGACTACAAAAACTTAATCCGTATCAAGTGTGAAACTAGACAAAATCAAGACAAAAAAATTAAATGTGGTTTCCTAAACATTAGATCTTTATCATCCAAAGCTCTTCTAGTCAATGATCTGATAACCGAACACAACATTGATCTCTTTGGATTAACAGAAACCTGGCTACGTAAAGATGAGTATGTTAGTCTAAATGAAGCCTCCCCTCCAAGTCATACTAACACTCAAATAGCTCGTGAAAGTGGTCGAGGAGGGGGCGTGGCAGCCATCTATAACTCTCAGTTACTAATTAATATTAGCCCAAAACCCAACTTTAGTTCTTTTGAGAGTCTGAGCATGACCATGCGACACCCGTCAAATAAAATAGTAAATTCTGTAGAATTTGTAATCATTTATCGTCCTCCTGGACCTTATTCAACTTTTTTAACTGAATTCTCTGAATTTTTGTCAGATCTAGCCCTGACTAAAGATAAAGTTATCATGGTAGGAGACTTCAATGTTCATGTTGACGTAGAAAATGATAGTTTCAGTGCCAGCTTTAAATCTACACTTGACTCTCTAGGTTTCTCTCAGGTAGTAGACGGGCCTACCCATAAACATCTACACACCCTAGACCTTATTCTAACTTATGGTTTGAATACAGTGCATCTGACATCTCTCCTCACAATGATTTCCTGTCAGATCACTTCTTAATAACCTTTGACTTTGTTCTAAATAGTTAAAAACCTCCGGCTAAAGCCGTGTTAACCAGGTCTCTCTCTGATAACATAGTAACTAAATTCAAGGAAAGAATTCCCTCTGCTATAGAATCACATAGTGAATCTTCCTGACCCGTATACTGTTGTTAGCTCAGATATTGAATACCTAACAAACAGTCTGACAGATATGCTAAAAACAACGCTAGACGACATAGCTCCTCAAAAAATGAAACTGAAAAAACAGGAAAAGTCATCCCCATGGTTTAACTCATCAACCCGTGAGCTTAAAGAATGCTCCCGTAGATTAGAAAGAACTTGGCGTTCAACAAAAACAGACCTAGATTATATAGCCTGGAAGGATTGCTTCAAAACTTATAAGAAAGCTCTGAGTAGAAGTAGAACTAATTACTACTCATCCTTAATAGAGGAAAACAAAAACAACCCTCGGTTTCTTTTCAGTACTGTAGCCAAACTGACCAAGAACCAAAATAGCGTCGAGCCCACCATTCCTATCAATATATGTAGTGAGGACTTCATGAAGTTCTTTCAAAATAAAATTACAACGCTTAGGGATAACATCCATCAAACCCTACCGTCCGTTAGACCCATAACAGAGTAACTGGTTAAACCTAACTGTCATCTGGAATGCTTTCAGCAAATACAACTAGTCGAACTAAATTCCCTTATTTCTTCTGCTAAACCAACTACTAGCCTGTTGGACCCAATTCCTACTAGAATTCTGAAAGAGGCACTGCCACTAATCAATAATTCTATACTCGCAATTATTAACCAGTCTCTAACAATAGGCTATGTGCCACAATCCTTTAAACTAGCAGTTATTAAACCTCTCATTAAAAAGCCAAACTTAGACACAAGCCTTCTCTCAAACTACAGGCTGATCTCCAACCTTCCTTTCCTGTCAAAGGTTCTGGAGAAAGTAGTCGCTAAACAACTCAACGATTATCTGCAGGAGAATAATCTGTTAGAGGACTTTCAGTCCGGCTTCAGAATGAACCACAGTACAGAGACTGCACTGCTAAAAGTTACTAATGACCTTCTAATGGCCTCAGATAGAGCTCTTCTATCTGTTTTAGTTCTTCTGGACCTTAGTGCCGCATTTGATACTGTCCATCATAATATACTTTTAAGGAGATTAGAAGATGCCGTCGGCATTAAAAACTTAGCCTTAAACTGGTTTAAATCATATTTATCTGACCGGTTTCAATTTGTTCATGTAAATAACAAATCTTCAATACATGAACGGGTCCTGTGTGGAGTACCACAAGGCTCCGTCCTCGGACCGATATTGTTTAATCTCTATATGTTACCACTCGGAAATATTATTAGGAAACACAACATTAACTTTCATTGTTATGCAGATGATACTCAGCTATATTTATCAATTAAAGCCAATCAGGCCGACCAACTTGTTAAATTAGAGTCCTGCCTCAGGGACGTTAAGTCCTGGATGTCTATCAACTTCTTAATGCTCAACACATCCAAGACTGAGGTTATAATCGTAGGTCCTAAAAAGCTCAGGGATAACTTTTCAGATAGTCTGATTACCTTAGATAATATTACCTTAACCTCTAACAGTGATATTAGGAACCTGGGTGTTATTTTTGATCAGGATCTGTCCTTTATGTCCCATGTTAAACATGTCTCCAGGACAGCCTTCTTCCATCTAAGGAATATTGCAAAAATGAGAAACTTCTTGTCCTTCAAAGATGCAGAAAAAATTATTCATGCCTTTGTGACTTCAAGATTAGATTATTGTAACTCCCTAATGTCAGGATGTCCAAACTCCTCTGTTAGGATCTTCCAGCTAGTGCAGAACGCTGCTGCAGGTTTACTAACCAGAACTGGAAGAAGAGAGCACATCTCCCCAGTCTTAGCATCCTTACACTGGCTTCCAATCAAATCTAGAATAGATTCAAGATCCTTCTGATCACATATAAAACTCTTCATCAGAAGGCTCCGTCCTATATCGAGAAACTTCTAGAAGTGTATCACCCTCCATGAGCCCTTCGCTCTGAGGATGCAGGACTGTTGGTAATCCCTAAAGTCCATAAAAGTAAAACAGGAGGCAGGAGTTTCAGCCATATGGCTCCTTTACTCTGGAATCAACTACCAGCCTCGGTCCGAAGGGCCGACACCATTAGTTTATTTAAGAGTAGACTAAAAACCTTCCTCTTTGATAAAGCTTATCATTAGGAATAAAATAGGACCACTAAATTGAGCTGCTATAGGCCTAGACTGCTGAGGGGATTTTCTCTCTCCCGTTAAAGGGAGTAACTCTACATTTGGAGCTTCTGTTTCTTGTCTTTCTTTCTTTCTGTGTAACAACAGTACTGTAGCCACCAGAGACTGTTCATCATCAGACCAACACTCATCATAGACTTTTTTTAGTATTTGTATTTATCTGGCCTGTCTGCCACTCTCTCTCTCCCTCTTCTATTCCTCTCTCTCCCTGTCCTATCCCATGTACTTTCTCCCCCAACCAGTCAAGACGGATGGCCACCCTTCCAGAGTCTAGGGTCCGCCCCACGGTTTCTTCCAGAAGAGGGAGTTTTTATGAACTTTTCTTCCTGCGAGGGAGTTTTTCCTGGCCACTGTTGCTTGTTACATCTGTTGCTTTGGAAGGGTTTAGTTGGGTTCTGTTGTCCTCTATCATTGTAAGAGCGCTTTGAGATATCTGTTGATGTGATTTGGTGCTTTACAAATAAAATTGAATTGAATTGATATTGTCATTGTTTTTTTAATCAGATGTATAAGTGAGGTTTCAGAATTTGAGTCCAAAAACAGATGCTCCATGTAACACTCTATGAGCCGTACAAGAGCTTGTTCCCACTCATTAACCAGCAGCTCACTTCACTATGCTCTGGTTTTATTGAAATCATTTTAGGGATAGCCCTTCCATGTTATCTTCCATGTTAATGTAAATACCTTGTGCTTATGGCACTAGGTTTCACTGTATTAGAAGATTACAGCTTTGAATCACCAGGAGAATAAGAATTAAGAATTATTCCGGAAGCTGGTGGCTGGTGACATGCGCAGTGAGTGATTTGAGTGTGACGTCATCGAGTGCAATCCAACATGGCGGTATTACAGCTTGTAATACAAACTGTTACGTCCGACGGGAAGAAAAACAAAACAAAACAAAGAAACAAAAGGGAAATTAAGATCACCCACAACGCTGGAAGAAGAAACAATCAAAGATCTTCAAGCCTACTTGAACGAGTGCTACGACCGTCTCGTAATGCCCAAGACTCCGCAGACCTCGTCTTCCAAAAGAAGCCGCCCAGAGCCGTTTCCACCCATGGCTTCCTCGCCATCCAAACAGTTCGAGGACATCCTGGACAGCATTAACATCAAGCTGTCCAGCTTCGATGCCCGGCTCGCTCTGGTCGAGGTGCTCCACCGCAAGGTTCAGGCTCTCCAGGACTCGCTGGAGTTTAGTCAACAGCAAGTGGTAGAATTTACCGCTGAGAATCAGGGACTTTGGGACGAGGTGAAGTCGCTTAACAAAGGACTGACCGGGCTGACGCAGGAGAACAATAAGATGAAAGAGTCCATCCTCGATCTCCAGAGTTGAAGCATGCGGGACAACCTCGTCTTCACGGGACTGCCCGAGCGGGCGGAGGAGGGCGCCGAGACATCGCTGCTGGACTTCATGTAGGTGAGCCTGAAGCTGCCCGCCAACACTGTGAGCAAGATCACTTTCGCTCGCGTCCACCGCCTGGGAGGAAGGTGACAGGACAACCAGCGCCCGCTGCCCATCGTCGCCAAGTTTGAACATTTCAAACAGAAAGTGCTGGTGAAGAGTCGCGGCAGGGAACTGCGAGGGACGGACTTCAGTGTCAACGACCAGTTCCCGAAGGAGATCCTGGACCGCCGCCGCCTGCTTTTTCCTGTGAGAAGGAAGCTCATCACTGAGGGATCCCGAGCCGTCATCACAATGGACAGGCTCTATGTCAATGGCCAGCTGTTCCGGGACCCCACGTCACCCCCTGGCTCTACTGATGGTCCTCACAAACTGAGTATAACCACTCTAACACACACAAGATCACCAAATCAAAGATCTTCCCTTCTTCAGTCCTGTCATCAAAAAACACAGCTGCTTTAAAAGCATCAATATAAACACATCTCTGACAGCTTGGTGGGAATTTCTTAAAATGAATGGATCTTCACTCATCCCATACAAACTCACACCCATCTGGAACAATCCCGACATCCTGCAAAGAAAGAAACCAATAAACTTTCCAAGATGGCAAAATAAAGGAATAAGAAACCTAGAACAACTTTTCTCTAATAACTCTTTTATTCCATTTAATGAGCTAATAGAAACATATGGTATCAATCAAAAGAACTATCTGGAATATCTTCAGCTAAAGTCAATAATACAAACTAAGTTCAAACTAGAACAGATTGAGCTGAACTTACCTCAGACAGTGACAAACCTTCTGAAGATCTCAGCACCTAAACCTCTTTCTAAAATTATCTCAATCCTGTCAGGTTCAAATATCTCAATATCCCGTCCCACCTTCAAATGGGAAGAAGATCTCAACATCAACAGAGACCCAACGTTTTGGTCAGAAATCTGTACAAATACATTCAAAATGAGCAAAAACCCCAATATACAGCTCATACAATACAAGGTCCTTCACAGAGTTCATTACACAGGACAAAGGATGTTCACGATGGGGCTCACTCCCACTAACATATGTTCAAACTGCACAGGTGAGCTCCCAGATACCCATTTACACGCACTTTGGCTGTGTACACCAGTCCAAACGTTCTTGCGAAAGATTTGTGAAGATTTATCGTTATGCCTGGGCCACCCTATTCCAGTCTCACCTTCACTTTGCTTGTTAGGTGATCTCACAGAAATTAAAAGAGAAAAAAATGAGTCCTGATGCTCCTGGTTTCCCTAAGCGTCGCAAAAAAGGCGATCCTCATGAACTGGAAATCCAAAAGTAATCTGAATATAAAGTTATTTAAAAACTTACTTCTAGACCACATCACATTGGAGAGAATGTCTGCTTGTAGGAAAAAACATTTGACACAATTTGAGTCCACATGGTCCCCAATAATTAAATACACCTTGTAGCCCTGTGGGGGGGCTCGCCCCAGCACCTCCCGCTGAGGTCTCACCCCGGATTGGGGGGGGCTCTCGGCCTGCTCGGCCTGGGGGCCCTGCTCCAGCCGGTCTCGGCTTGGCAGCTTGGGTCGGGGCCTGGGGCCCTGTGCACTTTATCCTTCTCTTGTGGGCTCCTCTTGCCTGGGGGGGATTCTTCTTTGCATTCTCCATCTGGTGCTTTTTGGGCGGGGGCGTGGCTCTCTGGGGTGGTTCGCTGGGGCCTCCCCGGGTCTGTGGGGCTGCCGTCCACCGGGGTGACTGTGTCCGGGCCCGATGGCCTCGGGCCCCGTGGTGTCGCTACAGGTCACCCCACAACAGTTCCGGCCACACCCAGTGGACAAACCACCCACACACACACACACTCTCACACACACACACACACACACACACACACACACACACACACACACACACACACACACACACACACACACACACACGCACACACACACACACGCACACACACACACATTTCCACTCCTCATGAAATGTGTTGCTGAAGTTGCTTGTTTTCTGTCATCATTTGCTCAAACTCTCAAAATCATGTTTCTCTTTTGTTGTTGCCTCTTTGTGAATTCATGTCCCTGCTTCAGTTACTGTCTTGATAGAGCTGCTCAGGCTGGTTTAATCTAATAACAGTTGGAAAGTATTTGGATCAGTGTGATAACTGCAAATAATAAATGTAGCACGAAAAAGGGTATTGTATGTTATATTGGTGTTCTTTGTCAAACCTTCAAGTATCAACTGATCATCAAATTTCTGGAAAACTCTGGAACTCTATGGACAAATGATTTAAAATGCTTCCCTCTTTGGACCTTTTTAAGGATGAATTATCTGCCGTCCAAATAGGATCCCACTGATTTTGACTTTATATGTTGTGTGGTTTCGGTTACTTTTTTCATTGACTCCTTTGTTAAGTGTCTCTGGTTGTTGCTACTTGGTCCTTTTTTAATTTAAATTTTTATTAGGGTAATATTTAATGATTTGAAGGTTTTCATATAAGCTTGTTCGGCATCTTCCCTCTCCAGCTAAGTCAGGCTTTATATAGAATAGAATAGAATTTTATTTATATAGCACCTTTCCCAGACATGAGTCACAAGGTGCTTAAAGCACTAAAAACAGAAACAATTTAATTAAAAAACTAAAAATTTAAAATTAAAATGAAATAAAACAGAGATAAGATCATTAAAAGTGTAGACGCCAGAAAAAAGAAAAACATACATAGTTATACAGAAAAGTAAAATTGAGCAGCTTCAAGACAAAGGCCTGCCTAAATAAAAATGTATTTAAATGCTTCATTAATACACCACAGGAGTCAACACATCTCAGCTGAAGTGGAAGAGCATTCCAGAGAGCTTCAAATGCACAATCACCACAGGTTTCGAGCTTAGTGTGTAGAAGGAGGTTGGAAATATAAAACGGTGTTTGGCCATGTAGTGCTTTAAAAGTTAGCACTCATATTTTAAAATGAACACGGAACGTGATCGGGAGCCAGTGAAGGGAGGAGAGGACAGGGGTGATGTGAAGGGAGGAGAGGATGGAGGGACGTGAAGGGAGGAGAGGACAGGGGTGATGTGGGCTCTCCCGGTTGTTCCTGTTAAAAGACGAGCAGCTGCATTTTGGACGGTTTGAAGGCGGTTTAAAAATGACTGATTTAAACAGGTAGAAAGGGCATTACAGTAGTCTAAACGAGAAGAGATAAAACTATCCAATATCATATCCAGCTCCACCTTGGATACCATTCCTTTGAGTTTGGCAATTTTACGCAGGTGGAAAAAGCAGGAACGTGTCAACAGGCTGACATGGCTGTATATTGACAGAGACTGGTCAAAAGACACACCCAGGTTACGGAGGCAGGGTTTGATATAATCTATCTTGTCATTGTCATATCTTGTCATTCTGTATTATATTCTTATTTTGTGCAACTAAAACGAAAGAAAAACCTGCTGCAGAGCAGAGACTGATAAAAATAACACCTTGCAGTACACTGTGTTTCCATCAGCTAAGTGTGTCAGGACGGATCGGGGTCCGGTGCAGTTCTCCATCCAGGCCTTTAGGGAGCAGTAGAGCTGCAGCTCCTCCAGCGGCGGGCTGCGCCAACAAGGTGCGGCAGAGGAAAAATAGAAGGGGCAGCTAGCTAATGGCTAGTGTGGCGTATTATTTTTAAGTCCCTCTTTTCAAAGAAAACAAACAAAACCCCACCACTGGATGCCTTTTTTAAAAAAGCTGCGATACCCCAGTAGCTTTCTAGATTTTAAAGACCAGCAGCTCTCAGCTAAAACCGCCGCTACAGGGTCACAGCTTCACCCGGAGCTAACAACTAATGCTAGGACGGCTAGCGGGCTCGCGCTCACAGACCTACATTATTTCCACGGAGTCCGTTTTTATTCACGCTAACACTTGCGATGGCTGATGTGGACAAGCTCAACATAGACAGTATCATTCAACGTCTTTTAGAAGGTGAGTAAAAGCGCGGGGCAGGGGGTTCACCGTTTAAAATCGCTCTCTTTTGGCACACGCTTCATTGCATTTTCAATGTTTACATCATCCACATCAAGATGTCACAGTTGACATCGCCGTGTGTCTCATTTTTATTTATAAATAGTCGTGGTGTGTGTAACAGCTGAGGATCGTAGTACATCTGAAGGACATTGAAGCCACAGGCAGATACACGGTGTTCCCAGTGCGCATCGCCGCAGCTTTTTCACATTCTGTCGCAGTCAAACTGAAGCCAGCTTCCTGCTCGAAGCCCTCTCGAACAACTCCTGTCATGACTCCATGTTTACCTTTTACCCCTGCAGTCAGAGGAGCCAAGCCGGGCAAGAATGTGCAGCTGCAGGAGAACGAGATCCGCGGGCTGTGCCTGAAGTCCAGGGAGATCTTCCTCAGTCAGCCCATCCTGCTGGAGCTGGAGGCTCCTCTCAAGATCTGTGGTACTTCAACATGACTTCCACAGATGTGTCAGACAGCTGACAAGGAATAGACAGTCAAAACACAATATAAGTCAGTGAGCAGAGCTGAAACTATTACCCAAAACTGCTTTAACCCTTCATAACACACTACACCCCACAGTGTAATCCACGGAAGGTTGACATTTCTTTATTTTTCAAAACATCGTAAGTGTGCTCAAATTTGTATAATATTTTATTATACTCAAAGGTTGCCTCTCTATATAGTGAAATTTGATATATAAGGAATTAATATACCTCTATAACCAAATACATCAATTCTGATCTTCTCACCATAATTATTTTCTAAAACAATCACCCTTCGACAATCAAATGTACATTTGAAGCCCCAGGAATTAAATCAAGAGGTTTTTATGCAATCCATGGATCTGTAGCAGTTTTACATTAAGGAATGCTGCACTGTATTTGAAGTATCATCCTGTTTCTTCGGTCTAACATGACTCTGTCAACTTGGCAGAAGAGCTCTAAACCTCACGGAACTTTGTTTAAACCTTTTTATGTTCATGTTGGCTCCAGACCTTTTTAGACACTAACACATATGTAATTTGTGATACGCATGTGTAGCTTTAATAAATCACGACATCACAGAATGTTATTTTGACAACACTTCACTCGTAAATTTGCCTGATCATTTTATTATATTCAAAGTTTGCCTCTATAAATAGTAAAATTAGATATATAAGGAACTAATATCCATCCATAACCAAACACAAACATTCAGATCTTCCCAGAGGTCTCTCAACATGAAATATTAACTCAGAATTCAAAGGTACATTTTCAAACCCTGGCATAAAATATTGAGGTTTGAAATCAGTCCATGACTCTATAGCCGTTTCACATTGAGAAATGCTAGCTATCGTCTGGTTTCTCTGGTCTAACTTTAACTTTTTTACTTTTCTGTGTTTGTATGAGCGTAGTCACTCACAACAAAGTACTGTAGTATTCTATACAAGCGCCAGTCACTTTAACCTCCACATTTAACCTGGATGCTCTAGGCAGAAGGTGAATAGTGGACATTTCCAGGTAAAGGCGATGTTTGGTCAGATTATTCTTAGTAATTTAAAGTCAGAATAAATTACCCCTATGTATCATTTACATATCATATCGTATGCTTAAAATCACTGCTGTTCAAAATCAGATATATTTGACCATTTCCAGTTTGAGAAAACTCATAACTTGGATAAATACGTGACGGTATTTCTTTCAGTTATTGACTACGGCTATTGAGTACTTTTTTCTTATTATATAATGCATTATTTGCACACAACACAACACCAGGTGTTTATTAAATGGCAGGAAATCTGAGTCTTAAAGTCTGAAAGAAATCTAATATCGCGCAGAGGTTTTTTTTAATCATCACATTTTTGAAGTCAACACCTCTGAATCTGATCATTGTGATTATCTCATTACTCTGTCATCAGATTGTGATAAGAGCAGATATTGAATTATCAAAAACTGATGTCGGCGATATGAACATTTGGCCGCCACAAGCCAGTTTTCTCTTTTCAATATATACATTGAAACATAACTTAAGAGAGAGGACACACTCAGCAACACAAAAATAGGAAGGAATAAGTATTTTATTCAGATTTATTGTCCTTTTGAGAGGTGAACGCTTTCATATCAACATTGTATATATTGACATCTTTTTTAAATAATTGTTTTCAATAAAGTTTCATAAATTATTATAAATGCAGGGGGAAAAATTGTAATAATTAGTTAACTACATTAGATTAAATCTCCAGTTTACTGCTGTCATACTGAACAAAATGGTAATTGTAGGTTACTAATACATTACAAAATGAAATATTTATTTTAAAAAATATTTTATATTATCACTTAGAAAGTGAAGAATTGAAAACTAAAGCAAGCGTGGTCTTGAATAGTTTCAGTTCATTTGCATCATGAAGAAGAAAAATCTTGAAGTGTAATTAGTTTTTCTTCTAAATGCTCTCATCTCAATAACATGACTAAATAAAGATTTTACCTGACGCTTTGGTGTGCTTAAACCAGGGATGCTCATATTATCGACGTCGTCATTTTCAAATAGTTTTCACCATTTGTTGTTTAACCTATAAATTTCAGTGGAGTTTCATTGCAGCTTGACACAGTTTATACTCACTTTTTTTTACCTTCCACAGGTGACATCCACGGGCAATACTACGACCTGCTGAGGCTGTTTGAGTACGGGGGCTTCCCTCCGGAGAGCAACTACCTGTTTCTGGGCGACTACGTGGACAGGGGGAAGCAATCTCTGGAAACCATCTGCCTCCTGTTGGCCTACAAAATCAAATACCCAGAGAACTTCTTCCTGCTGCGGGGAAACCACGAGTGTGCGTCAATCAACAGAATATATGGCTTCTATGACGAGTGTGAGTATGGAGCTCTGGGTTTTATTCACTGAAACTGTGAGCGGTAGTTGAAATGGAAACAAACCGTTGGTGTGATTGACGTGTGGAAGGATGATTGTTTTGCATGAACACAATGTAGAGAAGCAGATCTCACACACTGGTGCGGTGAGGCTATAGTGCAAACGGACTAAAGATGTCTTTATTATTTGATACTGCAAACACTAAAGTATGTGTACGTTGGACATTTAAACCCTGGTGTGGTGTTGGGTCTTTTAGATATTTAAATACTTTAAAATCAGTGTGAATATATAACCCATTTAAAAACATTCACACAATCTCTTAAAACCAAAATCACACATATCTAAACATTTATAGCAAAAATGATCTTCAAATTTGCTTTGCCTCCTCTGAAACATTGATATTTAGTACTAATATTATGTCATATACAATGTGTTATTTTGTGACTTATGAAATCTGTTTAAATATAGTCTCTTTCTCTTTTTTGTGAAAAGGACAGATATTCAAACACAGCTTTTCACATTGTTTAATAGTTTTTAGGGTATATACAAATTCTGTCCTTGCTATTCTAAGCAGTAGTACAAAAATAACACCAATCTCTATATTCGCATATCTAATTTCACCAATATCGTAGTACAACAAAAAAAAGATGGCGGCGTGCACGGGCACTGCGGCTCATTGCTCTCCCATGTTCATTTGTCTGTTGTGCTGTTTTCTGTCTTCTGGAGAGCTTTGCTGTGTACAGCTCCTTTACACCCGACAAGAAATGATAAATTTCGGAACACAATGTAGTTCCCTAGTTATGCGCCAATTCCAGCATAGCCATGACATCCCAGCGGACATCTGCAGACCACCTGGAGCTCCCTGGATTGTTGTTGGCTCTACCAGGCGCTGCAGGCGGAGGAGGGAGAGGAGGCAGAAACGTCGCTGTCGAGCGGGTATGCTAACCTGGCTCAGGACACATCCTCACAGACCCCCGCTACCGTGTCTCTTCCTCGCCAACGTCAGATCCATCGTACACAAGATGAGCGAACCGGAGCTAAGAATAGCGGAGGACAACTTTATCTGGCACTGTCGTGTGATGATCATGACTGAAACCTGGCTTCATCCCATGATCCCAGACTCGGCCGTGCAGCGAGGGGGGGCGGGGGGGCACTCACCGGCTGGACCTCGACAAGGGCTCCAGTAAGAGCAGAGGAGGAGGGCTCTGCATATGTGTCAACAATAACTGGTACACACAGAGCCGAGACATTGACGGTTACTGCTCACCAGACCTGGAAGCTCTGACGGTTTTCTGCGGTCCGTTCCACCTCCCCAGAGCTTTGAGCAGTATAAACAATGGCTGTCTACATCCCTCCTGATGCTAACGTTAGCCTATCCCTCGCCCACCTGCACAACATGGTAAGCAGGCAGCTAAAGGCTCATCCTCATGGGGTGCATATAATTGCTGGGGACTTCACCCAGGCCCGGTTAAAGTCTGTTCTCCTCCAGTTAAAACAATATGTGAAATGTGCCACCAGGGAGAACAACATGCTGGATCATATGTACTGGAACATCTCACATGCTTACAGAGCAGTTCCTCAGCCCCACATTGGACAGTCAGACCATCTATCCCTGCACCTTATCCCAGCTGACACCCCACTCAGGAGAAAACTCAAATCCACCACCAGAACCATTAACATTTGGCCTGCACAAGCACTTTCTGAGCTGCAGGACTGCTTCATGAATACACAGTGGAGTATGTTCAAAAACTCAGACCTGGAAGAGTACACACAAACTGTACTCTCATATATCTCCTACTGTGTTGAGAACGTGACTGTGAAAAAACGTATCAGGGTTTTTCTAAATCAGAAACCCTGGATGAACAGTCAAGTACAGCAACTGATTAAAATCCGCAACATCGCCTTCTCAACGGGAGATAAATTACAGTACAGTATCGCCAGGGCAAACCTGAAAAGGGGCATCAAAGCAGCCAAGATCTTGTATAAACAGAAAATAGAGGGACATCTGGCTGACAACAATCCAAGAGGAGTTTGGCAGGGAATAAACCACATCACCAATTACAGGAGCAGCACCAACTGAAATGTTAAAGCTGATGCTCCACTGGCTGATGAGCTCAACTGTTTGTTTGCCCGGATTGAGGTCGGCAAGCCCTAGTCTCCTCCCCCACCCTACAGCAGCACCTCCCTGACCCTCCAACTACACCAGGTGAGGCGTGAACTTAAGTCAGTGAACCCCAAGAAAGCTCCTGGCCCTGATGGTATCCTGGTAAAGGTGCTGGTGGCATGTGCACATGAACCTTCAGAGATCCTCACCAGGTTATTTAACCTGTCTCTGACCTCAGCCACCGTCGTTCCTGTCCCAAAAACGTCCTCAAAAAGCAGCCTGTCAACTTCCGGATCATCGCGCTCACATTACTGGTGATGAAGTGCTTTAAGAAGCTGGTTTCTCATCACATCAAGGACTGCCTCTCCTCAGCACTCGATCCTCATCAATATGCCTACAGGGCCAACCAATCCACCAAGGACGCCATCACCCTCGCCCTCCAGTCGACGCTGAGCTACCTGGAAAAACCTGGAACATACGTAAGACTGCTGTTCATCGATTACAGTTCAGCTTTTAATACAATCATCCCATACATTCTGATAAACAAACTGCTAGACCTGCACCTGCCCCCTCCACTTGTGCATGGATAAAGGACTTCCTCACTGAAAGACCACAGAGAGTGAGGCAGGGCTCTCACCTGTCCTCCACCTTCACCCTGAGCACCGGCTCACCACAAGGCTGTGTGCTGAGCTCTCTCTTTTACGCTTTGTACACACATGACTAGGCCTGTCGCGATAATCAATAAATCAATTAATTGCACGATAATTAAAAATGAGCTTGATAAGTTTGCCAGGCTGGATAATTTTTCATTTACCAAAGACGTCACTGTGAGCGGTGCTCATTCTGGTGTTAGTGAACGGCTCTCACAGTTTAATGTTGTTTTAGAGAGTTGCCAGATTTCTGAGCCTTCCAGTGGAAAACCCGGATAAGGCTCACCGTAAACAGGTCTTAACATGTAGGTGGAAAACAGCCAATCTGGCAACAGCAGCCACCAGAGTCACACCGCCGCATACGTCATCAAGATGCAAAGCATCACGACAAAAACAAGTAGAAGACAGCAGCACTCCCTCAGACTCCATCTCCACCATTAATACTTCATCTTCGTATGGTTACTGTACTTTTCACTTTTCATGTCGACAAGCCGCTACTTCTTTTTTTTTTTTTTTTTTTACATGCTTTGAACCCTGCGGCGGACGACTCGGCTTTTTAAGGGTTAACAAGCTTCATGCTGCTGATACTGGGTGATGCGTTCAGGTGCATCATGTAACTCCAAAGCTCGCAGCAACATAATGAAAAAAAAGAATTATGAACTAGTTCATTTTTGGAACTCTGAATTTGTGAACTGAACTTTGAACTGGTTCATGTAGAAACTGAACTTTCCCAACACTGACTGTCAATCACTCTTGTGTGGGGAGGCGGGGCACCTGGCACACCTGAGTGCAGCACGAGAGCCTGTGAGGAGAAAGCGTACTCATGTACTGTATTACAGCTTGGTACGCTGGAAGCTCGGCTGCAGACAAGAAGAGGGTCTTCCCTCTGCCCTCCCTGGAGGAGATCGCCAGCTCCAGTTGCTTGAGAAGGACAAATGCCATCCTTAAAGACCCCTCCCACCCAGCACATCACATCTTTGAAGTGTTGCCTTCTGGCAAGCGCTACAGATCAATGAAGGCCCGTACATCAAGACTTCTGAACTGTTTTTATCCCTCAGCCATCAGAGCCTGAAATAACAGCTCACCTGGACTCTAGTATTTTTAGTGTTGTCGTGTTTCATCAATATCTTTTAAAAAATGTGTTATTTTTTTTTTACCTTTTTTTAATTTTATACTTTAACTTATGTACATATATATTTTAATGTAGTTCTCATGCTGTTGAATGAAATGTGTGAATGTGTTAATCCCAAAGAGAGCAGCACCTGCAATTTCATTATATTAATTATAATGACAAATAAAGCATTCTATTCTATTCCTTCGTTTTGCCATCATTGGTTAAGAAGGAAACTAAAAGAGATGCACTGGTTACAATATGGCCACTTGTTTGAAGGGTTAATAGATTAGGATGAGCAAAGCCTTGTACATCTTCGACTCACTGCTTTTAGTGTTTTATACATTTATTAAACATGGTGGAAACATCTTCACAATGATAAAACATGCACATTTCTCCAAGCACGCAGCCTTGATGTATGATATTCTGTTGTGAGGTATTTACGAGTAGAGGTTAAATGTGCTCTGTTTATGTCTTTTAGCCAGCTTTTAAAATGCCAGCTTGAATTTGAGGCGATGTGGAAGGTTTTTGGCTCTTTACAGCTTCAATGTGGGACAAGTAGTCACACTACGAGTGTGAACACACCCCGTGTGTTATGCACATAATAAAAAATGGACTCTGGTCTTTACTCGACATGTTTGTGAGGCTCATTAAGCTGTTTGAGGTGACTTTATGTGCAGCAGTGGAGAAAAGAGGACAAAATCGTCTCTTTAAAGGTGCGTGCAGTACTTAAATTTAAGGTCATTCCACAGTTGTGCATCAGATGGCAGCAGTGTATCATCGTAGAACTTAGTTTTGGTGTTTTTTCATCCTAGTTTTTCTTCTGTTGTGTTTACTTTTCCATACAGTATTTTTGTCTTTGAGATCAAGGGTCAGCAACCTTCAACACTAAAAGAGCCATTTGGACTTGTTTCCCACTGAAAAGTTCACACTGGGAGTCGCATAACCACCCCCCACCCCCACCCCCCGTCGTCGTTGCTATAATATTAATAAATCTGCGCATGTCTGTGGGAGATCGTACTTTTTGGAACCATCACTGCGGCTTTCAGTGTCATTCAGTTGTGCAGTTAGGGATTATATAGCATTAAGGGAATAATTGTTGCTCTCTGTGGCTTTGAGCATGAAGCATTGTTCCTCCAGTCGTCTGATGATTGCTAGTGAGCATCGTCACTCTCAACAAGTCCGCAATATTAAAATATCTAATTTGTTATTGTTCACATACGCTGCTTTGCACTCACTGGTTGTTTTGTTGACTGGGTTTATTGAAATATCGGCGCTCCACAGCACTGAGTGACACGGCGCTCAGTGACAGGAGAGGAGATCCAGGCGCTGCAGTTTTTTATTAATTAGGTTTTCCACTGTGTCACAAAAAAAGGAAGCTCACGGCTTCACATGGCCGCTGAGCTGCAGCTGCGGGGAGCTGTGACCACAACTACTGTGCTCTTTGCGCCACTATTGTTGCGTAATGACATTACATCCCTGCATCGTTCACCGCACCAACTACAATTTACCGCACTTTCTGTTGTGGAACCGCGCAACACAGCTAGTTCTGGGTGCGCTTTACCTTACCGTTTCGCCCCGCTCCGGGATGAACGGCAGTGGGACGGAGGCTCAAGGAGCCGCAGCGGAAGGACAAAAGAGCCGTGGGTTGCCGACCCCTGGTCTAGATGCTGGCGAACTGGTTATCCTGCTAACTTCAGTACATACAGCACAAGACATTAACTTCTCATAGCTGATATCTTATGAAAAACATATCACTAACTGTTTTTTATTCAAGAATTAAGACATTTTCATCTGTGTGTTTCAGGTAAAAGAAGGTACAACATTAAACTCTGGAAGACCTTCACAGATTGTTTTAACTGCCTCCCCATTGCTGCTATAGTTGATGAAAAGATCTTTTGCTGCCATGGAGGTATGTACCTGAATTTCAATATGAATAATTTAGTAAATGTAATGATTTCACACATGAACCATTAATTCCACTGGTGCAGCAGACAAAAGAAATCAGGTTGCCTTTGACATCAGTAGGTCTTTATTTAACTCCGAAGAACACTGTTGCCGCAGACGTGCAGACCTAAGAAGCCGTGTGTTTATTTGTACCTTGTGCTCTCCTGTTCCGTGCAGGTCTTTCACCCGACCTTCAGTCCATGGAGCAGATCAGGCGCATTATGCGCCCGACTGACGTACCTGACCAGGGTCTGCTCTGCGATCTACTCTGGTCTGATCCAGACAAAGATGTTTTGGGCTGGGGAGAGAACGACAGGGGTGTATCATTTACCTTTGGCTCGGAGGTGGTGGCCAAGTTCCTGCACAAGCACGACCTGGATCTGATCTGCCGTGCCCATCAGGTAACCTCCATCAGCTCTGCAGTGATGGGCAGAAGTGAGGCTGAGTATTGACAGATCATTCGAGATGTTGACACGCTTGATGCAGGGGCAGCACATGCTGTGCAAAGAGCTGCACTGCATTACTTGACCTTTCTGGTGCTTGGACCCTTAAACTGTCCACCAGTTACATAAGCAGCATTTTCACCGCAAGACCTTTCCCCTAATACGAGGAATCATCACAGGAAATTTGTGCATGTCGACCGCTCAAACCTGGCCCTTTATTTAGTTCTGAGGTAACTTTTACCTCTAAAACGTTGTTGGCTGGCGGTTGTTCATGGAAGAAACACTCGGGTTTAACCAACTGTCAATTGGACAGACTTTTAACCAATTACTGTCATAAAAACATTGTGGTTTTCATCCATAACATCAGGATTAACTGTACTGTGGACACCACACAGCTGAGACTATGTATAGAAGTTCATTCTGGAATGTAAAAACCTGTCTTTTCTGTTTTCACCGTCTCGCTCGCAGGTCGTTGAGGACGGTTATGAATTCTTTGCAAAGAGGCAGCTTGTCACTTTGTTCTCAGCGCCCAACTACTGTGGAGAGTTTGACAATGCTGGTGCCATGATGAGTGTGGATGAGACTCTCATGTGCTCCTTTCAGGTATTGCACCTTTCTTTTGTCAACAGTTTGCAGTGTTTTTGCCCTGCTCGGAAATATGCCTCTGTTATAGCAGGAGCTTGGCTAATTGTCCTTCATCTTCTTTTAAATTAGTATTAGTTGTGTGTGCATATATATATATATGCACACACACAGACCCTTTCCAAAAAATTGGAATATCATGGAAAAGTGAATTTATTTCCATAATACCATTCAAAAAGTTAAACCGTGGCCTGTGGCATTGCCCGGGAGTTATGGAAGCCCAGCATCAAGGAAATCCTTGATGCTTGCTGTCAGCGCTTCCTTGTTTTTGGGTCTGGTGGCCCTCGTTTTCCTCTTCATGATACCCCAGAGATTCTCAATGGGGTTTAGGTCTGGCCAGTTGGCTGGCCAGTCAAGCAATGTGATGGCACAGGGACATCAAACCAGGTTTTGGTGCTTCTGGCGGCATTAGCAGGAGCCAGGTCCTGCTGGAAGATGAAATCTGCATCTCCATACAGATCCTCAGCAGAAGGAATCATGAAGTCCTCTAAAACATTCTGGGAGACTGTTGCAGTGACCTTGGATTTAGGAAAGCAGAGTTTACCAACACCTGGACCGGACATTGCAGCCCAAACCATCACTGATCGTGAATATTTCACAGTTGACCTCAAGCAGCTTGGGTTCTGTTCCTTGCCCGTCTTTCTCCAAACCCTTGGACCTTGATTCCCGAATGAAAGGCACACTTTACTTTTATCGGAAAAGAGGACCTTGGACCACTGGCCAACAGTCCAGTCCTTTATCTCCTTGGCCCAGTTGAGACGCTTCCTACGTTGGCTCGGGCTCAGGAGTGGCTTGACCCAAGGAACCCGACAGTTGTAGCCCATGTCCCGGATGCGTCTGAATGTGGTGATTTTTGAAGCTGTGACTCCCGCCTCTTTCCACTCTTTCTGGATCTCTGCCAGATTTGACAATCAGTTTGACAATCCGCTGAAGCTCACGGTCATCTCTTTTGCTGGTGCATCTTCTCTTGCAACATTTTGCCTTTCCACTAGACTTTCCATTGATATGCTTGGACACAGCGCTCTGTGAACAGCCAGCCACCTCAGCTATGAACTTTTGTGGCTTACCCTTCCTATGGAGGGTATCAATGATGGTCTTCTGGCCAGTTGTCAAGTCTGCAGTCTTCCCCATATTGAACTGAACTGAGACAATTGAACCAAACTGAAGCAATTTAATGACACCTGGGGAAACCTGTGCAGATGCTTTGAGTTTAGAAGATGATTCACGTGACACTCAGAATAAAACCTATTCTAATTCGGTGGAAGCACACCGTGACCATAGTAAATAGTTCTTCTGCTCCAGTAGATGGACATTAACAAACATGGCGGCCTCCAGAGTGTCATGACTCCCAGTCCATCGTCTCCCAGGACTTGGTTGTTTTATTTTGACAGTCACTGCAATAACAATCCAACTTGGTTGACGGTCCGTGTTCTCCCATTGTTAGTGTTTATAGCATATGGTTCTCTGCGAGCATGTGTGACTGGTTTCATTACAAAAACAATCAAAAGCGCCAACCAGTGGCCTGGCAGTTAACTGCATTGTTTGCGTTTCTGCTGTTGTCGTGTAAACACAAAACCTTTCTTGAAACAAAAATGCAAAAATGATGCGTTTTCACTTGAAATGCCTCCGATTCTGATTTTAAAATCTCTCTTGTAGATTTTGAAACCAGCTGAGAAGAAGAAGCCCAACGGCAGCCGTCCTGTGACTCCCCCCCGCAACATGGTCACCAAGCAAGCCAAGAAATGAGGGGGGGTTGGAGTCTCACTCCTCTCTTCTGCTTTCGTCTTCTGCATTTGAAGGGTCGGTTATCCTTCGTGCTGCCAATACTGAAAAGATACCCACTCCTACTCGATGAAAGCAAAATATTTAGTTGTTTTGTCCACAGGGGTAAAATTAAAATGTCACCATGAAAAACCTCAGGTGTTTTGCACTCCATTTTGCAGCTAGTCTTTGCCACATATGACTGTTCAATCAGGAGAAATGTAACAATATGGCTACTTATGCACAGGAATGCCTTGTTTGAAGCTGTGCACAATTTTTCCACTTTTATTTGATGTCTTGTTCATTTTTTTCATATTTTTTCTCACTGTCATTAATGATTATTAATGGATATGAAACTCTGGGGGGAGGAGTTCACAAACGCCTGTTTGAAGTTACTTTACTGTCAATGTCATAAAACGTTGACTGTACACCGCATCACATTTTTAAAACCAGTCTTGTGCTAAATTAAATGAATAAAGACGCACTCTTGTAATGTCTAAATCTTTCTAATAAACTGAGTGTATTTTAGGGGGAAACTGGGTTCTGCATGTCATTTGTTTTTGATCTTGTATTGCTTTTTAAAAGTTGGGAGACCAAGAACCAGGGTCGAGTCGTATGTGGATGAACTAGAGCAGCAGCTACCAAAAAGGGAGTCAGACAGCCCTTTGGCACTTTAAACAGGAGACACTTTATAAAATGTAGAGAAGACTGTGGAAACTGTATATTGCTGTGT
Source organism: Lipophrys pholis (assembly GCF_963383615.2). NCBI lineage: Eukaryota > Metazoa > Chordata > Actinopteri > Blenniiformes > Blenniidae > Lipophrys > Lipophrys pholis. The sequence continues at coordinate 30,735,953 of NC_137638.1, forward strand.
ATTGTTTTGGTTTTGTGTTTTGTTTTCATGAAACCCATGCAAAGAAAGATCACATTCACTAAACGATTGGATGAATGCATAACTACTGCATCTGAATAATTCCATAGAAATATTACAATTATGAAAGCAAAAAGATTAATAAGGACATACACTGAAAAATGTTTTGTTTTGCAAAATCCAAAGTGACCTCAAATTTCCTACAAACGTACAAAACAGTAAAAATGACAAGAAGTGCAGAATGACTAAAACGAGAAAAAGATGCAAATCAAGCCAACAAGCAGAATAGAAAGGTTCTATTCTGGTGTGTGTGGGGGTGGGGGGGGGGGGGGTGTACTCGTGATCGTAACACGAGCTTTTGAATAATGCGTCTCTCGTCAATACCCACAAGGGGGCGCTATATTATACTTGGAATCTTTTGTAATTGAGTCTAATTAAGAAATATAACAAACATTTAATTTAAAATCTTATGTAAGTTTCTAAGCAATAGCTTCTTTTTATTTAATTGACTATTTTTGCCAGTATTCGGTGTCTCCATTGTGTGCTGTTTATCTGTCTCCGCACAGCCTCGTGAACACTTTATCTCCTCTCAATGAGATAAAAGGCGTCTGACAGCGACATACCCATATAAGGAGGCGCGTGTTGCATAATGCCGCGTGACGTCAGCGCGGTCACAAGACCGGAGCGGAGTTTAGCAGCTGGGCCCCGCGGAGCCGCCTGCCCCTCAGTTCATGTGTATCCTCCTCTCGGGCAGCATTGACCACCATGGCCCCCGGGAAGCGACACTCACCGGTCTTCTGGAGCGACAGACGGGGCTGCCTGCGCTGAGCGGCTGCTTATTTACACCAGCGGTGGAGGGCATTGTCTGTCTATGCGTGCGTGGCGGCTCGTTGTTGTTGTTATTGTTGTTGTTGTGTCTGGCGGGTCAACATTGTGTGCACTGACATCGACGCTGAGCTAGCTGGGACTGCTAGCTCGGCCGGCGGGGTCCGTGGCGGGGGCGCCGGGGCCGGTGCGTGTGGGTGATGTTGTCCGTGCTCTCGTACGGTCGACTGGTAGCCAGAGCTGTCATCGGCGGACTCTCTCAGACGGACAGCCGCGACTACAGCCTGGTGACGGCGAGCTGCGGCTTCGGGAAGGACTTCCGCAAAGGCATCCTTAAGAAAGGCATGTGCTACGGGGACGACGCGTGCTTTATCGCCCGGCACAGATCCGCAGACGTCCTGGGTGAGTTCACCTCCTTTGTTTATCCCCCCTTGAACATTAACCCGGGCGATGCGTAAAACCATGGCTGTTACGCACATGGCAGGTCATAGGTGACCCCCTCTTTTCTTTCCGTCGCCCCCCCTCCTCATCTCCAACAAAATTTATTCAACAGTCAACATAAACTGACCTGTTAACAACAGTTGTCCTGGGAGGATTACCTGCCGTGTCAAAAATAACCCGTTTTTAAATGGCAAATGTCATTAAACTTATTCTATATTGTCCAATATGTGACATGTACTGTTTCAACTGTGAAAGTATATTTAAAAATAAATGACCAATCACAAATTATTCTGTGGGGAGAAAAAATGGCTGAACCACTTGCATGTGGCACAAATAAGCAGAAAGTTATGAATCTAAATGCAAAATAACCCAAAGAGAAGTCAGTGAGGCAAGACAGAGGCTCTCAAAGACTTCTGAATGAGATACAAAAGAAGCACAACACAACTCAAAAAATATAAGCGCAAGGGTAAAAAAACAACAACTAACCAACAACTGAAGTGAAATGCTGATGATCACAGAGTGTTTCCAAAAAGACAAACTTGAGATACAAAAGGTACTAAGATGTGAAAAGAATCAAACTTGGACTACAGAGATTTTTGAAATATCCAAAAACAACACTGTAAGGATGTAAGGCAACGGAAAAAGACTGTGTGTCTCTTCCGGTCATCGGGACAGTGGTGGTGCTTTTGCATCGCCTATGCAGCAGGGGATTTATTCAGTCCTCATCCAAGTACGTATTGGACAGCCTACTAGTGAAGACCTGCATGTGACTTGCAGCTCCATTGACTGTGGACTTCATTCATGGATGTCGAGATTAGTTGTGTATCTGATCGGCTCGTGAGGAGGAGACGGTGACTGGCTCCTTGTATGGTCAGCGGAGCAGACGTCTGCTTCCTGGGAGCAACGGGACTTAAGTTTCCTTTCTAGGGAAGTCTGGGCCCAGACTTGGTTTCTTAGGGAGCAGAAGCTCTCATCGACCCTAAATATGCCCAGTACATTCCTGCAGTAGGATTAATCAAGGCCTAATTCAGATTCTTGTGTTATTAAGTATAAAACTAAATATTTTTGTTTGAGCAGTTGCCCTTTCAGAGCTGATAACTTCTGTAGATTACATTAATGTGCTATCAGATGTGCAACGCTGACAACTGGGCTGCCCAATATGTTCTGTGACAGTTTCTCTAGTCTTCTCCTGTACTCCGTGTCCTTTTTCGCATCACGCTGAAAGTGTTCATTGTTCTTAATGGAGCAGCTGCACGGCTCTCATCACTTTCACTTGCTGAAGTCTGAGGAATCTCAGAAATGACATCTATGTCTCAGTGCCTGCTGCTTAAATGCTTTTAATGGGAACAGTTAGTACTCTGGTAGCACTGTAAGGGGATCAGCCATTAGATTAGAACTGACAGATGACGTGAATAACGATCTCTTTATCGTGGAACCTGTTAAAGCAGCAAGTGAACATTTTGTCTTCAAAGCTGATTTGAAACGCGATATGAGGATTTGAGTTTGACAAGGACCAAAATATAGTGAAAGACATCCTCTTAATAGAAGGCAATGCATACTCAGTACAGATAACATGAAGGCATATCCCAAGTGTTCTCTGATTTGTAGATTAAAAGAAAAAGGTTTAAGTGAGAACTGATTAGTCATTGGCTCATGTGGCTTTAATACAGAAAACTGTGTGGGTGTGGGTGTGTGTGTCTGCAGGCGTGGCAGATGGCGTCGGTGGTTGGAGGGACTATGGTGTGGACCCGTCACAGTTTTCGGGCACGCTGATGAAGACGTGCGAGCGGCTGGTGAAGGAGGGACGCTTCGTTCCCAGCAACCCGGTGGGAGTCCTGACGACCAGCTACTATGAGCTGCTGCAGAACAAAGTGCCGCTACTGGGTGAGTGGAACCAGCTTGTAAATAGGAAGAGAGAGTCACACCCACTTTCACTTGTTCCCACAACTGCATGTTGTTGGGATTTATGGTTGGTTATTAGCATTAAATTACTGTAAGTAATAGATTACTGAAAGTAATAAACCACTGGAAGTAATTTTTGAACAACTGAAATTATTAATGGAATTAAACGGTCATTTACTCATTAACGACTCCTAAAGTAATTTATTAATTACTTAAAGTTTATAATTATCTAAAATAATGTATTAATGAAAAATGATTAATTTGAATAAATCCATTATTTATTCAATAATAATAAAAGGGGGCACCACCAGAGAATCTGGAAATAGCTAATACCAAAATATCAGTCTGGTTTGGAAAAAGGTTTATTTAGGTTAGTTAATATTTCTGTGTAAAATATAACAATCTTAAATAAAGGGGAAGGTGTGAGACCCGAGCACAGACTGTTACAAACCAGTGAATTGTCAACAATAAATACACAATAATCACCAGGAATCGTTCAATTCAGCTAACAGGCGTTTATTAACAAAAATGTATTAATTCATAAATAATTCTGAAATCATCTCATAAATCAACACATTTAAGTATCAGCCGTCATCTAAAACCCACTCGTAGGCTCTGGTTTGACAAAACATGCCGGTAAAGTTAAATTTTTCCAGGACTGTTTTAAATTCCACAAAAGTCTTTCATGGTTACCTTTTGTATATGCCACTTATGATTTCGACAAAAATCAGAAATGGCAGAAAAAGTCTGGTGACCCAATAAGAGGGGCCTGGACTACAGCTTGGAAACCATTGATTGCTCAGCATCAAAACATAGAAGAATCAAAGATGATGATTAAAAAAAAAAATTATTGAGAAAATGTTAAGTTTCATCTTATTTCTCAGATTTTCGAAATTAATCCCAAAGGAATTGTAAAAGATTTAATGACACATTGTGTCTTTTAGAGCTGAATATCTTGAAATTATGGCCAAACTACTTGAACACAGTTTATTTTTGATCTTTATACAGAATATTATCAGATGCAGTTGTTGCATGTTTTTATAGATGTTAACAGATTAGTATCCTGAAACTTCTCCAGTTCAGATCCACTCCAGCAACTCTTGCAGGGCCATCGATTTAAACATTTAAGTGACCCAACCAGCCAATAAAAGGAAACATTTTCCATGTGGTTTTGATTTAAGCAGCATCGCCTGTGTGGCTGGGTTGTTTTTCTGTCTGCTTTGTTTAGTGGTGGAGATTTTTGCACCGTGAGTCAGCGATCGTCCAAAGCCGGTTAAGAAATCCCCAGAATGCCCCGCCTGCGCAGCGTGCGTGCGTGCGTGTGTGTGTGTGTGTGTGTGTTCGTGTTCGTGTGTTCATTACGCACGCTCCAACCAGCTCGTGTTTCCTCTTCATCCCATCTCACATTCGCAACACACTGTGGAAACCTTTACAAGCGGCCAGGCTGTGTGTTGCGTGTTCAGGCTCACCTCATTTATTCGTTTTGCAGACGCTCTTCGGGTTCCTCTAAAAGTCTTTTCCTCAGCTGTGAATCTGCAGATGAAAAGTGAGGCTTGCTGAGAAAACTCCATCCTGCAGATTTCAACTTCACTTTAAATTCTTAATATGTCAGGTAACACATGAGTGTAAATAACCATCTGAAGCTTCTTTACTTGCAGAGACTTGGTATTGTGTGAGCTGGCTCATTGTCACAAATGGTCAAAGCTTCCTGGAACTATTTGACGCGGCTCAGCCGCTTATGTTATTTGTAACACCCGTGCTTTTCCTGCAGGCCAGAGCGGAATTTGTAGCAAAAAACCTGTAATAATCTGTGAAAATTAGTTCAAACATCTGACATGCGCCTCCCACCACCACCGAGTATAAAACACAAAGTCCACTGAGCCTTTTTTCCAAGTCCCTATTCAAATATTTAATAAACAAGTAAAACTGAACTTCATCGGTCCGCTGTGTCTCCACCTAAATCTCTCCTTCCCTCTCCGACACGCTGACACATGCTGGCGTCACAACCATGAGGCTGTTTTGGCGTCCAGCAGTGAGCTCGGGTGCTGCCCCACCATGATGTCACCCTCCTCTGGCCCCCATGATGCCACTCTCGTCTGACCTCCACCTTCAGATTAGACTCTTCTTCTCCACCTCTGCAGTCCCTTGTTTTTCTTTTATCAGTGATTCCACTACTGTGACAGCAATTAATATAATTTACCTGACCTCCACCTCCCCCATTACTATTCCTCTCTCCATAAAATTCCTTTTCTTCGTCTTTTCTGTCAGAATTTAGCATCAAATGCTGGCGATCAACGGGCTGATTGAGATGCAAAAATATTGGCACTTTGCAGTGACCATTTATAGTAGAAAGTGGGTGTGTTGAGGGCGGGAGATGAACTGCGCAACTTTCCATGTGGATTCTGATCTATAAAAGGAAAGCGAGTGCAGATTTATAGATCCAAATTTATTTGAGCGCATGCCATTTTCTGCTTTTGGGCACATGAACATTTTTAGTAGAATGCTATGCAATGTTTTATAAATGAGGTCCCTGGTCTTTTTATGTTCCTGTAACCTTTGCAGGTCTAAAACAAGCTGCTCATACATGTTTAAAACATGCCAGGATTACTATAGAACACTGCTTCCTGGTCCCACTTTATCCTTATAGACATTCGTTGTTGATTTCCTGATATTTTAATAAACATTAACTTTTTTTACTTCTGCGAAGACCAAATTGTCACATAGCATAGCTGCCTTTAGTTGTCCTGCGTATTGAATGTCATTTGACTGGCGGGCTGAAGTTTTAGTCACAAAGCAAAGGATGGAGTAGATTTAGAGCTTCAGAGCACTTCATTTGAACTCATTTTTGTGTAAACAGGCTCTCAGATTAACATCAGGTATTTGCATGTCTTTTCAAATCAAGGGTTTGTGTGCTTTTGCCACCTCCAGCTGGAACAGCACTCATTTTAACATGCCAGTTCTTCTAGATCTGTTGGACTGGTGCATAACTATTTTGTGTGTGTGCGTGTAGGTAGCAGCACAGCCTGCATCGTGGTGTTGGACCGGCACAGTCACCGGCTGCACACGGCTAACCTAGGAGACTCTGGTTTCCTGGTGGTGCGGGGAGGGGAGGTGGTCCACCGCTCAGACGAGCAGCAGCACTACTTCAACACGCCTTTCCAGCTGTCCATCGCTCCCCCGGGGGCCGAGGGCGCCGTACTCAGCGACAGGTGAGACGCCCTGCATCAGTCACACAAGTGGAGGTGTTTGCTAACTGACAGACTGGGGTTCATTTGTTTCCTGTGCAGCAGATGTGAGAAAGGCGCTTCACTGCAGAACATTTGGCCTCAGCGGCTGTAGAAACGGCCCTGTACAGATCTGCAGTGTGTCGGCGGCCACGTGCTGCCAAGTCTCGTTGCAGCAGCGTGCCAAGCAGCAACCCAGACGTCACTAGACTAAAGTACGGATGTTGGATGTGTGCCAGGCTGTCCTTACTCAGGTCAAAGTCTGTGTGGGCTCGACAGGCCAAGCTGAGAATCCACAGCCAATCATGCGCCAGCATTCCCACCCACCTTTTCGCACGTTTGTCAAGAACCAAAAAGATTATCTTTTTTTTCTTCATAGCCTGTCTGGAAAACTGATCAGTGATAAACTGCAGATGAACCTGTACTCTCAGTCCCTGGTGGTACAGAGAATATTCTCTCTATAATTCTTCTGAATAAATTTAATTTAGATTGAATTTAGCTCTATGCATTCATCTTCTGTGCTTTATCAGGATGCGAGAGCTGAGCCAGCACACTGGGAGAAGGCAGCTACCACACTGAACTGCCCTCCATCACAGAATCAACACAAAAACCTCAGACACACCTCTCACACTTAGGTACAGTGTTGCCACAATTACTTTAAAAAACTAATCTGATTACTGGTTACTCCTTTAAAAAGTGACTTGGTTACTTCTCCGATTACTTGTTTTTAAAAGTAACTCAGTTAGATGACAAGTTACTTTTTAAATTACTTTCAGCAGCTGCCGACAACACGCCCATCCCTGCCTCTTGCACCTGCTGATACATATTTAACCTTTTGACCTTCATTCTTTGTTTATATCGGACTCAGTTTTATTATCAGATTTTTACTATTACTGGTATTTATTTACCCAGAGATGTTGTTGTAGTCTGTTGTTGCACTATTTCTTTCTTTATTTGCACCGCCTGCTCTATGCCACTTTAATGGCCTCCCTCCCGTGGACAAATAAAGGCTTTCATTGATTGATCGATTTAAAAAGGTTAGGGGCTTAATGCAATGTTAGGGTTTATTGATGACAGTGGTTGGTTCCAATTCTTTTGTGTTACCTGAACGACGTCGTGAGAGCGACTTGAAGTGTGAGCTGGTCAGGTGAGCTTGCGGTGTCAGCATGCATGCGCTGCATGTGTTTGGCTGTTTTCCAATACCCATACTCGTCCATACTTGTGCTCTCGTGTACCCGTGAAACGTCATCAGTGGGAGACCAAGTACTGATCCAATTCTTAGGCCGTTTCTCACTGAGTACGCGTGGAATACCCGGATGTATCCTCGCTCCGCCCACTTTATCGAGGATGCATCGACACGGACCTGTGCAGGCTTGGGAAGCCAATTTACCCATAATGCATTTGGCAGGAGATGCCGGAGGAGGAAACACAACGGTGAGTGAAAAAGCTGAAATATTAGCGTCATTGTTTAACAGAGTGCAGTTTTAAGAAGGTTTTAGGAGAGAATATAGTTGTTTAAAATGTTGCTATGAGGTTGATATTTCAAGATCACGTTTACTTAAACATTTGTTCTGATGTTTTCGGACATTGTGGATCCAGACTGAGACGAGGCTGGCTGTGATTCTCTACTGTGGTTAAACATGAGATATAAATGTTTTAGTGTAAATCTAACAGGGTCATCTGGCGTTTGATAACATGTCGGTCTATATCAGGTGACCGGCCAGATGACGCTCTGTGGAAGACTACAGATGCAGCTGAAACATGTCAGCAAGGTAGAATCTTTCCTGCATATACCTCTCGTTAAAAAAGAGTCTATAATATACATGTTTAGAACAACAAAATGAAAACAATTCAACTATCAATATACCTCCTTTAGCATCACAAATAACTACACTATGATAGAGGGGAAAATTTTTCTGTTTAGGTAACGTGTTGTGGCTCTGCAGGAGGAAGAATTGGAACGTGACACCATCGACGGCCCCAGCAGGAGGAAGAATTAGAAGGTGACACCATCAATCAGCAGTACAGCAGAATGCCTGATGACCAGCAGGAGCATCAGTATCAACATAACGGTGCTCCTGGAAACCCTGAAGCTGGAGTCACGACACCTCCAGGAGAGAAAGGTTCCAGGATAGGAACATTATTGACCTGTGTATCACTGCAGGGGTTCCTGGGAAATAAAAGAAAGAACTTTAGAATTTTAAAAAACAATGTCATTTTTCTATGTACATAATGTTTCTAACTTGTGTTTTTACTGTTGTAGGTTCTGCTGAAGTTTATTAAATAAAGTTTCCTTTATCTTCTGCTTGATATCTTTCTTTGCTCGACAGTGTAAGCAATGTGTGTATTTAAGATAAGATAAGATATCCCTTTATTTATCTCGCATGTGGAGAAATTTGTAGTGGTACAGCAGGATAGTACAGAGAAAGAAGCACACATAGCAGGAACTAAAACAAAGCAGATAAAAATACAATATAATAGAAAAATATGCACACGGTGCCTATAAGTGTGGACATGTACAGAGTATGGGGGTGGATGTATTGCACAAAAAAGCAGGTAAAAAAACAATATAACAGAAGAATATGCACACGGTATGTATTTACTCTCACACAGTATAAGCCATTTTTTCAAGATTCATTTTATTGTCATTCTACTTTTCAGTACAACGAAATTACATCAAGCACAGATGGAAAGAAGAAGACAACATTGGGAGAGGGAGGAGAAAAAAGAAGTCACATTGCAGACAGTACTCCTTAGAGTAAAGTCTGGAATATAAGAAAAAAAACACCTCAGCACATTTAGCATCCAGCATATTACAACATAATACATGTCACAAGACAGAGCACATAGGATTCCACGGGGTTGGGTGGGGGGGGGTTTGCAGGAGAGAGGTTACCCCCAGTCGATCATGAGCCTCCCATTTGCTACGCAGCCAGTTTCCGGCGCAACCGCGAAGAGACCCCTCAACCGCTGGGGGGGGGGCAGCGGAGGCGGGGACGGTTCTGAGTTATTCCTCCTTCCAGTCAGTCCGGCCTCTGATGATGTGAGACGACCTCGGATAAGTTCTGGTCAGAGATAGTTCCTCGGGGGGAAAGGGTGTGAAGATAAGGGCAAGGTGGGGGGCAGAGCCTTTGTTGCGTCTTTATCCTAGGAGAGAATGTAAACAACCTCTGGTTGTCATGGGAGTCCAATGAAGATTAGAGATGTTTTGAGGTCAGGGTGTCTTGTTTTGTAGCACCCTGGGTACAGTCTCTGGTCTCCAGCGAGTTTAAATCCAAATCTGTGGCCATTTCTTTATTTTAGCGTCCCCTCAGGGCGCCCAGCTTCTCCAAGTTGGAATCCATTTCATGCAAACGTCCAGAAGTGGCATCCTGCCTGCTTCTGAGGTCGTTTATCGTATGAGTCTGAGTGTTCAGAGCCCTGTTCAGTCCTTCAGTGATCACTGACATCCTTCCCAATGCAGCTGCCAGCATTTTGTCAACTTTGCGATAGGTTAGGTAGCTGCTCGCTCCAATCAGCAGCATACCTAATATCATAAATCCAAATATGTAGACGTCTTCCACGTCCTCCACGGAAAAAATCGACAGGCACACTAACCTCCACGTCGACCAGGAGTCGAGAGTGTACCCGGCAAAATGAGTTCCGGCAGGACATGTGGGCTCTCCTATGCCCGCTTTTCCAGTGAAGAAGATTTTGTCGATTGCATTCAGAGACCAGCTGATTAAATGCATGGTTCGGTTTGGGTTCGGATAGAGATGAGAGAGAGGCTCTTATTAGATTTGACGAGAGACAGCACGGGACAGAGAGCAGCAGCAAGCAGGGAAGATAAGGGAGCGGAGAGGGAGAAAAATGCGACCGCCTCCGTTGAGAGCCAGAAGAAGTATGTATTTATTCTAAAGAGAAATTATTACAGCTAATGATTAGAGTGCTTAACTGTAGGATGTATATTAGACAAATGTAATACAGTACATATTAATGACATGACCAGAAGGATGACAACAAGCAGGCAGGTATGTGAAAAGCTGGTTAATTCATGTAATAAACATCAGGGATCTTCAGTAAAACAAACATTAAAATAATTGTTTGTATTAGTAGGACATTTCTGATCAGCTGCTTTTATTGTTACTGAACTCCAAGGAGATGAATAGTAACATAAAGGCTGTATAGGAGGCCAGAAGTGAGAGTCATCAAGCACCCTCGTCTTCCAATTCTCCATTAACGCCGATGCGTCCTTGTAAATTTGCATTTCCGCACTTCCAAGGACGCCCTGCAAGTGGTTACTCATTACGTAGGCGAGTACACACTGGCGCTCTAAGAATTGGAAAATGGCCTGAGTCTCAGTTTGGAGGAGAATGGAGGAGAGTTCCGTTTAATAATAATCCGGCTTTGCAGACAATGAAACTCATCTTGTGGGACGCTACAACAGTAACGCACAGTGACTTGGACAAGTAACTTTTATCTGATTACTGTTTTGGAAATAGTAACACGTTAGATTAGTCGTTACTGAAAAAGTGGTCATATGAGAGTAACGCGTTACTATTTAACGATTATGCCTAAGCGTCACTGCTTAGGCATAATGTAAAGTCACCAAATAACTAGTGCTGTCAATCGCTAAAAAAAACAACTAATTGCACAATTTTCTGCGATTAATTGCATTTTTCTACTAAAGACTGAAGCTTGTAATGCATAGTTATTCATTAAAAATCACAGAATTAATGCAGACTCAACACAAACAAAATTTAAATTCAAAGAATATTTTTTATAATGTCCTTTAAGCAAAACCAAAGCATAAGCCTTGGTTGCGTGGCGTGTGCACACAGATATGTAGGAGGGCAAGGGAAAGAGAGTGAGAAGACATTAAGAATTTACCTGCAAGTATTTTGTCCAGCTTTGGCAGTTTGGTGAGTCAGGTTGTCAGTCAACATAGAAACCTGCTGTTTTGCTGCAGAATTACTTCTGTGGTCGTTAAATTCGGCTTTACAAGGTGTGCTAATGACTTTCACTTTAGCTTTCTACAATGAGTTGTCAGGCACTTTTTTAAAGTCAAACTTTCTGCCTTAATATTATTACATCATTGCTCGGTATTCTGCTGCTCTGTAGCCAAGGGGCTGCACCCACAGACGGCTGCACCGGTAAAAGACTAAAATATAAAAAATGGAAGTAAACAAAACGGCGTTATGTTTAATTGTTTTGCGAGTTAAACATTTGAAATCAAGTAATTTAATTAATGCGTTATTTTTGACAGCACAACAAATAACTAAACATTTGTTTTTCAGCAGTGGTAGAAAACCGGTGTACCCATAAACACTCACACAATAAGGGAAAACTCCACGTGGAAAGATTTCTGACAAAGTTCTGACAAATACAACAATCTGAAGTCCACTACATCATTCATGCACAGTTTTTTCTCATTTCTTCATCCGAGACATTTAGTGGAAGGATTTACTGCAAAGTGATTCTAATAAGTGCAAAAGCAGATTAAGCATTCAATTCCAGATCACTAACATAGCACCCAGTGTGAGGGTCAGAAGTCAAGTTGCACTTTTTTCTGTGGCTGTGACATGTTCCTCTGAACAGCATCTGAAACAAAACAATTAAAGCCAAGTGAAAACAATAAAAAAAAAATACATGTTGGGATTCACTTAAATTAGTTTTTTGTGTTTGGCTCGCCCTCCTTCAGTGATCACAAGAGAAACAACACGTCTCAAATGTTTTCTCAGTTTAAACCACCAAATGTTGAGATTTATCCGAGAATGATCATAAAAGTAAGATGTTTCAGAGCTGTAGCAGGATGATTGTCTCAGGTGTTTGTCCTCGATGTGCTCACTGCCTCCTGCAGACACATCCTTTTTGTTTCTATATCTTAAGTGAGCAGGTAGAACTGGATTGCTCTGCTGCTACCGAGCAGCTGCTAATCGCTTCAGTTGTTTATTTCATTTTAGAGACATAAAAATGGTAGTACAGGACGAGCTGTACCGTAGGAGCTTCAGCTCTGCGTGCTGTGATGCAGTCCGGACGGTTTGTAATGAATAACTTTCATGCCTGGCTGCAGGGTAAGGGCATCTTTCAAGAAATGAACCTGACACTGGCAGACTAACTTAGTTGTGGCCTCTGTGTATTTGTGGCACCCTTTTATCAGCCCTGACTGTCCTTTCCAGATCCTCCACATGATGAGAAAACTGGATTTATCCTCACCCTGTACATGTGATGAGCTTTTTGAGGCGAAGGTGAAAAATCAGAAGGACTATGAATCCGAAATGTTTTTGCCTGATCAATGCACCTTTTCTGTGAATGTGCTGTCATCGGGTTAAGTAAAAGGGGATGTCTGGAAAAACTTCCATAATGCAACAGCTATCGAAATGTTTTGGACAGATTGTATTTTGCACCAGAATGTTTCATTAAAATCAGCTTTATGTTTGATTGTTTGGTTTTGGAAAATAGACATTCTCATCTCGTATACTCGCGACAACAAATAAAAACTTTAAAATCTAAATGGAAAGGTTATTATGTCACTGTTTTACCAATCTGGCCCCTCAAGATGAAACTGGGCTGCATATGGCCCCTGGACTAAAATATATAGGTGAGACACCCCTGATCTCAATTGAAAGAAATTCACCAAAAGAACCTTCCAAAGAATTTCAGAGGTAATTATGTTCAGTTTTATCTAAGATCACTACAGTAAAATATCCTGAGAAGTGTTTCAAATATTTCAGCCACATGCACATTCTAAGTTTGATGGTGCGAGAGTCAACTAATTCAGCTGAGGTTCTGCTCAGTATAAATATTTGATGCAAACGGCAGCTCAGACTGTTTTCTTTTGACAGTCTCTGCAAACTCTTTCTTCTGATGATGGCAATTCATATTTAAATCCTTGAACACTTGTGTTCCAAGTTAAATGAGCACATGACCTCTTCTTTCAATTCTGTGAATAACTGCTTAGAAAACTCAAAATTCTGCAATAATCTCACTTTTCTTTTATTATGTGCCTAAACAGTGCTTCTGAATTGTTTGTGCATATGCCCCTGAATTGCATCGGAGATGGATATAAACTATATTGTAACTTCAAAGCAGTATCATTTACACTCCTGTTTTCTTATTTTTATAACTCTCCACCAAAAGGCTGCGCATGAGGTTAATGAGCTATCCAATGCCCAGGTCTAGTGAAAGTACATTTTGAAACCTCTAACATTACTACCTTTTTTTCAGTCTATTCCCCCTTGGTGGGTTACGAATTGACCTTGAGTGTGGGGGACCTGGGATCAAATGCATTCAGAGCCTCAGATCAATAAGCTCGCCAAGTCTATGATGCCAGTTGCAATGAATTTCAGTGGTGACCCCTCAAAGGATTAGCTGCAGACGGATTGACATGTTTAATCTGATGGGCCAGTTGCTCACACACACTTCTGCATGTTGTTTGAATCCAGGCTACCTCTAAATGACATACTAGATTTAAAAAAAATTTATTTTTTAATCTGCAGCCCCGACGCCGCTGACAGCTCCTCCTTCGACGTCCAGCTAGGCGACATCATCCTCACCGCCACCGACGGACTCTTTGACAATATGCCTGATTACATGATCCTACAAGAGTTAAAGAAACTCAAAGTAAGTCTCAGACATGTCTGCAGGCGGGGGTGAAATCAGAAGTGTGTCAGGAGTGAAAACTTGATTCTTTCGTTGTTTTGGCCCGTCAGAACACAAACTATGAGAGCATCCAGCAGACGGCTCGGAGCATCGCAGAGCAGGCCCACGTGCTGGCATACGACCCCAACTACATGTCTCCTTTTGCACAGTTTGCCTGTGATAACGGACTGAATGTACGAGGTGAGTATCTTTAACTCTTCATTCCAAGGCTTGTAAAGCATTTTCTTAAGTGTGCCTCACCCTGATTGGTGGCTGTTTTCTGTGTGCAGGAGGAAAGCCAGACGACATCACAGTACTGTTGTCCATAGTGGCAGAATACACCGACTAGTCTCCCTGTGGAGGAGCTGGATGGACTGCTTTAATTCCTGCTGGCCAGGATGTAGGACTTCTGTCTGATGCTTCCCTCACATCTGCTGGCTCTCCTGCGCCTCATCCCTCAGCGGGCCATGGCTTCAATTCCCCCCTACTAATGTTAAAAACAAATCCTCCACGCCCACTTCTCTTTGATAGTGGCGAAAATAAAGCCAACTGGAGGCCTAACACATCCTCTTGGCCAGGCAGTGGAATTGGCATGTCTGCAGTGTTCAAGTGCTTGCCGGGTAATCTTATTGCTCGGGATCAGTTGGAGACTCTAGATCCTGTCTGCTGAGGGTAAGTCGTCTTTCTGGGATGGGGAGGAAGTTGAGATTCAAAGACGAGAGGCAGTTGGAGCGGGACTGTAGGTGTGAAGAGTGTAAAAGTGGCTCCCCGCTGAGCTGCTGGAAGAGAACGTCAGTCTGTCAGCGGCATCAAGAAAGGAACTGCTGAGGAAATGGCAGCATTAGGGCTCAATAAAAGAGCTGCCTTGTGCAAGCAGAAGTTCTAATGGACAAGGTGTTTAAAAACCTTTAAAGAGGAGCCTGGAACTGTGTGGGTGTAAGAAGTATGTGTTGGCTTCGAGGAAGCGAATAGTGTGTTGTTCTGGGATGGTCTTGTAAATGTTTGCAACAAAATCGATGGTGAATGCGATAGAGACAGAATGGACGAGAGTTGAGAGTCGGCATGTGAACCACAGATCAGTTTACTTTATTATTAGTGTTTAAAATATTGTCTGCTTAGGGTGGATGTTTTTAACTGATTAAGTTATTATAACAATTGGCCAAATACTGTAGTTTTACCCCCTTAAAAATATGTGTCCTAAAACTTTGCAACCAATGTGATTTATTTCATCAAAAAAGAAAAAAAATCTGATCTGTGAGTCAAAGCCACGACACGATCCAAACCCACTTCTGTGATCCGTTCCAACTCCAGTATGAGATATTTTTATGTCTGCGTGATTAGTTTTCAAGGGCAGATCGGTTGAATACAATTTCATGAAGAGCGGCAGCTGCCTTCTTCCATACCGGTGCAATTCAAGTCCTGCACATATTTTGTTACTTAAAGAAAAGAGTATTGTAGTTCAGAAGTGGTGCGTGCGTGTGTGTGCGTGCGTGCGTGTGGGTGTGTCTCGGTCTTTCTGTCTGTGTGTCTTAATACGCACAAAGCTTAAAGGAGCATATCTGAATAAGCTCGATGCGCCAGTGAGGTCAAGTGACCAAATGTATTTTTGTAATTTCTTTGTTCAGTGGGATTGTTCATGGTGTCACAGTAGCTTAAGAAACTGTTATTCTGGTTATGTTGCTTTTTTCCCCTTGTGTTCCTTCCTCCCTCCCGCTGTAGACCTCCTGTGGAACACAGTAGAAATTGTGAGGTAACTGCAGGTTTCACTTAATTAATGGTCATTATGATTCTATTACATCACTATAGACTTGCACTCTGCTTAACCCAGTGAGAAAGTGTTTCTCAGCCAAATCCAGAGTTTCTGTCATGGTATTACAATGTGCCTTGTATCAGATGATACTGGCACACATGTCCACAATTCCTTAACCCCGCCCCACCCATTCAAGCGTCTTAACATGAGGTCTTACCACCTGCAGTCTGTCAACCTTATATGTCTTCTAAAATCTGCTCCTGCACTCTGTCGGGAGTAGAGGAATAATGACCAAAGATCCTCAGATCTTTGTCTACAATCTGCACTCATCTAAATGGACAGTTTCCCTGCTTCATCTCACAAGGTCACACCAAGGTCTGCGGCATCGGGTTTCAACCTGAAAGGAGGATTAGATTTAGGCCTTGCAGTGAAAAGTTGAAATGTGATTTGTTTTGTTTTGTTTTGTTTTTGCAGACACTGGGGACAATCTAAGCAGCCTTAATGAATTTTTTAATAAAATTGCAAAGCTCTTCTCCCAGTCACTCAGTACTGCTGTTGACCATGTGGCTCCCGCTTCCTACTTGCACAGGCCCAGATGCTCTTGAGACTGTTTGAACCAGAGCATGTCTATATATACAATATATATATATATTATAAATATATATCTTGGGTGTACAGTTCAATGCAGATCTGAGCTCTGACAATTTTCAAATCTGTACAATATTTAAATAAAGAGTATAGTATTTATTATGATAACATTTCAATATCCATTCATCTTTTACAGTTCTTTGTACTACACAGTGGCACGGGGTATTAAATCCAATCAAAGCTAACCTATTGATGAAGCAAGTGTGCACACATCACCAAGCCATCACAGAGACCGTTGTCCACATTTACATGTACAGGCAATTTCGGTCTCTAAATGACCTCAAATATATGAAGGAACTGGTGAAACCCCACAGGAAGAACATGTAGATGCCAAACAAAAGGCCCTCAGGCCCAACCTGAACCTGAACTCGGGGCTTTCTTACTATGAGGTGTCGTGGTAAAATGATATCTTGGCCTTATACTCATTATATTTGATCATCATAGGCTTCCTACCTTCCTGGCTTTAAGCTAGCAACTCTTGGTTCACTCCCTTTTCCAGCTGGCTTTCAACCAGCAAAGATTCCCTCACTCCCTTCTCCAGCAAGGCATTATCTGCCTGGGAACCAAGGTCAATGCTCTGCTATTGCTAAAACTCAACAGTTCAATTGTTCTGCTTCAAACCCCTCCTTTTCCTACCCACCGGTTACAGGGGACATATCATGCTAAATCCACTTTTTTAGCCCTTAAATGCATTTTGTTGTATATTTAGAGTGTTTAGAAGTACAGAAAAGTTCAAAGTAGTCTCTTCAGGTGCTCCGTTGATATCTTTATATTCTGTTTTTGTCATATTTTGCAATCTGTTTCGATTTTTCTATTCTCTATTACGTTTTTTGAACAATGACATCACAGTATTCGCAGCGGAACTGCCAAATTAGGACATCGACTCCGGGCCCAACACTTCGAGCAATCCGCCATTTTTGTTTCTCGCTGCGATTTTGTAGTCCAACCTCAACGATGCCGAAGTTACGAGAGGATAAGTCGAAATGTTCGGTTGTTGGATGTAGTAACCCACAAGCTTCGTTACACCGTCTCCCAGCATCAGAACCTTTTCGAAGTGCCTGGTTGAGTTTTATTTTTCACAGAAATGTACCCACATCTGTGGGTAAGGTCATTTTTGTGTGCGCGAATCACTTTAAGGACGACTGCTTCAACAACCTCCGCCAGTATAAAGAAGGATTTGCCGAAAGACTTGGTCTGATTGAGCGGTCAGTTCCTTCTATCTATGGAGACGACGAACAGAGCACTTCGGTAAGCTGTATATAACGCTAAAAAGTGTGATGATAAGACGTCCCTGTCATTGTTTTGTTAGCATTAGCAGTTGCACCGTCTTCATATGTTAGCGCTGTGTGCTCGTTTTAGATTATAATGTAACTTCTGTGTTAAATAGTCGTTGTAATACAGGCAGTATTGTAGTAGTGGGCATGGATGGAGAAGTTAGTGTAAATATAGTAACACACCATTGCGTTACATCCATATGAAGACGTTGTTCTGCAGGTGCATCGTCGTCATTTTCATCTCGCTCCGCCGGGTCCGACTCTGGCTCCAACATGTATGGCTGGATGGACAAATCTTCCGTTGTTGACATTTTGTAAATAATGTGTGAATATAAAGTTTCTGCGCCGCTAGATAATTGTATCTGTTCTATCAAACTACAAAGATGGCCGAACAGGGTGACGTTGAACCGAGTGTCACCTCTGCAACCTGGAGAGGAGGCGGGGTATGAAGTGTCTCATTTGCATTTGAAGAGACCGCCCCAAAACGAGTTGCTCTCAGAAGCACATCAGAAAAGGGGTAGAAAAGGGGCCTGTGGAGCTCTAATAATGAGGAATTCAGACCCAAGCATTGAAGTTCCGCTTTATATAGACCACAACTGTATGATTTATATGTAAAAAGGAAGGATTTAAAAGCATGATATGTCTCCTTTAAGACTCACAGGTGCAACTTGTGAGACGTACACTCATCCTGCAGACAGCTGAATGCACTCTGCATGATCCTGTGCCTTGGGACCCCAATAAACTTCTCCTGACAGAAAAACCTTGTTCTAATACTTTATTCCAAACAGCACCGACAACAACAACAAAATATCCACGACAGAGGCAAGAGTGCTAACGTGAACGACATAGTGAGAGTTAACTACTGTTAAAAAGTAAGAGGAGGTCTCGAGGTGTGTTAACTTTAACGTCAAGATAACACCCGGTTAAAGTTAACCGAGTTTTGAACAGCAAGATAACAGTGCCGTTAAAGTTAATGATCGGTTAAATGTATTTAACAGCTGGTTAAGCGATAATCGAGTTTTGAACAACCGGGCCCTACAAGTTGTACAAAAAGTACTTAAAAGGAACAGTTGGAGATTTGCATTTTAAAGCTTAACTGAAAAGGTTATAGTGAGTTATAGGTTCATTTCACCCAAAGCAGAATAGTCCTCACATCTTGTGAGTTGTGTAAATTGATAGTTTATAGTCATTTAAAGCAAAAGATTAACCACTTCATGAGGTTGTAGCCTTTGTGCACTGACAGTCAAAGTGACGCTCAGCATGAGATGGGAAATTGACCACAAAAAACCTGTGTGTGTAACCACACAACGTGTCATTAGCCTAAAGAAGCAACCAAACCGGAAGCATGAAGAGGAAATAGGCAGGAAAGAGCAACAAAAGCAAGCTGGTTTTAAAAATGCATCCAGACAACCTCAGGCTTTATAACTTATGCCTGGTTCACACGGCAGGATTTTAAAATTGTCGTCAGATTTCCCAAACCTAAGAGACACAGGCGATAAATAATCCCAGGTTTAACAGTTTGGGTCGTACAGTGTGTGGTGTGCACCCACACGGCAACATCAACAGACCACACACGAACCGATTTCCCTCACGAACAGACGGGAAATCTCACACAACCTCTCGAGATCAAACATGATTCCAGACGTCAACAAACATGACAGACGAAGAGGATGTATTGGCGATCGTTTGTGGTGTTTTTATCAGAAAAAACACCTTTTAAAAAGAAGAGGCGTTGGCCAAAGGAGTGGAGTAGCCATCCGCCGCTAAGAAATCAAAGAAGAAGAAAGGAGTGGAGACAATGGGAGCGTGGTTGTCGGTCCGGTCCGGCGTTTCCTCGCCGCTACGTCACCTCGCTTTCTGATTGGCGACGCGTCACAGTCAACAGGTTCGTGCTGGTTTTCCCCTCGGGGGACACCACACATGATGAGAACTCGGGCCAAAACAATCCAACATGTTGAATATCCCAGATTTGAGATCGGAGCGGTCCCGACATCCTTCCGAGCAGACGAGAGTCGTCTTAACACACCACACACGACAGGAATATCTGATAAGATTATCTTATGATGATTTGAGCGTCCTTAAGATTGTCGGAAGAGGAGAATCGGGGCCAAAATCGTCCCAATTATCCTGCCGTGTGAACCGGGCATAAGCTTCAAAATGCCCTTCAAAGTAGGGCTACTGTGAGGAATACGTCAACAAGACATGTTTATAATGTGTTTTCAAAAATAGCTTGAAACATTTGTTCAAAGAAGAATCTAAGAGTTAAAGATATAGTTGACTTTCTGAGGAAAGGGGACAGAAACAATAACAAAAACAACTTCATGCTCATCAGGTCATTCATGTCTGTCAAGACACGAGTCAAACAGGCTACAAATGGCCCAGATGTTCATCAATCCAGCTGTGACTAATGCAACAAGGTTCACCTGGAGGCCGCTCAATAAGCGGGCGATGACAATGGCAGCCAACACAGCGCTGATGAGGGGATTACAGTCTGCCACACTTACGCCATCATGGGCTTGCCCGATTTACCTCTATAGCAGACACAAGGCTAAAAACAGCCAATGAGGGCCTGATGGCTTGAATGATTGCCAGGAGAGAAGCTCAGGTAGAGGCCAGTGGTCCATCCATCCATCCATTTTCTTCCACTTATTCGTTTCCAGGTGGTGGGGGTGTCAGTCTGAACACCGTCACCCAGATCACATTGCACCGATTAAGAACCTTCCTGCAGGTGGTGAGCCCACGGGAAGGTGGCGCCTGGCGTGGGACACGAACCCTCTACTTAGAGATTGTTAGTCTCATGCTCTACCAACATGAGCTAGCAGGGGGTTGAGGCCAGTGGTGAGATTCAATTATGTTCTCTCGTACAACTTTACTGCAGGACTTACTGACTGATGGTCAAAAAACAAGAGAAAAGTCTTTGATATCATTGCAACGATGCAGAGGGCATAACTGAACATCTAACAAAGGTGGTATTCCTGGAGTAGAGACAGTTGTGTGAAAGCACATTTTCTAAATGGATAAAAGTAAAATTGATTCTTTCGATTATATTGTGAAACAGATTAAATTGTTTCAATCCAAAACATTAAATATGTTTATTTCAAGAAGATAATGAGGTAGATGTTTTAATTCAATTGTAAACTTTCAGCACTAGTTCTTTCTGTCACAGACATTTCTCTATAATCAAGAAAGAGAAATGGACTGGCAGGATGTCGAACAGTTACACACTTACACACACACTCACACCTATGAGCAATCTCAGGCCCTGTTTATTTTTTTTAATTCTTTGTCAGTTTAACAGTTTGAAAAATAAAATAAAATAAAGTAAAGGATACAATTTACTTGTGTCAACATGGACACAGTATACTTAGTTCGCAGAGGCAGTCATCTCTTCCATTTTGAAAATGTTCATTGTTACATCCCACCACATTAATAGGTTAGGAATATCCTATGACAACCATTTTTTAGTTATACATTTCTTACTTGCCACAATCAAAATGCTAAATAAATATTTACTCTTCTTTCTCCATCCATGTGGCAAGCATCCAAAATATACAGTTTTTATTCCAAAAGGAAACACACACTTAAAAATGTCCTGTAGCCATGAACATCCATCCAAAACTGTCCCAACAGGTGGGCATCCCCACATAATATGATAATGGTTTGCACATTGCTCTCTACATTTTCTCCAGCAGATAGGAGGTGTTCCATCGAAGTGTGTTTTCTGACGTGGAGTGATGAAGAATCTTATCAATGTTTTCCAACCATATTCCTTCCATCTCTGAGAGTTCATTGTGCATTTCCATTGATGTTTCCAAATTGCGAACCACTCCTCTGCTGATATGTTCCCTCTTTCTCCCATAATGCCTTTACATAGTCAGTTGAGTGAGGCTTAATGATTCGTCAGACATTTGTATAAACTCGAAATAATCTTCTTATTAGATTTCCCATCATATGAATTTCTAAACAATTGTAACAAGTCCGTGTTAACGTCTGATTCTGAGTCCATTTTTGTGTTTATATATTGACGTATTTGTAGGTACCGGTAAAAATCCTGTTTTTCCAAAGAATACTTATGTTTAAGTTTATCAAAACTGATCACTTTTCCATCCTTAGTCAACTTGTTTAAGGTTGTTATACCTTTAGAAACCCAACATTTGAATCGTGTATCCAGCTTGTTTGGTAGAAATTCAGAATCATAAGCAAGCCATTTTAACATTATAATATCTTTTTACATGTTATATTCTTAAACAACCTTTTTCCAAATTGTAAGAGAGCAATGAACCCAAGGATTGTCTACGGAATCAATATATGTTCGGTTAATCCCATCAGCTATGGTTGCTTGAATTGGAAAATGAAGGATTTTCTCCTCTATACTTTTCCATTGGGAATTATATATGTCGCACCAATTTACCAATGCTTTCATCGGTGCCGCCCAATAGTAATCACTCAAAGAAGGTTGGTCGGATCGTCCCTTATCTTTACCCAATTGTAGTGTCTTAAAACAAATTCTTGGCCTTTTTCCCTCCCATATATATCTCGGTATCATCTTGTCCTATTCATCAAACTGAGTTTGATAAATTGGTATGGGTAAGGTCTGAAACAAGTATAATAGCCTTAGTAAAACATTGATTTTAATGGACTCAATCCCTGAATATAAAGTAGTATAGGGAATTAAATTCCATCTCTCCAGTTATCTTCTTATTTAATGGGACATAATTAAATTTAAAAAAATAAGTATTTTAAGGATTCCGCTTGCCACATCATAGGATATTTTTCAGTTATTGTCACCGGGGGGTTATAGTTGAAAGAGAGTGTCTGGGTTTTATTCATGTTTATCTTGTATCCAGAAAGCTGACCGTATTGTTCAAATAACATCATAAGTTTGGGAAGAGAGTGTGTCCTAAGTAAACTAAAATATAATCTGCATAACAAGCTACTTTATGCTCCTTTTCTCAAAGTTATACCCTTGATATGTGAGTACTGCCTTATGAATTGCACCAGCGGTTCTCGGCACACTGCAAACAGGAGGGGGGGGACCAAGGGCAACACTGGCGTGTGCCTCTTTCTAAAGCAAAACTACTTGACAGATAACCATTAAATTTGATTCTTGCGGTTGAATTGGCGTATAAAGACTTAATGACTTCGATAATTATATTATGTAGTCCAAACTTATGCAATGTTCTGTATCAAAAGTGCCAATTAACCGAATCGAATGCTTTTTCAGCGTCAACACATATAAGTACTGCTTCTGTTTTTTTCTTTTGAATACTTTGTACATGATATGCAAAGTTCTACGTATATTGTCTTGTGTCTGCCGGTTTTGTATAAAGTCTGTTTGATCGTTGTGTATTAATATAGGAAGTAATTCCTCCATTCGTCTGCCCATTATGGTAGTGAATAATTTGTAATCTATATTAAGAATTGATAACAGCCTACATGATCCACACTCTGTTTTATCTTTGCATTCCTTTGGTATTGCTGTGACGTTTGCCTACCTCCAACTTGGAGGTGTTTGTGCCTTTTTTAAAGCTCAATTCAGGGTGGGAAGTAATACAGGGATCAAATCAGACTCAAATCAGACTCCTTCTACCATTCAGCCGTGTATCCATCTGAACCTGGTGATTTGTTTGATTTCAGTCGACTAATGGTCTTTTTAAGTTCAGTTCCTGATATATCTGTGGTCATTTTTGAATTCTGTTCTTCAGTCACACTTGGTAGAGCCAATGAATTTAGTAAGTTGTCAATTTAGAATGTAATGATTTATAGAATATTTCAAATGCTTTGTGAATGTCATGTAGTTTATTCTTCATCTTTTTGTTTTGGGGTCTTTAATTTTTGTTACAGTATTTTCAGTAATTTTCTTTTTTAATTTCCAAGCTAACATTTTTAATGATTTTGAGCCACTATCATAATACAAGTTCAATTTTACATGTTTAAGAAACGTAAGTTTTTTCTTTGTATCTTGAGTGTCGATCTCGTTTATTTTGTTTCTAATATTCTTACACTATCCTCGAAAACATTTGGTGTTGGAGAGTGTTCGTTTACTTTCTAAGTCTTTCAATTTTTTTTAGAAGTCCTCCTTATTTTTATTCATCTTCTTCTTATATGAGGCAATTGCTATAATTTTCCATCTGATTACGCGAGACCTCTCCATTATCATTTATATCAAGAAAGTTTTGCATTTATTTTTTGAGGTTTTCCTTAAAATTGGAATCTTTACGCATACTCGAATTCAATTTCCAAGTGGTCATTTTGGGGCACAAGTCTAAATTTACTGTTAAGTACAAAGGTGCATGATCACTCGCAACTATTGTTCCCATGTCGCATGTCTCTATTTTGTCGTCCTTTGTAAAAGTCATAAAATAGTCAATTCTCGTGTAGAGAGACTAAGGAACTGAGTAATGGGAGTAATCTCGCCTAGTAGGAAAAAGATCTCTCCAAATATCAATAAGAACCATCTCTTCAAAAAGCCGCATACTTTCTTATGTCGATTACTAAGATTTGGGGCTTTTCTATTTGAACTGTCAAGTTCTAGCCGCAAACGAATAGTTAAGTCCCCTCCGCATATCAAAAAACCTTTGGTTTCTTTTTTTTTTTTATTTGAAATGTTTATTTCGAATATCAAGGTACGAAACAATTTTTAAAAAAAAAAGAAAAACAACAACAAAGTTTTCCTCTCAAATAAATAAATAAATAAATGAATAACAGTAATAATAATATAAAAATAAATCAAGAAAAAACATCATCAGATGAGTATTCAAAAAGGAGTGAGAAGAAGTCAAACTTATTTACTCCCACCCCTTGTCCTAAAGTAAATAGCACAATTAACTTCCTTCCATCTCTCACATACATACATAGATACATACATGCCTGCACACACACATACATACAGCCACATACATGTCCTGTGTAGTACATAGAATATATATACATACACGTCCATTCACACATATCTACAGACAGACATAAACACCTATACCTACACACACGCACACATTGTACACACATCATACATAACGCGTATGCTGTGTGTAAGATGTACTTAACATTCTATAATATATGCACACCTAATTAAACACTCATGCTAAATGCATTATTACATCTAAACATACACACATAGCCTACTGCCTTCATCCATTTACACATGTACAGTCCCACATATAAATCTACATGTACCATACAAGCACAATACACACAAACACTACACACAAACAATACAAGCGAGACGAGCAAAACTAATCAATGCTAGGAAAGAAACGAACAGTAGAAATAACCCAAAGAAATGACCAGACATTTGCCCCTAAAATAACCTAGTGATTGGCCACACCTTCTTCATCCTCATACCTTTTGAAAATCATATTTTTATACAGCATTTTAAACTGTCTCCTATTTGGACATTACTTCAGTTCCACACTAAACCCGTTCAGTAGTCTCACCCCGCATACTGAGAGACAAAACTCTTTTCTGGTCGTACGAAATCTTTAAAGTTACATTTCCTCCTTAGATTGTGACACTCTTCATCATTGTTGAATATTCCCTGGTAATAGATTATGTTTTGCTTTGAACATTGTTTGTGCTGTTTGGTATTGCACAATGTCAGTAAGCTTGAGTAATTGTGACTTCAGAAATAATGTGTTTGTGTATTCCTGATGAGCGGCTGTGTGAATGATCCGTATTGCTCTTTTCTGAAGGATATTTATTGAAGATAATGTGGTTTTGTAGTTTTTGCCCCAAACTTCAGCACAGTACTGCAAATAAGGAGAGACTAGTGAACAGTATAGAGTATGGAGTGATCTGCCATCCAAGACCTTCTTTGCTTTATTCATTACTGCGATGTTTCTTGAGACTTTACTCTGTATATGTTTGATATGTGGTTTCTAGCTCATTTTGTCATCTATAATTACCCCAAGAAATTTAATTTCATGAACTCTCTCAATTTCTACCCCCTCCACTTTTATTTTTACCTGTGCATTTATTTTACAATTGCCAAATAGCATTATATTTGTCTTTCCTAAATTGAATGATAATTTGTTGCTGTCAAACCATTTTTTTAATTTGTTCATTTCTGTAGTTATTTCCTCCTGTAATTGTACTATGTTGTCCCCTGAGTGAAAAATATTAGTGTCATCAGCAAATAGTACAAAATGCAGTAGCTTAGAAACCGTATACATATCATTAATATATAAAATAAAAAGTTTGGGACCCAATACTGACCCCTGGGGGACGCCACAAACAATCTCCAGACATGATGAGGAATAGTCACCACCTTTACAAACTGCTGTCTCCCACTTAAATAGCTTTTGACCCAATCAAGCACTATTCCTTCTATTGCTTCAGTTATTGCCAGTGTTGTTGATCTATTTGATCTAAATCTATACTGATTCTCTGCAAGTATGTTGTGTTTTTTCTAAGAATGAGTCCAATCCAATGAGCAAAAAATAATCTATTACCAGGGAATATACAACAATTGTTAAAAAATTATGAAGAGTCTTACAATCTAAGGAGGAAATGTAACTTTAAACAACCAAGATTTCGCACGACCAGAAAACGGTTTTGTCCATCAGTATGCGGGGTGAGACGACTGAACAGGTTTAGTGTGGAATTGAAGCAATGTCCAAATATGAGACAGTTTAAAATGCTATAAAAAAATATGATTTTCAAAAGGTACGAGGAAGAAGAAGGTGTGGCCAATCACTAGGCTATTTTGAGGGGCAAATGTCTGGTCATTTCTTTTGGTTATTTATATTGTTCGTTTCTTTCCTTGCACTGTGGGCTTGTGTGTGGGTATAGGTGTTTATGTCTGTCTGTAGATATGTATGAATGGACGTGTATGTATATATATTCTATGTGCTGCACAGGACACGTGTGTGTGTGTGTGTGTGTGTGTGTGTGTGTGTGTGTGTGTGTGTGTGTGTGTGTGTGTGTGTGTGTGTGTGTGTGTGTGTGTGTGTGTGCGTGCGTGCGTGCGTGCGTGCGTGCGTGCGTGCGTGCGTGTGTAAGAGATGGAAGGAATAATTATATTATTTACTTGTGACAAGGGGTGAGAGTAAATAAGTTTTTACTTCTTCTCACTCCTTTTCGAATACTCATCTGACGATGTTTTTCTTGATTTATTTTATATTATTATTACTGTTATTCATTTATTTGAGAGGAAAACTTGTTGTTAATTTTCTTTTCTTTTTTTTCTTATTTGTTTTCGTACCTTATTCGAAATAAACACTTCAATCAATCAATCAATCAATCAATCAATCAATCAATCTGTTGTTAAAGAGTTTTTCCAGTATTTTTGAGAATTGTGGTAATAATGAGACCGGTCTATAGTTAGTGAAATGATGCTTGTTCTCAGTTCTATATAGAGGTATCCCCTTGGCTATTTTCATTTTATTTGGAAATGAGTCCGTTTGAAATTAAACATTACATATAACATTAATGGTTTGGAGATGCCTTCTATTACCCTTTTCACTAGTGACATATCAATATCATTACAATCTGTAGATTTTTTATTCTTGCTTTTAATGACAATATCCAATATTACCTGTTCTGTCACAGCTTTAAAGGAGACATATCATGCTTTTAAATCCTTCCTTTTTACATATAAATCATACAGTTGTGGTCTATATAAAGCGGAACTGCAATGCTTGGGTCTGAATTCCTCATTATTAGAGCTCCACAGGCCCCTTTTCTACCCCTTTTCTGATGCGCTTCTGAGAGCAACTCGTTTTGGGGCGGTCTCTTCAAATGCAAATGAGACACTTCATACCCTGCCTCCTCTCCAGGTTGCAGAGGTGACACTCGGTTCAACTCCACCCTGTTCGGCCATCTTTGTAGTTTGATAGAACAGATACAATTATCTAGCGGCGCAGAAACTTTATATTCACACATTATTTACAAAATGTCAACAACGGAAGATTTGTCCATCCAGCCATACATGTTGGAGCCAGAGTCGGACCCGGCGGAGCGAGATGAAAATGACGACGATGCACCTGCAGAACAACGTCTTCATATGGATGTAACGCAATGGTGTGTTACTATATTTACACTAACTTCTCCATCCATGCCCACTACTACAATACTGCCTGTATTACAACGACTATTTAACACAGAAGTTACATTATAATCTAAAACGAGCACACAGCGCTAACATATGAAGACGGTGCAACTGCTAATGCTAACAAAACAATGACAGGGACGTCTTATCATCACACTTTTTAGCGTTATATACAGCTTACCGAAGTGCTCTGTTCGTCGTCTCCATAGATAGAAGGAACTGACCGCTCAATCAGACCAAGTCTTTCGGCAAATCCTTCTTTATACTGGCGGAGGTTGTTGAAGCAGTCGTCCTTAAAGTGATTCGCGCACACAAAAATGACCTTACCCACAGATGTGGGTACATTTCTGTGAAAAATAAAACTCAACCAGGCACTTCGAAAAGGTTCTGATGCTGGGAGACGGTGTAACGAAGCTTGTGGGTTACTACATCCAACAACCGAACATTTCGACTTATCCTCTCGTAACTTCGGTTGGACTACAAAATCGCAGCGAGAAACAAAAATGGCGGATTGCTCGAAATGTCGATGTCCTAATTTGGCAGTTCCGCTGAGAATACTGTGACGTCATTGTTCAAAAAACGTAATAGAGAATAGAAAAATCGAAACCGATCGCAAAATATGACCAAAACAGAATATAAAGATATCAACGGAGCACCTGAAGAGACTACTTTGAACTTTTCTGTACTTCTAAACACTCTAAATATACAACAAAATGCATTTAAGGGCTAAAAAAGTGGATTTAGCATGATATGTCCCCTTTAACTTATTTTTATATTTTTCATATTTTTGTTCTGCCTCTATAGTTCTCTGTCTAATGAAATCTCTGTAAAGTGTATTCTTCTTTTTACATGCATTTTGTAATCCTGTTGTTATCGACGGATTACAACGGATTATATGCTAGTTTTTTGTTGTATTTCTTAATTGGACAGTGTTTATCATATGATAAGGTAAATATGTTTAAAAATTCATTCTATATATGGTCAACATTGTTATCATTATATATTGCATCCCAATTCTGTTCCAACAGTCCATTTCTTAGTGCGTTTAAGAATTCCTCTGTCTTTACTCGTCTGTATTCTGTTTTTTTGTCTATTTGTTTTCCAAGGTTTGTATTATTAACTGTAAATATTGGGAGATGGTCACTAATGTCGTTAATCAGTAATCCACTAATTGCCTTATTATCAATGTCATTTGTGAATATGTTATCAATGAGAGGAGCAGAACTAGATATAATCCTACTGGGTCTGGTGATTCTAGGAAAAAAGCTCATACTGTACATAGTATTAATAAACTCGTTTGTAGGTTTATGGTTGTTGGCATTTAAAAGGTCAATGTTCCAATCTGCACATATAAAAATTGTTTTGCTATCGATATTTGAAAACATACTTTCCATTCATTCACTGAAAGCTCCAATGCTAGAATCTGGTGTTCTATATATACAGCTCACGATAATGTTTTTTGTATTTTCTTGCAAATTTCAATTGACAAGCATTCAAGAACATTATCCACCACAGTTGTCATTCCCTCTCGAACCTTGAAATCTAATGTTTTATCTATATACTGTTTAAAGCCACTCCTCCACCACCTTTGTTTTTTCTGTTTTTATATATCTTCATAACCCTCCATTTCAAAGTTTATTCCTCTTTCAGTATTCATCCATGTTTCTGATATTGCAATGATATTGAAAGGTTGTGAAAAAGTATTCAGATAATCCTTAATTTTTTTTAAATTTGCATATAAGCTTCTACTGTTCAAATGAATAATTGATCATTTATCCATAGATTTGACATCCTGGTTGTATTGATCTTCTCTGTAGTAGCAGCAATTATTGTTAATGGTGGAGAAAAAGTTATTGTCCCGGTCTAGATCCTGTTCCACGTCCAGAATGTTGTAATCGGTGGACTCAAAAGTTTTCAGCTGCAGTTCTTGGTGGTCACGTATCCTCTGTGCGATGTGGTTCATGTCCCCAGGTGTATATTGAGTTCTGTCAGTGCGTGAAGCCATGTTTTGTGTGTTACCTCCATGTCCAATCCAGTCCTAATCCAGTCCATGCCATGATGATGCAGTATAATCCAGTGACATTCATTGGTATTTGTCTAGTTCAGTGATGCTACGTATGCAGATCACTCTGGCTTCCTCTGGGTCCCGTTCAGTTTTATGGATATTTTGCAATTTGAAGTCCATGTGTTTTGTATTTTTCTCTGTTTTTTGAGTTGTCGTGCTCCAGGCTAAATCAGAATTATGTTTGGAGAGGTGCTCATTCATGAAAACATTCATTCCCTTCAGCTTCCTTCCTTGTTTCAGCAGGGCAATTTTGTATTTTCTGTTTGTGAACCGGAGTATTACCGCTGATTTCTCACTGGCTTTTCTCACTGGCGTTTCTCCTGGTCAGAGGGTGGCAGGCCTCAATGTCATTACAGTCCAACTCGATCCCCTTGGACCGTAGAAACTCAGCCACCTGCTTCTCCGTGGAGCAAACAGGAGGCTCACCGGGCTCCCCCCCTCGCTCTCCGGGGTCACCGCCAGGGTTTGAGTTTGAGCCTGGTGACGATCACATCATTCACCCTGTTGTACTGTTCTAGGTACGCGACTCTGCTTTCCAGATGCTGAATGCGCTTATCCATCTCAGCATTCTGTATTCGAAGTTGCATTACTTCTCCGACCAGATCCATGATGCGACTCTGCTGTTTCCTAACAGCAGAAAGTTCCTCCATGATGAAGTTGAGAGCCTGTTTTATCTCCTCAACTTCCTCCATCGACGGTGCTTTCCTCGGGGGCATATTGCTGTCTTCACCGCTGAAACCCGGATCCAGGCTAACGCGAGCCACTCCGGGTTGTCAGAACTCGTCTTGGTAGCGATATCAAAAAGTTCCCACGCTTTCAAACACCGAGCTGCCAGGCCGCTATGCTCTCACGCTGTACGAAGCGAGGGAAGCAGATCTCGGATCCGTACCACTGACGATCAAAGTGACTGATCATCAAGATCCCAGTTTCGGATCAAAAGAGACAGTTTAAGTTACCGTTTCCCACAGCAGGGCACAAAAATATGCCCTGGAAATAGTTTAAAAAGACTCAGTTTTCTTAAAAAGACTACGTTCCTGTTACCATCATATTATTATTTGGTAAAAAACCCCGATTGTTCCCAGGAGGAGTGTAGACATTCATTAAAGGGACTGGAATACCATCTATAGTCCCTCTTACTAATATAAATCTTCCCTCTTTGTCTTTCAACTCAAATGTCTTCTCAAAATGTAATTTATTTGAAATAAGGAACACCTTGTCTACGGCTAGATTTATATGAGGAAAACATATTTGCAAATCAAAAATCTTTTCAATTTCTCATGTTCAATATTATCCAAATGGGTTTCTTGTAGTCCAGTTTGGACTACTTTTTCTCTTGTCCCTTTTTCCTTTTTTTGGGGTATTCCCACGACCTCTAGTGGTCCCGTGGGTCATCGCAATCCCTCTTGGGTCCACTTGGTGGACACATCAAGTCATTGCGCTCTCCCTTTGCGCGCCGCCGCACACCCCTAGTGGCCGTCACGGTCACCACACTGACCCGTCAATGTCTCCCTCCACCTGGTGGACGTTCGAGGTCATCACACCCACTTACATTGACCCGCCAACGTCTGCCTCCACCTGGTGGACGTTCGGGGTCATTACACCCATCACCCTCATCACTCCAGACCATCCACGCACACACACACACGCACACACTCACACTCACACTCACACTCTTTGTACATAGTGTTTGCTGTTTAATAGATTAGATCTCCGTGTTAGATGACGTTTGATACTTTAGTGTGTTGATTTATGGAATGATTTATGAATTATTTATGAATTAATACATTTTTGTTAATAAACGCCTGTTAGCTGAATTGAACGATTCTTGGTGATTATTGTGTATTTATTGTTGACAATTCACTGGTTTGTAACAGTCTGTGCTCGGATCTCACACCTTTCACACAGATGCACCAGAGTCACAACAACCTGATCCCACTCAAACAAAAGCAGTGACAGTTGAAGTGAACAATATTGCTTTGCCTAGTGACCCCCCTGCTCACACATGGCTGCCACCTGTTGACATCAGTCACCTAAGCCCTGAATAGCAAGTGAAGATAAATGAGGTACTCATTAATGAATCTGGAGCATTCTCTCTTGACAGTGGTGACATTGGATGTATTCCCACACTTCAAATGGAGATCAAGCTCAAGGATTACACTCCGGTGCTAAAGGCCAATGCCTCCATCCCAAAACCCCTATACAGAGAAGTAAAAGAGTACGTCCAGGAGCTCTTAGTGAAAAAATTAATTATGAAGTCCAAGTCCCCGCCTCTGTCATTTGCATCAAGAAAAAAGATGGCTCCCGATGCTTCTGTATAGATTACTGGCTCCTAAACAACAAAACAGTCCCAGATCAACACCCCCTTCCTCAGATCCCAGACCTGACTGACTAACTGGAAGGGTATAGCTGATTCTCGATCCTGGACCAAGGCAAAGCCTACCACCAAGGCTTCATTGAAAAAGGTTCAAGGTATCCGACAGCGTTCACGACCCCATGGGGATTGTACAAGTGGGTCAGGATACCCATTGGATTGTCAAACGCCCCAGCAGCATTTCAGCGGAGCATGGGGGAGATGCTTGATACGCTCCGTGATAAATGTTGCATCCCTTATCTGGATGATGTGCTCTGTTTCTCAAAATCCTTTGATGAGCATGGGGAGGTTTTTCGAAAAGTCCTTCAAGCTCTCCAGCGCCACCGGATAAAGCTAAAGCCAGAAAAGTGTGAGTTATTTTGCAGAGAGGTCCGATACGTGAGTGGGTTGGTGTCAGCAAAAGGGGTGAAAGTGGACCTGAAAGATCTTGAAGCTGTGCAGGCACTGAAACACAGAACACCACAGACAGTTGGAGATGTTTGGCAGATGCTTGGGTTCTTGAGCTATTATTGGACTTACCTGCAGGATTTCTCAAGCATCGCCAAGCCCCTCTCTGACCTGCTTCGGGTAAAGTCAGACTCACTACAGCCCAAACCACCAAAAGGCCCCCAGCTGTTGTCCCGAACACCAGTAATGTGACTGGAGCACCTGATAGACATGCTCACCTCCCCCCCAGTACTGGCATATCCAGATTTCACACAGCCTTTTGTACTCCATACGGATGCTTCCCAGAAAGACCTGTGAGCGGTCCTCTACCAGCAACAAGATGGGAAGCTGAGAGTGATTCGCGCACACTGACTCTGGCTGAGCAAAACTACCACCTACACAGAGGGAAGCTTCAATTCCTGAAGTGGGCAGTAGGTGAAAAATTCAATGACTATTTGTTCTATGCCCCTCACTTCACTGTGTTCACAGACAACAATCCACTCACCTACGTTCTCAATACCGCCAAGCTCAATGCAGTGGGACACAGGTAGGTTGGCCAGCCGGCTGATTTCCACTTTGACATCAAGTATCGGCCTGGCAAAACAAACATTGAATCGGATACCTTATCCCGCTGTCCCCTTGACATCAATGCCTTTGTGAAAGAGTGCTCTGAGGAACTGTCATCAGATGCACTATGGGAAAGAAGCCGAAGGGCCTAGCAAAGAGATGGAGCCTGGGTGGCGGCCCTCAATTCAGCATCACAGGACCAGTCTGACACTGAACCTTTGCAGAAAATAAGTCACGATGAATTGGTGAGGGAACAGAGAGCTGACCCAGTGATTGGAAGAGTTATGAAGATGAAGGAAAACAAAAAAACACTCACAGACCAAAACAGAGGGGAAACGAACACAGTAACAAGAAGACTTATAAGGGAGTGGAGCAGGTTACACATTGAAAATGATTTACTCTGCAGAAGAACCACAGACCGAAGACAATTGGTCCTCGCTGCCATTTATAAACGTACTGCCCTCATTCACCTGCATGACAACATGGGTCACGCTGGTACAGAAAAAGTCTTGAGTCTGGCAAGAGAGAGTTACGACTGGCCTGTTGTGAAAAATTACATTGAATTGTATTTCACCAGAAAGTGTCCTTGTATTAAACAGAAAAAGCCTGCTGTGCCAGAAATAACACCCATAGGCAACATCACACCAACCTCACCCCTTGATCTCATATGCATAGACTTTCTTCATCTGGAAGCCTCTCGAGGAGGGTTTCAGTACATTTTGGTAGTGGTTAACCACTTCACCCGATTCGCGCAGGCCTACCCCACCAAAAATAAAGCTGGTAAGATGGCTGCTGATCGGCTTTTCAATGATTTTAATTCCAAGGTTTGGATATCCCGCCAAACTCCACCATGACCAGGGCCAGGAGTTCAAAAAAGGAACTATTCAAGACATTCAGGCAGCTTGCAGGAGTTAGTCATTCCAGAACACCCCCCTACCACCCACAATGCAACCCTGTTGAGAGACTATACCGCACCCTACTGCAAATGCTCCGGGCCTTAGGAGAGAAAGAGAACTACAAAGATCACTTGCCCCATGTCATACATGCATACAGCTGCACAAAGCATGAAGCTACAGACTTCTCCCCTCATTACCTGTTGTATGGTCACCATCCTCGACTCCTTGTAGACCTCCTCTTCGGCCTCTTAACAGACAAAGATGCTGAAACCCCGCAAGGATACGCTGCAAAATGGGCAGGAAAAATGGTTGAAGCCTATCAGATAGCATTCGCAAACAGTCAGCAGTCAACTTCAAAGGGGAAAGCTTATTCATTCATTCATTCAATTTATTTATTTATCAGGGACAGTGCAATATATATAGAAAAAATCTGATGTGTTGCACATAGAGTATATAGCTTGACACTAATTTGCAACTCTCGTCCCTGGAAGGGCTTTTCAGAGGGTAAAAGAGGAAACAACAGTACATACAACACCAAGATACATCAGACAAGCAGAAATACACAGAGTAAATATCTGATTCACAATTACATGTTATAAAACACATTCCCTCCCTCCCTCCCTCTCTCCTTCCTTCCTTCCCTCATTCACTCCTTTACTACAGTAAAACACATTCCCTCCCTCCCTCTCTCCCTCATTCACTACAATAAAACACATTCCCGCCCTCCCTCCCTCACGACAATAAAACACATTTCAGATTTGTTTTTACTGTTTTTGATATCTTCTTTATGTGGTGGTTAAATTTGAGTTGAGGGTCTAATACCGCTCCAAGATATTTCAATTCTGTCACTAAGCTAATGTCTTGGTTATGGATACTAACTTTGAATTGTTGTAGGTTACATTTTCTAATTGAGAAGCACATCGACACTGTTTTCTGGAGGTTCAGAAGTAGATGGTTCTGGATGAGCCACTCTTGGATGTCCAACATATACTGTATGAAGACAGGAGGTGTGCAGCCTGTGCTGGAGTCTTGGCCTCTGTAACAGCATCATCTGCATAAAGCTGACATGTTGCTGCTGGGCATTGTAATGGTAGATCATTAATAAAGACGCTGAAAAGTAAAGGGCCAAGAATGGACCCTTATGGTATGCCCATATGATTGTTTACAAAGGATTATATGTTTTGATCAACTTTTACACACTGTTCTTTGTCCTGGAGATATGATGTGAACCATTTTATAGTTTTAGGAGAAAAATTAAAAGATATCATTTTTGATAAAAGTAAGTGGTGGTTGACAGTGTCGAAAGCCTTATCCAAGGATTGTTTGATATTTTCCACAAGACAGCAATTTGCTATCTCAGTTGAGTAGCCTGGTCTAAAGCCAAATTAGTGAGGATGGAGAAGTTGACTGTCTTGTAGGAAGTCCATCAGCTGATTTGCTACAACTTTTTCAAGGACCTCAGATAAGACCGGTAAAATGGAGATTAGGCGGTAGTTCGCTATATTGTCATGACTACCTGATTTAAATACTGGTATGAAGACTGCTTTTTTCTAGCCAGTTGGAAGTGAACCAGACTTAATGGAAAGATTAATGAGATAAGTCAGTGGTTTTATTAATACTTTGCTGTGTGTTTTGAGAAAAGAAGTACTCATGTTGTAAATATCATTTGTTTTTTGAGTTTGTTAATGTTTTAATAATGCCAGCAATGTGTTCTTCATCTATCACATTAAGGTTAAACGTACCTGCTGAGAGGGTTGATTTTGTATTGTTTAGTATATTTGGTAACACAAATGTTTCTGTTAGTTCTTCCACCGACGTCACACAATAGTGATTAAATGCATTTGCCAAAGTGGCATTGTCACTGATGGTCTTGCCATTAATTCTAAGTTCCTTTACCCTCTTCTGATTATTTGTTTTGTTAGTTAAGTTATTTAGTTGTCTCCATAGAGAAATGTTGTTAACCTTTGCATGCTCTATCAGTTTATTGTAATATGATGCTTTGGATTTACGCAGCTCTTGTATTACTTTATTTCTTAGCTGTTTGTAAATCAAGTGATCAGTTTGTGATTGTGATTATGATAGTGTCATGGTTTTTTTTGGCGGCCATCTCAAAAAAATGGCCACCATCTTGAATTCTCAAGTGCCTATGGCAGCTTTCCAATACCTATACTCGTCCATATTTGTGCTTTCGTGTACCCGTGAAACGTCATCAGTGGGAGACCAAGTACTGATCCAATTCTTAGACCGTTTCTCACCGAGTACATGTGTCCTCGCTCTGCCCACTTTATCGAGAATGCAAAAGATGCCGGAGGGGATCCCGGAGGAGAAAACACACAACGGTGCGTAAAAAATTTGAAATATTAGCATCATTGTTTAACAGAGTGTAGTTTTAAGAGAGTTTTATATATATGTATAGTTGTTTAAAATGTTGCTATGAGGTTGATATTTCAAGATCATGCTTAATTGAACATTTGTTCCGACGTTTTCAGAGATTATGGATCCAGACTGAGATGAGGCTGGCTGGGATTCTCTACTGTGGTTAAACATAAATGTTTTTGTGTAAATCTAACAGTGTTCATGTAAATTCAAATTTGTTGCTGAGGGGAAAGATCATGTTTAAAGGTATTTAACTTGAGACTTTGATGTTTAAAATGACAGGTGAAAGTCTGACTGGTCATATTGTTTTCTCTCAATTGTACAAAGGTTTTCTACCCGTTATACTACAGGATGCTATGGATTCAAACTAACACCATGCACTATTTTAATCCAGGACTATTGAAGAAACTGAAGCCTGATCCAGTGGAAAAGAGGAACTCCTCCAGATGAGGATGGGAGTGAGGATTGTTTTTGATGCTTGAATTATTGCATGTATATATTTCATTCATACATGGGTTAATAACTTACTGAATTGGTAGTGTGTCATTCTTTTTGTTTTTATGTCCTCCTCATAGAAATTATAATTGTTGAAATTCACCTGAGACAATTTCTTCTTTAAAGCAACATTGCATTGTTTATCAAATAAAACAGAAAAATGTTATGTTCTATATTTTACAGTCGGATACATGTATTTACAGTCATATGGTTAAATTTGTCAAAGCAAGGAGAGCAGTGTTACAAAAGATGAATAACATGTTTACATCTCTCTGTCGATCTCTGTCTTTATCCATCTATCTCCATATATTTACACATGAGTAGAGAACATGACTAGATGAGGAGAGCTTCCTGTCTAGATGTCTCTCAGGTCGTTCTTCACTAGCAGGTAGCTGGACAGTGAGTCTCGCTCGCAAATCACTTCCTGCCAGGTCCCTCTGGGCACCCTCAGCGTCACCTGGTCGTCTCCATCATCATCCCTGGACCTTCCTCCTCCTCCCTGGACCTTCCTCCCCATCCTCCTCCTCCTCCACCTCCATGATGTCTCCCACTGCCACACAGACAGGCAGC
Organism: Lipophrys pholis; assembly: GCF_963383615.2. Lineage (NCBI taxonomy): Eukaryota > Metazoa > Chordata > Actinopteri > Blenniiformes > Blenniidae > Lipophrys > Lipophrys pholis. Next base: position 30,773,448 of record NC_137638.1, read on the forward strand.
AACAAGAGGACGTATCTCCAGGCTCTCAGAAAGATGGAGCACCAGCTGGTTTGGCCTGGTGTCTGTTGGGTTTCATCCTGCCTGTCAGTTAAAATTCACATGGAAAACATTTGATATATTGTGATGTAATCATGAATCAGAGTGTTCATAATTGTGATTATTGAGATAAAGCAGGTTGCCAGTACAGTGCTATAATAAAACTGTGCGCTGCAGGCATGGGTATAGTACTTCCCCCATCACCCAGCAGATAGTACCCAGCTGGTACCAGTGCTTGCTGGTACATGGAGGATCTGTGCAGGACAAGAGCATCCTGCACAGATCCCCAGTTTCCAATGTACACATCAATAAACCTCATATAATATATACTCTTTTATTAATGACAGGTCGATGCAGGAAAGATTCTACCTTGCTGGCATGTTTCAGCTCAGGCCATCATCTGGCGTGTGATGATATGTTAGTCTTTATCAGGTGACTGGCCGAATGACGCCCTGAGGAAGACTACAGATGCAGCTGAAACATGTCAGCAATGTAGAATCTTCCCTGCATATACCTGTTGTTAAAAAGAGTCTGTGGGGAGTCACGTGACGCAGTTGGCAAGATGGCTGCCAAGTTAAAACGCTCCGTCAAGCAGTGTTTAATTTATCCTGAAAATTTTGTCCACAACCACGAACCAACAGATGTAGCGTGCCAGAAGACTGCATAACTGCACGAGGATGTCGAAACCATCGATATTAAAAAGCATTTGCGGGCTCAAACAAAATCCCAAGATGGCGACGATGTGGGGGCCACGTGTCCCGAACCGCAGCAATTTGCTCAAGACATCGCAAATATTCTCCCTGCGCTGCAGAAGATTTCAACTGACCTGGCCAGCCTGGATGATATCCGGCGCACCACAATGTCGGTGGAAGGGAAGTTGTCTTCACTTATTACACGAGTGACCGACGTGGAGAAGAGGGTGGAGTGGCTGGAGGACGTGGACAAGACGATGAAAGCATCCTTGGAAGCTAACCCAGTGGCTACAAGGGCTGAGTTGGACGATCTTCGTGACAAACTGGAGGATTTAGAAAACCGCAGCAGGCATAATAATCTCCGGTTTGTGGGAATACCAGAAGGCAGCGAATCTGGAGACCTGACAGAGTTTGTTGGCAGTCTTTTACAATCGGTTCTCGGCTGGGAAAACACCGTGAAGCTACCGGAGATTGAACGGGCCCATCGCACAATCCTGGTCCGGTTCCTGAGGTCAGGGGACAGGAAGCTGGTTCTGCGAGCGGCACGGAGTAAAGGAGAACTGCGGTGGGAAGGCAAGCGGATCATGATTTTTCCTGATTTTGCGAGAGCCACTCAGGCGAAACGGGAGCAATTTAGGGAGTGCAAGAAGATCCTTCATACTCGAAATGTAAAGTTTGCGTTGCTGTTCCCCGCCACCATGCGGATCGAGTGCAGCGGGGGCCACAAGAGCTTTAAATTCCCGAAACGAGCGATGGGCTTCATTGAAAAAATGGAAGCTCAGTGACATTTGAACTTCACGTGAGTCTAACTGTGCAGAAATTACTTGGTTAATAGCGCTGGCCGTTACAGCCAGAGTTTCACATGATAATAATTGCTAAATTTGGTTGGTTGTGGACTGTTCCAAAGTATATGCTGGTGGAGGTGATGGGTGAGTCACTCAATCGACGGATCACGGTCCGACAGGTGTGCTGTGTTGTTCGTATTATACGCAGAGTTCAGGTTAATGCGCCTTGTTTTTTTAGTTGGGGGGAGGGGGTTCCAGAGGGGGAGACCAATGTTACAGTTTTGAAATAGGATAGGAAATATGGCTTTGTGTATGTGTACCTGGTTCTTTTCTTTTGTAATCTGTCTATATGTCATCTAGAATAAATAACATGCATTTCACATCCTGGAATGTGAAGGGACTCGGGCATTTAAATAAGCGGAAGAAAATTATGTCGGTACTGAAGTCCAAACAGTATGATATAGTATTTATGCAGGAAACACATTTATCCGGGTCAGAGTCAGATAAATTATGCAGAGATTGGGTTGGTCATGTGTATAGTAGTGGGGGCTCGGGTCAGAGTAGGGGAGTTATAGTTCTAATTAATAAAAAAACTGCAGTTTAAATGTATTAAGGTATTTAAGGATACAGAAGGTAGGGTAATTATAATTTTGGCGGAAATACAGTCTCAACTGGTTACATTAGTTAATATTTATGCTCCAAATGGGGATGAGCCAGATTTCTTTGGAGAGTTGGAGGCTAAAATTCAACAAATGGGAAATTATCAAATTGTAATTGGAGGAGATTTTAACTTAGTGATGGATCCAATTCTGGACCGAAGTAGCTTAGTGAGGTGTAAGAGCAAGAAAGCTGCACAGACAGTCAAACGTATGTGTGAGAATTTGGGATTAATTGATGTGTGGAGAACTTTAAACCCAACCAACAGAGATTGCACATTCTTCTCTGCTCCTCATGAGACCTTCTCTCGTATAGATTTCTATCTGATTTCCAAATCTCTTTTGAAGACGGTCATTACATGCTCAGTTGGGAGTATCTTGATATCAGATCATGCCCCAGTGGTGCTCGAGTTGCTTCCTGTTATTGAGAAGATTCGAATGCCAAGATGGAGGTTCAATTCTTCTTTACTGCAAGAAGTTGAATTCAGGGAGGCGATGAGGGGTCATATTAACTATTACATTGCCGAAAATGTTACCACTGCGCCCTCCGCTGGAGTAGCTTGGGAGGCGCTCAAGGCAGTGGTAAGAGGGTTTGTCATACAATATGCGTCACATAAGAAAAAGAAAAATATTATAAAGCAGACGGAACTTGAGAGCAAAATTAAGAAATTGGAAACTGATTTGAAAAGGTGCTTCAATACTAATGGTCTCAGAGAATTAACTAAACTAAAATATGAATATAACTGTATCCTGTCTCAGAAAGTAGAGTTTTCTCTTTTTAGGATGACACAAAAATACTTTGAATCTGGGCACAAAATGGGGAAATTGTTAGCTCACGGCTTAAAACAGAGGGAACTATCTTCACTGATCCCTGCAATCCAAGACCCAGGAGGAGACCTCCTCACTAAATCTATTGATATCAATAATACGTTGAAAGATTTCTATAGGGCGCTGTATACGTCGGACTGTAGTAATGAGGATGAGAATATGAAAGAATTTTTTGAGAAATTAGACCTACCAAAATTATCCGAATAACAAAAGAAAGATCTTGATTCAGCAATAACTCAGGAGGAAATTGTGAGGGTTATTAAAGGCTTACCAAATGATAAAGCTCCAGGCCCTGATGGGTATACGGCAGAATTTTTTAAATGTTATGTGACTGAGTTGACTCCTCTATTATATGATATGTACATGGAATCATTTGAGAGAGGGGAACTACCTCAAACGCTATCTCAAGCTCTGATTACACTTATTGTGAAAAAAGACAAAGACCCAAATGAGTGCAAAAATTATCGGCCTATTTCTCTGATATCTCTGGACGCCAAGATATTGTCAAAAATTTTAGCCAATCGATTAGACAAAGTTATCACCTCTCTAATACATAGAGACCAGGTGGGGTTCATTAATAAACGAAACTCATCAGACAATATAAGAAGGTTTATTGATGTTATGTGGGCAGTTTCAGACTTGGACTCTCCAATGGCTGCTATTTCGCTTGATGCTGAAAAAGCTTTTGATCGGGTCGAGTGGGGGTATATGTTTAAATTACTGGAAATTTGGGGATTTGGCAGGATATTTATCAGGTGGATACAATTATTATACTATCAACCAGAGGCCGCAGTTCAAACAAATGGATATATTTCTCCTTACTTTAGACTAAGCAGAGGAACCCGCCAAATCTCTGTCGATGTGAAACGCTGGTCATCATTGTCCTTGTCTCTCTGGGGTAAGGTTAATGCACTTAAAATGAATTCAATTCCAAAACTCAACTATCTGCTACATTCTCTCCCCCTACAGATCCCTCTAAGTTATTTCAAAAAATGTGATATTATTTGTAAAGATTTTCTCTGGAATGGTAAGCGCCCACGACTGCATCTTGGGAAACTTCAACAGCCTGTAGAAAGAGGGGGCCTGGGACTTCCAAGACTACTCTTTTATTACTATGCATACAGCTTGAGACACCTTGCACATTGGGCATTGCCTCCAGAAAGGGCCCCACCATGGCACTCCATAGAGCAATCTGCAGCAGCACCTTTACCACTAATAAACTGTCTGTCAAGCAAAATTAGGAAGGGTGACAAATTCCACCCTATTATATCACATCTTCAGGAGATGTGGAAAAAAATTCTAAAGATTGTAGATGTTGACGATCATTTAAATTGCACCTCGAGTATTTGGCTGAATCCAAAAGTTTGTATTGATAAAGTTTCCTTCTTATGGACCGAAAGGTTGGATAAAGGGATTGGCACTATGGGGGACCTGTACAGTGGGAATATAATTAAATCATTCGAGGATCTATCACAACAATATGGGCTGGGCAGGAACCACATGTGGAAGTACTTTCAGATTCGTCATGCTTTGAAAGGAGTGTTTAGTTCACACTATCAGGCCCCACAGACTGCAGATCCAGTAAAGGCAATTTTTAAGATATTTGGGGGGGGGGGGGGGGGCTTCAAAATATTACAACTTGTTGTTCAGCCTCGGTGAGAATAAAAACATGGCCTCTCTGAAATGGGTATGGGAAAAAGATTTAGGGATTTCTTTTGATGACCAGGAGTGGGCAAAAATATGTGCCAATGGTTGTACTTTATCCAGAGACCTAAGAGTGAGACTAATGCAGTTTAAAATATTACACCGCTTTTATTGGACACCAAGTAGATTATTTAGAATGGGGTTGCTCGATTCAACATTATGTTGGAAAGGTAAACACTGTGATGGTACTTTAATACATGTGCTGTGGTCTTGTCCACAAATTCAACTGTTCTGGATGAGAATACATAATTTTATACAAAATGTATCAGGTGTACACTTTCTGTTCATCATTGTATGTTCTTGGACACTCAAAGGTTTTGCTGAATTTGCCTAATGCACTGAAGGACTGGACACAGACTGTGATCATGATTGGAAAACAAATTCTGCTCAGACACTGGAAATCCCCAGGAACTCCCCCATTTGATGAACGGACTGCTGAACTGTCAAAGGTTGCTGCATATGAAAACATGTCGTACAGGATCACAAATAAGGTGCACAAATATAAACAGAAATGGGGCAGATACATTGCAATGATGACTGCATGAGGATGGGACGAAGGTATGTCCACAACTATATTTAGTTTTTTCTCAGGTTTTGTTTTGTTTTTTGTTTAGTTTTTCTTTTAATACCAAAGCCATACAGAATGAGTCAATGGTCTCCCTCTGTTTGTTCTGTTGGGTGGGGGGTGGGGGAAGAGTTTTATACAAGAATTGATATGTATATATAATTGTGTTTTGTTTGTGGAAAAATAATAAAAAAATTTAAATCCCCCCCCCCAAAAAAAGAGTCTGTAATATACATGTTTAGAACGACAAAATGAAGACGATTCAACCACCTTTAGCATCACAAACACATTATGATAGAGGGGAAAGGTTTTCTGTTGAACAGATTTGTTGTGGCTCTGTAGGAGGTAGAATTAGAACCTGGCTCCATCAACGGCCCCAGCAGGAGGGAGAGCGCAACGACTTGATGCGGATGAAGTGGACGTCAAGAGGGATTGCGATGACCCACGAGACCACTAGAGGCGTTTGACTCGCTCTTTCTGGGGGACGCGGTGGTTGCTTCGCAACCAGATAAACAACACGTCCGTCGCGCGCGCATGCACGAGGTTGGTCTCGGAGCGAGGCAGTCTACCGAGGGCGTAACGAACAGGTGGTTGGCCGTTGGGCCGTTGGCCCGGTTCTGAGCGCCGGAGTTCTAAGTGGATGTCGGGACATGCAGTTAGAACTCTGAGAGAGGTGGTCTTGCAGCATCAGATGGCAGTTGGTTGCTACAAGCTGTGAGTGTCTGAGAGCTTATCTTGATCAGATGACACGAGCGCAGGGCTGCACAGACCCGGGTTAGTGAAGGCGGGGGTGGGGGGAGGAGAAGAGAAAGACGGAGGATTCTGCGAGGTTCGGTTCTGAACTCTGGTCCCGCCACAAAGGGGGCTTTTCCACTAGAAAGAACCAGGTGCTAGTTCGGAGCCAGGGCCAGACTTAGCACCAGTTCTTTGTCTTTCCACTACCAAAGTCCCGGCCAAACAGGGGATAAACTGGTGCTACGCTGGCCCCACTTCGTTGCTGGGCCAGAGCGGAGCTAGACTGGGACCCGACGCGTCATCGGGTGGGGGTGGAGTTATCTCTTGAGTTATCGCTACCTAAAAGGCGGAAGCAAGACTGTACCGGCTTTCTGAAAACTACAGCGAACACGGAGCCCCAGAGTGGTTATAGAGAAAAAAATTTAAAAAATACGTGTGGGAATGATATAATAAGTCGTTCCTTGAAGTTAATAATACGATGGAACGGGATTATTTAATTCACGTTTGCAGAGCCGCGGCTCTCGAGAGCTCTACCGTGCTCCTCCGCTGTCAGTCAGCTGCATCGGCTATAATTTACAAGCAGTTTTCCATTGTCGTTTATTTTTCATGGTAACATTATTATGACGAACGTCACATCCAGGTCTTGTTTCACGTTCTGACCTCAGGCTGAGGCGCTGCAGCCGCTGCACAATGCAGTGTACGGCTGCTCCGCTCCACTCCAAGACGCTCCAATATTATTTTCTAACCCACAGAACTTCTTTATAATGAATACTTTTGGTTCATCAGCAACTAAAAAACAAACTAATACTGTAAATGAAAGCTTGGATTTTATAGGCATAAAATGAGCCTTTTAACGGCGCTTCATGTGAAAGAGAATTTTAATCAGTGTGTTTACGGAGGTTGCCATTGGAAACAGCTTTTAGAACTGCGTTCTATCATTCTACACCTCCATTCTTCTCCAATGTTGAAGCATTTGATTCAGACACACCCAGAAATAAAGTGAAAGGAGCAGAAAAACCCAATGTTATGCGCAAATGTTGAAAAATAAGCCGCAAACTAATACACGCGCTATTTTTTTTTCCCTCTATGGCCACTCAGGGACTCCGGACTAAAACAAGACGGACGTGAAAAAACACCAATAGAGACAAGAGACGTAATGTGTTCTTGCTCTTTGGTCAGCATCTGAGGTTCACGTCAAACTAGATGGAGCGACCCGAACTAAACCGATGAATACAGTCCTTCTCCTTGTACCTGGATGAGCGCTGTCAGCGCCAAATTGTTGAAATCAGTGACGTATCACGTTTTGGAGTGACATAATGACGTGGCTCTCACCTGGCTCCGCTAATGGTGGAAAGAGAACCGGGTCTTTGGTGGGGCTCATTTAAGAACTGGCCCTGGCACCGGCCCTGAACTAGCTCCTGGTTCTTTTTAGTGGAAAAGCCCTAACAGAGCTCCCAGTGGGCCTGGAGCTCACTTGGACCTCTGGTTCTCAGGTGGAAAACCCGATTCCCGGACTTGGTTGGAGCGTGTGAACGCGCATACAAACATAGGGGCCATGATGGCCTTCTCAGCGGCACATTGAAACAAATTGGGTGTTAGCTTCACGCTAATCTAATCATCTCTGCTCAGACAAAAGCTCTTACTGTCCGTGGTTGTGTGCTGGACTGCACCGTCCGTGGTGCTGTGCAGTTCTGTGAGGCTGCGGTAACTGGTTGTTACCGGGTCTGAATTCAGCGTCCTGAATTCAGAGGCCTGGCTTTAGCTGCAGCATTGCCGCTGAGAGGAGGAGAGGAGACGCTGGCTCGAGTCTCCAGAATTCCCCAGAAAAGGAAAAAGGAAAGAGAAGAAGTAGTCTAAACTGTGTCTTGCTCGTCCAGCGGGCTGATGTTGGTTCTGTCCCTTGGACCTACTTGATGCTCTCTTTACCGTCCCGAGGCAGCAGAGACGTGTGTCCCTCTCGGTGGTCAGGTTAAGAAGCAGAGAGCAGTTGGTAGAAAGGGAGTCTCACCAAGCTGAATTTTGGACCCCTGTGGTGTTCGGGTCGGGTTCGACCATTTTCATTGGTTGCCAACCTGGCAACCAATGTGTAGAGTGCCTACACATAATGCAACATGTCATCAAAAATCAGATAAAGACAGTAGTGTTAGGAATAGATGCAGAAAAAGAATTTGACTCAGTGGTGTGGGATTTCCTGTAGCTCCGAAGCGGTTAAATTTCCATACAGGCCCTGTACTATAAACCTATAGCTAAGATCAGGATCAACTTTAGAATGTGGCTGTTGTCAGGGCTGCTCAGCAAGTCCTCTGCTCTTTGCCATTTTTCTGGAACCCCTTAGTAATTAGATTAAAAAAAAATTAAACATAATGGGTATAGACAAAAAAATGCGTTATTTGCAGTCGATATATTGATAAATACAGTAATATATCGACTGCAAATAACGCATTTTTTTGCGCTGCACTGATGACAACCCTCACAGACGATGGTCATTTATCAGGCTACCAAATAAACATACAAAAACTTAGGTTATTACCTTCAATTATAGAACAGACCAAGCGATTAGGGAGAAATACAAGATCAATTGGGTATCAAAATCAATGAAATATTTGGGGGTCAATTTACCTCAAGATTTAGGACAATTAAAACCATTAATTAGTTTCAGTTCAGTTTCAGTTTCAAAGTTTATTTGTCAGATAATTATGATCCATTACTCTCTAGAATTAAAGCCGATATCAACAGATGGTATCTGATACTTTATACAAGTGTTAAACAAAGAGTGGAGGTGATTAAAATTAACATGCTGCCAAGGCTTCTGTACCTGTTCCAGACTCTGCTGGTGAAGGTAACGGATAAGGAATTCATCGAATGGGATAAGATTCTGTCCAGATATATCTGGCAGGGGTGGAGACCGAGGATCAGGTACAGAACGCTACAGCTCCCTAATAACAAAGGGGGGCTGGCCCTCCCATGCCTGAAGAGCTACTACCAAGCAGCACAGATAAAAATACAATTAAATCTATACATTCCCTCCTACTCAGCAAGGTGGAAAGACATTGAGGCATGGACAACATAGACTCCCGATACAGGCTATGACAGGGGATAATAAACTGAGAAAACATATTATAGAAGGGACCAACCCATGGCTAGACATGTCACTGAATATCTGGTTTGAGATTATCAGAAAAAAGTAAAACATGACTACAAAGTAAAGTATTAAGGTGGATTGCGTATGACTCGGAGTTCATACTAAACAGAACAGATAAAAGGTTTAAAATTTGAGAAAGGGGATCTATAACATTTTGGGAGCTTTTAAGAAAAAAGGAGATTAAGAGTTTCCAAGAGGTTAAAGACCAATACAATCTAACAAATTTATATCATTACAGGTATTTGCAACTGAGCCACTATCTAGAACAAACAATAAAGGAAGACACGGAGGGGAATGGATTCAAACTTATTAAGATGTTTACTTTAGCATACGAATCAAAGTTGGGGGAAAAGCTGATTTAAAAATGATATAAGGGTATTGTAGACTTAAAGGACTGTGACACAGTGTATATGAAATAAACGTGAGAGAGCGAGGCAAATACTGTCAGAACGTTGGATGAATGGGGAGATTAACGAACAGCAGTGAAGAACAACCTGCTCTATATCTTGGAGGGAAAATAGGTGGAAGAACACCTCAAGATACTTCAGAACACCAGCACAAACGCAGTATCAAAGTACAGGAGCTTAAAAATATGTATGGACAAGGTGTTAAAGGTTGATCTTCCACTCATGTTCGTGGTTTTGTATTTCGGAAAATTGGATATAGCCCTTAGAGGATTTTGGGATAAATACATCTTTAGAATTATGCAAATAGCAAGTAAAAAGGCGATTACCAGGAAATGGTTGAAGACAGAGGTTCCTAATGTTGAAGACTGGGTTGATATCATACATGACATAATATGATGGAAAAGTTAACTTCTTCTGTGAAACTTGAGGATACATTTAAAAAAAAAAAATGGAAAAACTGTATTGAATATATTTAACAAATTAGACTTTCTCTGATGTGTATATTGTGTAAAACCCCTAGTTCATAGCTACAGAAGTTGAAGTGTATTGATTTATTTAACTTTTTATGTGGTACCGGTAACATCGTTTGTTCATTAAGCCAAGAGTTTGGCATGATATCTTAGACAAAGTTTATTCATGTACAACTATAGATATGGATAGTTTTTGTTTCGAATTTTTCAATGATGTATGTGAGAGTGGTGAAGCATTTCAGTGTTTGGATAAGTATGAATAGGAGTGTGCATGACATATTAGTATTTTAAAAAAAATCCATTGTGTACCAGTTGTTTGCAGAATGTTTGTTATAAAGTTCAATAGATAGAAAAGAAAAAGGATAAAAAAAAAAAGGGCTTCCACGGTGGAACTTTTTGAAGACACTCGGGCTGTCTCCTTGTAGACGCGGAAATGCCGCAACTGTGGAGTAAACACTTCGTGAGCGCAAGTAAATGGAGAATAACAATATGTTTATAGTTGAGTCACCTATAATAGCAATCCAACTTGGTCTGTCCATATGAATATCTGTGTACTTTATACCCAACTTTATACCAAAAATGATGCGTTTTCACCTGAAACATTATTGTTTAAATGTAGCCTTACAGTCACCAATTAACCTCCAATGTGTTATTTGGACTGTAGAATGGAACCAGAGTGAAACCATCCACGCATGCAAACATGCTATTGATGACTGAAAACTTCACTTCAGTGCAGTACTGATGTATTTGGGCGCTCTCACCTGCTCAAGTTTGAAGGTGGGGGATCAGTAAGCTGAGAGTTGCCCCTGCTTTCAGAGTCAATCATAGTTGATAGCACCACGGTGGCCTTGAGGAACATGCCCTCTGTGGAGAAGCACACAGGCCTGCAAACAGCACCAAAGACACGTTCATGGAACCCTGACAGCAGCAGGGGTCCGATTACTGGGTCTCATCTTCTTTTTCACTGTTTTAGCAGCCAGGAGAAAACCTCACCATGACTTGACATGGACACGTGGGGAAATGAATCACCAGCCACAAACAAACAAGTCGACGGGATTTTTGCACTTCTCTGGAGTTAATTACGCACTTGATTTGGAGAGCTGTTTGTGAAGCACCACACATCCTCTGTGATTCGAGATGTGAATCACACTGAAACTTAAGAGTGGGGAAACTTACATTCCTGCTGAGCCAAAGTAAACCGACACTGGAAAACAAAGAGACTCAGCAAAGGACAATAAACCCTGGAAAAAAAAAAGAGAGCAACAATAAATATCAGAGAGCTACTGTCTATGTGCAATAACATCGTCAATCCTCTGTAGATTATTTTCTTGTAAGAAAGCAAGACTCTATATTTCACAGGTTTCATTTGATTTACACTTTAAGTTCTATCCCGATATTTTGGGAACTTTTGGATATATTTAGACTGTTGAGAAAATATGTCCTCTATTGTACAGCAGGGATGGTCCATTTAATCCAGGTGAGGGCCAAATAAGTTTCCTCTTTTCTACCAGACAGACTATTAAACTAATAAAAACAAATTAGTTCCTCTAATTCACCACAAAGAGTTGAATGATGCATTTGAAAATCTCTACCTTTAAATGTGTTTAGTTTTGCTATATTTAAGGAACAATTATAATTCACATTAAGTTTTAATGTGGTTATTTCACCTTCCTCTTCACATCCTAATTTTTGGAAATCATTTTACCATCTGCAAAGAAAACCGATGGTGGCCGCTGTTTGCAAATCTCTGTTGTACAGAGTACCTTTAAAGTGTTCTTTCTGTATATTTTTTTACTTTTGCATGTACTTTTATATATCTGAACTAATTTTCTTATTTGTGAAGCTCCAATAAATTGAAATATACCTGTACTGTTTGTACCTGTGCAAATATGTATTCTATTCTAAATCACTGACAAAAAACTGAGACAACCAGAGTAATTGTATAGCAGTTGAGTTAGAGAGCAGCTTGAGGACATGTTTTCTATGAACAGTCCTTTAGAAAAACATCAATGCTCGACTGACTAAAACCCAAAGCCCCATCTCATAATCCACCCAAACCTCATTTTCCATTCCAATACATCAGACATAAGACCTGTAGTTGTTAATGCAGGTCAAGTCTCATTAACTGGACCTTACACATGAACTGTTCATCCAAATTTCCAAACGGCTAATCAAGTCCTTCTGCTCTGTTCTCTCAGCCAAGCTGGATGAAAGCATTAAAACTGGGGTGTGTTCACTCAGACACTTACAGTAATGGAAAGTCCATCAGACTTCTCCAAGACACCATGTTGTGCTGCTGCTCAAATTAGTTTGAGATCAACTTAAATTCAACCGGCTGGACACGTTGCTACTCATCTTGTAAGTTTATGTCAAACACAGGCTGTGTGTAGCTGACAATCCTTCAACTCATCAGTTCATTCGTTTTTCCAGCGTCACTGGGATCTTTTCGATTTGGACGAATTATGGCACTGAGGGAAAAAGTTAAAATGAAAGTGATATACAGGTTTGATGAAATGCCTGCCACACACTCTCCTGCAGTATACGCACATGGCCACACACACCCCACATTTAATACCGTCATGTGAGAGGATAAAAGAGGCCTCCAGCAAAAACCCTGTTACCCTCAGCTCCTTCAGAAAGAAGATTATGTCTGAGTCCACTCCGACCTGAAAGTAGTCAAACTCATCAGGGGGAAAGGACACCTGAGTGTGTGTCGTCTTCAAGCGATCTGGAACACGAAACAACCAAGTCTCCAGGATTTGTAGGAGATTTGAATACCAACTGTTTATGTATCAAGATGGGATGACAAATGTCCATTTTTAAGATTGTGTATGGCAACTTTAAACCAGTTGATACTCTTTGTATTGTAATGAAACAGATCTATTCAGCACAGTGAAGGGAAGTAACTAAGTACATCCTTATTTTTTTGTTTGGAATTTAAACATTTGTAATACATATTTCTGTATTTTGTCTTAAAAAGGGTTCATTAAACAGAAAGTATTAAGATTGTGTTTTATAAAAGCATGTTAAAAGAATATATGATGCTCCCATAAGGCTCAGGCCGGATGTGTACAAAGTTCAGTGAAAATGTCTGATAAACCAGACATAGGTGTCAGTAAGTTTCGGTACAAAATGTGCCTGTCTGGCAATTCGCCCGGTCATGCAGCTGCAGCAACTGTTACAGGAAATGCCTCTGTGACATCCGCAATTCTGAGAAGCTAAATAAAGATATGTACCTGGTGAAACCACATGCAGAGGGCTGACGCCCTAAAAACTGTATATAAACTGCTGTTTTTGGGATCTCGGGGCTCTTCCACTCTGATGCCTGGTCCTCCCGGACAGTCTGATGGTTGAGCCCGAGATCTCGTTGTATCCCATGTATTCTGCCTGAAGGTAATTATCAATAAACCCATTGTGATGAATATCGTTTCTGTTCCTTCATCAATTTAAAGAACACATTAATGACTGCTTTTCCTTCAATGTCTTTTAGCCAAAATTGACAGCATAATCACGCAGGAAAAGATTGAATCCGTCATCTGGTTACAGATACATGGAAAAAGACAAGAAGAGAGTGGAAGGCTTGACCATGAAGTGTTTTGTCAATGGGATGTTTCTGACAGGGAGAGCCAGAATCACATTACACTGATTATGAATCATCCACCATCCATGATCGAGAATTGTTTGACAAAAGTTCTCACAGCTGAAGAAGCCAGTAGAAAAGTCTTGTTTCGCTGATTGTTTTTGTCTTATCCAAGAATGTGTAATTTGTATGTGGTGTTGCCACTTCTGATGTAACATCCACTCACCACTCCCACAATCCAAGTAACTTCTCGTGTCGACTTTCAGAAGAGTTATGGACAGAGTGACTTCCTCCTGAGACATTGAAAAATGCTTCACCATGTCACGAGAAGCCTACAGAAACAGAGAAGAGCACAAAGGCAGACAGAATCAACAGACACGAACAAAGAGCCTTGTGTTACTTCAGACTGACGGAGGTTTTCCCTAGGCTGCATGCCTTCTGATCCCGTGTGGTAAGTCCATGTGTGTTTCAGAAGATTCATCAGACTGAGTCAGCTGAAAGTACACACTCTCTGAATTAAACAGTGCATGCTGATACATCAAGTTAGTAGCCAGTATGCATCCAAATATGATCTATTTAGCATGAATCAGCTTCAAATGCAAGAAACACTGGCCTTTTATGTGCAAAAAACCCAGCGGACTTCTCTGAATCAAATACTGTAGATGCACTTTTAAAGTTTCAACTGCTGACTGTGCAATAGAGAGCTGGCATCCTAATCCAATTATCAAATCGTGAAGCGCTAACCTGGCAGGAGCCTTCAGCACATTGGCACAGAGGTGTGAGGTGAACACTGCCTGCAGAGCTTCACTCTCCTGGTATCTGAGGCTGTAGGTTTTAGTGATACCTGTCACACAAGCAGAAACAGGACATCAGGACAACATGCAACACCATGACTAAAGCCTTTCAGATATAAATTAATTAATAGGACGATTTACTTTTTTATAATGAATGAATACAAATGATCTCTAAAAACTCATTTGAACTACAAACAATTCATGATGAATGCATTTCCTACCATGTCTGCAGAAAAACTTGATCCTAACTTAGGATCAAGATATCTCACATCTTCCCACGTTACCCTGAATGTAGCTTAAACTTCGGAAAAGTGGCAGCACATGCTTTAAGACTAAAAACAGACATGTAAGTCAGCCTTCTTTTATAATTGATGTACATTTCACAGAATAAGTTCACTTTTTCTTACATCATTTCACACTGAGTAATGAATCTGAGCCGTCTACAGGCGAACAATCAGTACAACTGATGTACCTTCATCATCAGCTGGTATCTGATTGGTTCACTGTCCTGTTCTGACCTGAGCCTGGACTGTACTGCTTGAAGAACATCGGTGAGAAGAAGAAGCTGGCATATGTGGAATGAGTAGAATTCACTGATCTCAGTGCCAACTTAAAGGAAGCGAGACACAAGAAAAAGAAAGATTGAGTCACAGTGCTGCTCACTTCCGGTGTTGAAAAGAGAGAATGTGGCTGAGGGCCGCACGGTGCTGGAGTGGTCAGTGCTCTTGCCTCAGAGTGAAATTATCCAGTTTGTGTCCAAGCTTAGGAGGGGGTTTCTGTTCGGTTTGCATGTTCTCCCTGTGAATGGGCGGGTTTTCTATGGGCAGTATGGTTTCCTCCCACAGTCCAAAAACGTGCATGTCAGGCTAAGTGGTGACACTAAATTGCCTATATGCGTCACTGTCTGCCTCTCTGTGTTTGCCCTGTGATGGACTGGTGACCTGTCCAGAGTTCAACCTGAATAAAGGAGTACCGGTGGCGGATGGATAGAGTCCAACAACTGGGAAGGACTGATAAACAGACAATCATGTAAATTTGGAGTCGTGGAAACTTTCAACCTTTCAGTTTTAGTTGATATTGTCAGAAATCATTTAAATATTTTCAAATGTTCACCCTTCTAATGCCAGTTAAAAGAAAGACATGTGTAGCATCTTAAAACATAATTTTACAGTGATATGTTGTCTGAGATATGTTGTCCTTATCCATGCTGTGACATGCAGTTTATACTGTATTTGCAGACATAACTGACTGTCAAAACAAATCATGTGCACTCACCGGCCGTTTTAATAGCTACACCTGTAGAATCTAAAATGATCCAGAATAACTGTAGTTTCTTGTGCAGCGAAACATCACTTATACACAGGTTGGGACAGTCAGAAATTCCCCTCGAAAATGTGTAAGATATATATTATCTAAGATATTTGTAAATATGTTATCAAGTGATGTTGCACTATGTGTAGTAATCTTGCTGGGTCTTGTAATCTTTGGGAATAAATTATAACTGTATTTGGGAATTCTTCAGTCTTTGATGTTTATTTGGATTGAGCAAATTGATATTGACATCACCACATACCAACATTACTTTTTAAATTTGTTTCCTAGATATATTCCTCCATCCATTCTTTAAATAAGTGTATATTAGAACCTGGTGCTCTGTAAATGCAACACACAATAATATTTGTATTTTTCTCTATAATTATTTCTATCGTAATACATTGTCCACCACTGCTGACATTTTTTCCACTACCATGAGTTAAGATTCCTCTGTACAAACAAGGCAACCCCACCCCTACTCTTTTTCTGTCTGTTTCTGTCTCTCATAACCGTCAATGTTAAAGTCCAGGCCTCAATCAATGTTTAACCAGGTTTCAGATATAGGAATAATATTAAATGGATGTTTAAATTTACTTAAAAAGTTTTTGATGTTTTGGAAGTTAGCATACAGGTTTCTGCTGTTGATATGGACTATTGATAACTGCTCTCTGTGTTTATGTTGCTGTCATATTGTTCTTGGGTGTCATATATGCAACTTAGATTTATGTGGGGAAAAAAAGCTGTTGCCCAGATCAATGTCATAATCTATATTGTGTGAATGGTATTCTTGAATTTTTTTTTAGCTGCAAGCCATTATGCTCAGTGATCATGAAAAGAGAATGACTGAGTTCCAGTGTGTGCGTTAGATGGGTAGATGACTGAATGTATGGCACTAAATTGCTACTCAGATTTGATTAGATAGACATTTTAATGAAATTATGTACTTAGAAGCAGCAGAAGCATAGAAGCAGCAGCACAGATGCACTTGTCCTTGGTGCTGCTTATCCCACATGAATGTAATAATTGACCTACTTATGGTTGCTTCTCCTGTCTCAGTAGGTGTTGCTCACCCCTTTGAAGGTGGGATCCAGCCAGAGCTTGTCTCCAATCCTTGCCAGGGCATGAACAGCCTTCCCGAAGGCTGCAACACATCACAGCGCTGCCAGTGGAGAGGGTTAGTACAGCTTCAAGCTGATTATTGTGCCAATACAAGCATCAAGCCTACTATTCAATTCAATTCAATTCAATTTTATTTGTAAAGCGCTAAATCACATCAACAAACATCTCAAAGCGCTCTTACAATGATAGAGTACAACAGAACCCAACTAAACCTTTCCAAAGCAAGCAGGTGTAACAAGCAACAGTGGCCAGGAAAAACTCCCTCGCATGGAGAGAAGTTCATAAGAACTCCCTCTTCAGGAAGAAACCGTGGGGCGGACCCTAGACTCTGGAAGGGCGGCCATCCGCCTTGACCGGTTGGGGGGAGAAGTACATGGGATAGGACAGGGAGAGAGAGGAGTAGAAGAGGGAGAGAGAGTGGCAGACAGGCCAGATAAGTACAAATACTAAGAAAAGTCTATGATGAGCGTTGGTCTGATGATGAACCAATCTCAGTCTGGAGTTTAAGGGCCGTGCCGTTGCGGTGGGGTCCCGGTGCTGTGGGGGGGTCGGGTAGTAGGACCGTCGTAACTCCACTCTTGGGTCTGATCCCCTGGATCCTGCTCTCCTCCTGTCAGGGAGAAAAAAGACGGCGGCAGTATCTGGTGGCTCCAGTAATGTTGTTACACAGAGAGAAAGAAAGAAAGACAAGAAGCAGAACCTCCAAATGTAGAGTTACTCCCTTTAACGGGAGAGAGAAAATCCCCTCAGCAGTCTAGGCCTAGAGCAGCTCAACTTAGTGGTCCTATTTTATTCCTATTTTATTCCTAATGAGAAGCTTTATCAAAGAGGAAGGTTTTTAGTCTACTCTTAAATAAACTAATGGTGTCGGCCCTTCAGACCGAGGCTGGTAGTTGATTCCAGAGTAAAGGAGCCATATGACTGAAACTCCTGCCTCCTGTTTTACTTTTATGTACTTTAGGGATTACCAACAGTCCTGCATCCTCAGAGCGAAGGGCTCGTGGAGGGTGATACACTTCTAGAAGTTTCTCGATATAGGACGGAGCCTGGTGATTAAGAGTTTTATATGTGATCAGAAGGATCTTGAATTCTATTCTAGATTTAATTGGAAGCCAGTGTAAGGATGCTAAGACTGGGGAGATGTGCTCTCTTCTTCCAGTTCTGGTTAGTAAACCTGCAGCAGCGTTCTGCTCTAGCTGGAAGATCCTAACAGAGGAGTTTGGACATCCTGACATTAGGGAGTTACAATAATCTAATCTTGAAGTCACAAAGGCATGAATAATTTTTTCTGCATCTTTGAAGGACAAGAAGTTTCTAATTTTTGCAATATTCCTTAGATGGAAGAAGGCTGTCCTGGAGACATGTTTAACATGGGACATAAAGGACAGATCCTGATCAAAAATAACACCCAGGTTCCTAATATCACTGTTAGAAGTTAAGGTAATATTATCTAAGGTAATCAGACTATCTGAAAAGTAATCCCTGAGCTTTTTAGGACCTACGATTAGAACCTCAGTCTTGGATGTGTTGAGCATTAAGAAGTTGATAGACATCCAGGACTTAACGTCCCTGAGGCAGGACTCTAGTTTAACAAGTTGGTCGGCTTGATTGGGTTTAATTGATAAATATAGCTGAGTATCATCTGCATAACAATGAAAGTTAATGTTGTGTTTCCTAATAATATTTCCGAGTGGTAACATATAGAGATTAAACAATATGGGTCCGAGGACGGAGCCTTGTGGTACTCCACACAGGACCCGTTCATGCATTGAAGATTTGTTATTTACATGAACAAATTGAAACCGGTCAGATAAATATGATTTAAACCAGTTTAAGGCTAAGTTTTTAATGCCGACGGCATCTTCTAATCTCCTTAAAAGTATATTATGATCGACAGTATCAAATGCGGCACTAAAGTCCAGAAGAACTAAAACAGATAGAAGAACTCTATCTGAGGCCATTAGAAGGTCATTAGTAACTTTTAGCAGTGCAGTCTCTGTACTGTGGTTCATTCTGAAGCCGGACTGAAAGTCCTCTAACAGAGGACAGAGTTTAGCTAATTACACTACATTACTCAGCCAGCGCCTGTTAATCCCCCAAAAATTTTCTCAGGAAAGCTGGCATGTGTCAAAAACAAATAACTACTTTAAGGCCATTTTCTTGATGCACATCATGTTTTCGGTTAAGTGAGCCTCTACTTTTGTCTTGCTAGCTCGTGTTGCTAAGGAGCACATTAGCGAGCTTGCCTCTGTATTAATTCTAAAAGGAAAACTTTTGTGTTAAAAACATTTTTTGCGTAACTTTCGACATCATTTATCACATTCACTACTACCTTTAATGGAGTGGCTTCCTTCCAGAACACACGTCATCTTTCCTGCAGAAAAAAATCCAAAGCTGCGCGAAAACAAATCCTGCCCCCTCGCTGGCTTCTTCTTCTGCTTGTGTGAGGCAGTCTAGACGCTGTAATGGCGAATTGCTGCCCTCTACATTTCATTATTCACATTCCTTTTGACAGTCATTCATATTTTCGAGAGGCTGCCAGTGGGAAATCCAAATGGCCGACAATATGGCTGCTTCCTTGTGATCGACGCCACATTGTTCTGCCATTTGGTTCTGAATCACCACCACAGCGCCACTCTCGGTGGGTGGTGGTAGTACATTAAATATGGCCGCTACCTGCAGGTCGCCGCCATTTTGTTCCAAAGCACAATCACAGCGCCACTGTCGGTGGGAGGCAAGAGTAGATGAGCCGCAGTGCGACCTTGCTTCTCCAGAATTGAAACCCCGCCATTGCGGTATTAAGATGGTGGCTTACGGGCGCTGACATACTTGTTAGCAGGGGCTGACATACTTGTTCGCGGTCGCCGCCATAATTGCTCACGGTCAGCGCCATACTACTCTCAAAATTGAAATCCCGCCAGTGCGGTATCAAATAATGGCAGCATATGGGCACCATCATACTTGTTTGTGGTTGCCGACATGCATTTTTACGGTCACCGCCATACTTGTATGTGCTCGCCGCCATATTTAAAAGGCAGAATGACGTCAGTGGCTAAAGTTACGTCATGGCTTCATGGGTCATGTTCAGTTCTGGGAAGCACAAGTACACTGGAAGGTACATCCAGGTAGATTTTATCTGAATAAAGCTCAGAGTGCATTTATAAGGTCCAGAGCCAAGTGGATTGAGGAAGGAGAAAAACCCCATCATATTCCACATTCAATTTATAAAAACAGCCTAGAAAAAAAAAAGATTCACTCTCATGATGAACGGGGAAGAATACTTAGAACCAAAAAGTATAGTGAAGGAGATCTTGAATTTCTTTAGATACCTGTATGATTCGTCTTATTCTAAACAAAATGCTGAATTACTTTAAATCATTTATTACTGTAAATGATGAAACCTTTAGAAATGTTTGTGAGGAGGATTTAGAATTGAAGTATCATCATGAAAACAGCCTCGGACTGATCTCCAGGCTCAGATGGAATCACTACAAACATTTCTGAAAAGAAATTAAAACTTTGCTATTTGAGGCAATAATGAATGACTGGAAAGGAATTATTGACAATGAAATGAGGCAGAATTATTTCAGGATGTCTATCTGTCATGTTTTCTTACCTTCAGGACAAAATAAGAAAAGTATCTCATCTAACACCACTCTAAATTCTGCATTACATTTACATTTCAATACACTGCACCTGTGTCATTTTATATCCCAAATTGTCAGTGAGCCATGTAACAAAGGTTTATTCTGTATACACCTGCTGTGTACATGATTGACAAAGTTGTCTAACTCTCTCTGAGCCTATTTCAGCAACACACTGCAGCTGTAACCACAGTGAAGCTCAGGGTCAGAGGTCAGAGGTCAGCTACTAAACTGATCTGCCTCCTTCATTCATCCAGTGACAATGTGTGCTGCATGAAGCAAAACAAACGACAAGAATGAAGAATAACTGTAGTTTCTTCAGCAGGAAGGAGTAAATGTCCATGACAAACCTTCAACAAATACCTATGACAACTTTAAAAGAATAAAACCATCATAAATCATGTCATTGTTCTTTATTTTATATACAAGCACAGGGTACTTTAATAGAGAAAATCCAACAAATCCACATGAGCAAGCGTGAGCGACGGTGGAAAGGAAGAACTCCCTCTAACAGGAAGAGACCTGCAGAAACCAGACTCAGAGGTGGAGGCCTCCTGCTGGCTGGTTGGGGTCAGAGGACAGAGGAGAGGACAGACAGACAGATAAGAGAGAGAGAGATAATCTCGGAAGAATGATCAGGACAGGAGGGTTCAATCCACCTTCAGCTCCACTGTCAGACATCCAGCAGGGAGGTTGAGAGCACAGACTACAGGAGAGAAAGGCAAATGTTAGTGTCATGTAATAGTGGTGAATAAAAAAGGAAAGAAGCTCAGTTTAGGTCCTCCAGCAATCTTAACCTCTGGCAGCTTCACTAGAAAATGGTCTCAGGTGTCCTGAAGCAGCTCTCACTGTAAACTTTAATAGAAAAGTCTTCATCCTAACCTTCAAATGAGAGGCTGTGTCAGACTCTTTAACTGAAACTGGGATCTGGTTCCACATCAGAGGAACCTGAAAGCTGAAAACCTAGGAACCTCCAGTAAGCCAGCACTCTGAGAACCAAGTGTTCTTCTGGGGAGATATGGGTCTAGCAGTTCTTTAAGATATTTTGAATTAGTTGAAGACTTTTTAAGCAGTGACTTGAACCCCCTGATAATAGGGAGTTACAATAGTTACTCTGGAAGTAAATGCATGGATTAGCTTTTCAGTGTCACTCTATCAATACATTCTTGATTTTAGACACATTATACAAATGTAAATGTAAAGATTCCAATAAATAAGATGGTAATGAGCGACAGCAGTGCAGCTTCACACTACTATCAGGTGAACACAGGAAGATATAGGATTACTACTACATCACCGGATGCCTTCAGACTCTCTTGTTCATCATGTCCGGTTGGTTACCCTGTGAGAGGATGTTAGAACTTTCTCCCACTGGCTATGATGACCTCTGCCTCAAGCCTTGTAGGACCTTCGGCCATCAGGATGTTGATGATGATCTGAAAAGCATTGACAAGGTGTATGTAGATAGCTTTCCAAAAACTCACAGTATTGAGCACTCTACTTCTATGATGTCCTCCATTCCATTGATCATCTTACTTCAGGGAGCAAAACATCAAAATGTAATGGATGAGTCTCTGGTCCTCCTTCTGGATTCCTGTGACTTCCTCCATCTCCTTCAGCATCTCCAAGATCTGCTGCAATACAGAGGAAGACAAGTAAAGAAATCAAGTTTATGTTATGTAAAAACTCTCAAACTTGATTGATGAGATGTTTTCTTACCTGCTGCTCACTGAAAGGAAACATCCTCAGTTTGAGCTGCTGCTTCAGGGAAAGTGATGCTGACGGCATCTACCAGAGGTTTATTCTGTCTGAACAGACTCTCGACTCCATGAGATCATCATGTAAGATCTGAAGCCAAAGAGCAAAGAGAGAACATATATTAGCACTCAGGAATAGAACCACTAACAGCACAGTTTGTTTCACTCACCTTGATCAGCTCTCTGGAGAATACAGTCAGGATCACCCCCCTTCAACACCTCAATGATCCTGCAGATTAAAATGAGATAAAAAGTAGCCCCAACTGTGACATTTATACTTTGATTAAAGTCAAAACTACTGGAGTTTATTTGTTCCTGTCATTTAACAAAAGGAATCAGCCAACATTTGAATCAGCTGACATTTCGCTTTCACAAGGTGATCATCAAACAACTGTTCTATTCAACAATAAGGAGTGCAGCTAAATAAGTCAGCCAGGTGTTTCAGTCATTTCTGCCTTACCACATGCATCTATTGAACTACTGAACCAACTATTGTAGAAGCTGTGCTCTCTTTTTGGGTGTTGCATCCACAGCTGAATGATGCTTTGGGAAAATTTGTGGATTTTCCAACATGCAGCCAGCCTCTGCAAACTGTGACCTCCTCCCATTCCAGAATGTCAACATGTGGATATAAAATCCTGCAAAACAAAAGATGTGTTCACGTAATTTAAAAAAAAAAAAAAATGTCTTTATGTCTTATAGAAAAAGAAACAGACAAAAAAAAAACTTAATATGAATGGATGAAAAGGAGAGAAGAACAATTTTATAGTTATCTGAATCCTACACACACACACACATTCATTATGAACCCATGGCTGGAGACAAAGCAATACTGTACCATCATTTCATGAGGCAGAGGCTGAGGAATCAGATGGATTAGGTGTGATCTTTTTATCAGTGGATATGTAGGTGGATGAGTGATGGTTTCTGTGTGTTACATGTTACTAGTTCAAACTAAAAGCCAACAAGGCTGAGCAGAGTCTGGCTCCATGCTGGCAGCCTGAGTGATGTGGTTGCAGGAGTGAGAAGGTCCTTTTGCCATTTCTTTTAATTTCAACAAACAGCTTTTCAACCCACCTTTAATTTAGCAGGTTTTCTTGTGACAATAAATTACACGTTTTTAATAAACCAACACATGGGACAAAGATAGAAAGAGCAACATAAACTTCGAGCTGATCTTACATGCATTGCTCCTAACATAACTCAGAGCCAGCCCACTTCTAAGCCCACAATGTCCAAGCCTCAACCTTGCAATTACAACAGAGTCCCTCCTTTTACAGTTAAAATGTTTTTCTCTTTCTACAAATTTCTGAATGTCATAATATGACCTCCCCCTTTTTTCTTTTTTCTATGCATTCTGCCACATTTTCTTCTGTGAATTATTGATTATTGAGGTGGCTTCTGACAGTCCGGACTGCAGGGCAATTTCTATTTTATCTTTGAGTAGCATTCTTTGGCAGGTAATCTGCTTCCTTAATTCTTTCGACACCCCATGTGCATTGGAACCCAAATAAAACCCACCTCACATCCTGCTCTGTGAATTCTGTACTGTGTTTGGAAGATCTCTGTCAGTATATCAGGTGTGGACTTAGATTTGATTTCACTTATTGTAAGTAAAGCTGCTGCTGAATCACAGCATATGACTGAGTTGTCCGGTTTATTGTCTTCTATCCATCAAAGTGCCCATAAAACTGCTTTCATCGCTGCAGTGAAAACTTACATCTGGTCTGAATTCCTATTGGCTTAGCGGGATGTAACTCTAATATTGCCCAATCATGAGATAATACTCACCCCATCAAAAAAGACCAATTAGCCAATCAGAGGGAGAGTAAGGCAGGTCCTATGGCTACACATACATTATTTAGAATTTACATTGACTACATGCTTGCCTATGCTTAAATCTCAATAAATACACAAACTCTGCAGACATGAAAGTTTGAATTTGCTCATAGTGGATGCTCCCAAAAGAAACCCTAGAATTTAAAGGAATTCCTCTCACCACTCATTAAATTACATCGAGTTGGTCATGATCCCTGGAGAGAAGATAGTTATATCATTTATGATAGTCACTTATGAAATAGCTTTTCAACTGATTAAGTACAAAAAAAATTATATAATTATAATTTGAACTCACTAAACCATATATGTCATTGTTCAACCTATACAGGTGAAAACAGGACTTTCTATGCCATCATTACTGCACATAAACACATCTTGTGACTGTAGATTAAACATCAGGGATTATGAGATTTTCATGATTTTATCAGGTTTGGTACATGCACATGGAGAAGTTATAACTATTATTTTCATATTACTATGTATTGAATAGTAACAGATAATTTTGAAATCAGAAAAATAGATATTCAAGAACAGATACCTGAAAGAATTACTGAAGAACAAATACTTTCTACTTCTGAAAATGACAAAAATATACATAAACAAAATTATAAATGTGTTTATGAAGTGTTTGCCCCCTTCCTGATTTACTTTTTTTGCATGTTTTCCACACTTAAATGTTTCAGATCATCAAACAAATTAAACATTAGTCAAAGATAACAAGTAAACTCAAAATGCAGTTTTTAAATGCGTTTTATTAATGGCATGGCCCTGTGTGAAAAAGTGTTTGCCCCCTAAACGTAATAAGTGGTTGGGCAACCCTTAGCAGCAACTACTGCAATCAAGCGTTTACTTTGCGATAACTTGCAATGAGTCTTTTCCAGTGCTGTGGAGGAATGTTGGCCCACTCATCTATGCAGAATTGTTGTAATTTAGCCACATTGGAGGTTTTTTTTGAGCAAGAACCACCTTTTAAAAGGTCATGCCACAGCGGCTCAATAGGATTGAGGTCAGGACTTTGACTAGGCCACGCCAAAGTCTTCATTTTGTTTTTCTTCAGCCATTCAGAGGTGGACTTGCTGGTGTGTTTTGGATATTTGTCATGCTGTAGAACCCAAGTTCGCTTTAGCTTGAAGTCACAAACAGATGGCTGGACGTCCTTCTTCAGGATATTTTGGTAGACACCAGAATTCATGCTTCTATTTATCACAGCAAGTCTTCCAGGTCCTGAAGCAGCACAACAGCCCCAGACCATCACACTGCTGCCACCACCACATTTTACTGTTGGTATGATGTTCTTCTGAAATGCCAGATGTAATGGGACACACATGTAGCACTTACCATAGGCAACTAAGCTACTGAACCAGTTCTAGATTCGAATGGAGTGGGGAACAGAAAACACACCAGAGATCACTTGTGAAAGAACAAAGCCGGCGGTGTACTTTAGAACACAATATATACAACACAGAAAAACAATCACCATGAAATAACCCTTTTATGTGCAAGATTTTGGATGAGAATTTACAAATTAAGTTTGGGTCTATATATATTTGAACTTTTAAATTTGGAAATAAATGCTAATTATATCTTTGTTTTGATGGATCGGTCCACTTAAAGGATTTGCAATAGTAGGAAAAGGAAAATCCAGTCCCACCACGAGAGCGATGTTGCAGTAACAACCTCAGTTGAGGGATCCAGCAAAGGTGTTGTCCTTTATTGGAAATCCAGGTCCTCAGGAATCCTCAGGTCAGGCTTGATGTTCAAGTGCGTTGCCACCTCATGCTGCAGCACATGCAACCGTTTCCAGCCACCAGGAGGTCCAGGCATTCTCCCAGGCGGGACAAAAAACCTGGCCGAAACCATATCGCTTGTCGCTCCAGGAACACTGTAAACTAAATAAATGAAAACTGGTGGGACTTAAGTAATTTGTAAGAATTATCCAAATTATTCAATGAGATGTTTCCACTTTTTAACCTGGGTTACACACGCCTTCCACAAAGTTCAACTTTTGTCTCATCAGTCCACAGAACATTTTCCTAAAAGTCTTGGGGATCATCAAGATGTTTTCTGGCAAAAATGAGACGAGACTTAATGTTCTTTTTGCTTAGCAGTGGTTTTCATCTTGGAACTCTGCCATGCAGATCATTTTTGCCCCATCTCTTTCTTATGGTGGAGTCATGAACACTGACCTTAACTGAGGCAAGTGATGCCTGCAGTTCTTTAAATGTTGTTGTGGGTCTTTTGTCAACTCTTGGGCCGTTTTCCAATTCTTAGAGCGCCAGTGTGTACTCGCCTACGTCACGAGTAACTACTTGCAAGGTATCCTCGGAAGTGCGGAAATGCAAATTTACGAGGACGCATCGGCGTTAAAGGAGAATTGGAACACGAGTACTTGATGACGCAGTGGCTGTCATGGCTGGATGATGGACCCTGAAGCTGAAGAGGAGGAGGAGGAGGAGGAGGACCCTGTTGTCTCTCTGGTTCAGCAGGAAGGTGATTTGTACATGATATTTTATATGATGATCTAAATTTTAGAACATTATTGTAAAATACTACCTTTTCTGTTGCATACATGCTATGTATATTACAGTGTATTGTACCGTGTATAGTACAATGTACAGTACTGTATAAAGTACAGTGTATAGTTCTGTGTATAGGACAGTGTTACTATTACTTCTACCTCCTATACAGCCTTTATTTTACTCATCTCCTTGAACAATGAAAGCAGCTGATCAGAAATGTTCTTCTAATACAAACAATTATTTTACTGTTTTCCTGAAGATCCCTGATGTTTATTAAATGAAGTAACCAGCTTTTCACATACCTGCTGCTTGTTGTCATTCTTCTGGTCATGTCATTAATATGTACTGTATTACATTTGTCTAATATACATCCTACAGTTAAGAACTCTAATCATTAGCTGTAATTTCTCTTTAGAATGAATACATAAATGGCTTATACTGTGTGAGAGTAAATACATAAATACACACATCACTTACTGTCGAGCAAAGAAAGATATCAAGCAGAAGATAAAGGAAACTTTATTTAATAAACTTCAGCAGAACCTACAACAGTAAAAACACAAGTTAGAAACATTATGTACATAGAATAATGACATTGTTTTGTAAAATTCTAAAGTTCTTTCTAACCTCATATATTATAGAGTATTTTTTAACGACAGGTAGATGCAGGAAAGATTCTACCTTGCTGACATGTTTCTGCTTCATCTGTAGTCTTCCTCAGAGCATCATCTGGCCGGTAACCTGATAAAGACCGACATGTCATCACACACCAGATGACCCTCTGAAGAAGACTACAGATGAAGCTGAAACATGTCAGCAAGGTAGAATCTTTCCTGCATCTACCTGTCGTTAAAAAATACTCTATAATATATGAGGCTTGTTGATGTGTACATTGGCAACTGGGGATCTGTGCAGGATGCTCTTGTCCTGCGCAGATCCTCCATGTACCAGCAAGTACTGGTACCAGCTGGGTACTTTCTGCTGGGTGACAGGGGAAGTACTGTATCCGCCAAGTACTTTCTGATGGGGGACAGAGGAAGTACTATATCCATGCCTGCAGCGCACAGTTGTTATTATATGACTGTAATGGCAACCTGCTTTATCTCAATAATCATAATCATGAACATGAAGGAAACAATAAATTCTGATTCATGATTACATCAAAATATATCAAATGTTTTCATGTGAATTTTAACTGACAGGCAGGATGAAACCCAACAGAACCAGGACAAACCTGCTGGTGCTCCGTCTTTCTGAGAGCCTGGAGAGACGTCTTCTTGTTGCTGCCTGTCTGTGTGGCAGCGGGTGACATCATAGAGATGGAGGAGGAAGGCCCAGGGAGGAGAAGGACGGTCCGGGGAGGAGGAGGAGGAAGGTCCAGGGATGATGATGGTGATGGCCAGGTGACACTGAGGAGCGCCCAGAGGGACCTGGCAGGAAGTGATGTGCGAGCGAGACTCACTGTCCAGCTACCTGCTGAAGAACGACCTGCAGAGAGCAGAACCACATCTAGACAGGAAGCTCTCCTCATGTGGTCATGTTCTCTACTCATGTGTAAATATATGGAGATAGATGGATAAAGACAGAGAGATCGACAGACTGTAAATGATTGTATATGACTAACATATAGAACTGTACATTTGTCTGTGTTATTTGATAAACAATGTAATGTTTCTTTAAAGAAGAAATTGTCTCAGAGGAATTTCAACAATTATGAGGTCTATGAGGAGAACATAAAACAAAAAGAATGACACACTACCAGTTCAGTAAGTTATTAACTCATGTATGAATAAAATATATACATGTAATAATTCAAACATCAAAAATAATCCTCACTCCTCATCTGGAGGAGTTCCTCTTCTCCACTGGACCAGGCTTCAGGTTCCTCAGTAGTCCTGGATTCAAATAGTGCATGGTGTTAGTTTGAATCCACAGCATCCTCCAGTAGAACCAGTAGAACCTCCAATAGAACAGCCAGTAGAACCAGTAGAACCTCCAGTATAATGGGTAGAACACTTTAGTCCAATTGAGACAAAACACTATGGCCAGTAGTACCTTCACCTCTCAGTCAAGTTAAATAGTTTTAAACAGGATCTTTCCCCTCAGCAACAAATATAAATGTACATGAACACTGTTAGATTTACACTAAAACATTTAGATCTCATGAAAACGCCAGAACAAATGTTTAAGTAAACATGATCTTGAAATATCAACCTCATAACAACATTTTAAACAACTATATTCTCGCCTAAAACCCTCTTAAAACTGCACTCTGTTGAACAATGACGCTAATATTTCAGATTTTTTACGCACCGTTGTGTTTCCTCCTCCTCGATCTCCTCCGGCTTCTCCTGCCAAATGCATTATGGGTAATTTGGCTTCCCAAGTCTGCACAGGTCAGTGTCGATGCATCCTCGAAAAAGTGGGCGGAGCGAGGATACATCCGGGTATTCCATGTGTACTCGGTGAGAAACGGCCTAAGAATTGGAACAGTACTTGGTCTCCCACTGATGACGTTTCACGAGTGCACGAGAGCACAAGTATAGACAAGTATGGGTATTGGAAAACGGCCTTGGATGAGTCGTCGCTGAGCTCTTGGGATAATTTTGGTCGGCCGGCGAATCCTGGGAAACCTCACCACTGTTCCGTGTTTTGACCATTTGTGGGTAACAGCTCTCACTGTGGTTCACTGGAGTCCCAAAGCTTAAGAAATGGCTTCATAATCTTTTCCAGACTGATAGATTTCAATTACTATTTTTCTCATTTGTTCTTGAATTTCTTTGGATCTCTGCATGATGTCTGCATGAATAGCTTTTGAGGATCTTTCGGTCTACTTCACTTTGTCTGGTAGGTCCTATTTAAGTGATTTCTAGATTGAGAACAGGTGTGCTGTAATCTGGCCTGGGTGTAGCTGCAAAAATTTAACTCAGGTGTAATTAACCACAGGACCTTTGGATTTTAATACTTCCTCATTAATAAAAACCATTCATTTAAAAAATGCATTTTGTGTTTACTTGTGTTATGTTTGGATAATGTTTAAATTTGTCTGATGATCTGAAACATTTAAGTGTGGAAAACTGGCAAAAAAGTAAGAACTCAGGAAGGGGCGCAAACACTTTTTCACACCACTGTATATAAATATCTCTGGCAGAAGTAAAAAGTCAAACAGGATTTAGTATCTACCATTATTAACAGCTAACAACACTCTTCCTAACAGGGAAATTCAAGTAGAAGACGATTTCAAACGATTGTTGGGTTTATTTATTATTGCCATTGATGTCCCACATGGTTTTCCTAAAAAAAGAGAATGGCAGAAATCCTTCATATTGTATAGTTTTCCCTAAATCTAAACATGGTTTATGATGCTCTGGACCGAAGAAGATAGATTTCATGGTAAAAGTCATGTCACCCCCTGAATCCATTTTAATTTTTGCGCACATTTGTACATATCGTACAAGCAGTCAGATCCAGAAACATGAAATTAAAGAAAGTTTTTTGACCATATGAAGACTTTAATGTGGTTTAGATACTTCACACAATTATTAAGGAAATTGCATGACTATAACATTTGAGGGGCTAATACTAAGATCCACGAACACACAATAGGAACTTGTTTAACTCTCGAAATAGTGCAAGTTTTCACCATCGTTTGTGTCATCTGTGGGCTATTTTTGGAAGTGTGATATCAGAATGAGCTCTGTTGCTGTGTTTCTTCTGCTTTTGTGACCTATTTGCCTTTGTTACATCCTTCTCCACAAGCTTGCTGACGTTGTTTTCTCTGTGCTGATGATCTCCATACTTCCTCCTGCAGGCGTCACTCTGTCCTACAGGTGAGAAAATCCCCGCGTGAGATGAATGGTAGCAGTCAGCTCCCAGCTCAGATGTGTGGCTACAGACCTGACTGAAGGCATGCGTGCAGCACGTTGACGTAGTGCTGCTTCATCTGCTGCCTCATGTGCTCTGTGCAGTAGATACTTGCGATGCTGCAGAGGTAGCGTCTCTGTCCAACTGTGAGGGCCGGATGCTGAGGCACAGATCGAAAATGTCAGAAACCTTGTTCCACATGAACAATATCAACTCGTCCTGAATATAACATATTCAAGGGTGAAAATAGAAAGAGGAGCGAATTATTGAGCATTGGATACCTGTAAAACAGGGGCAGACATCAGAGATTTTGGAGTGTGAATCGTCTTCATGTGCTGGCCCACAGCAGGCACGTTCACGTGTGCTCCCCTGTACATTCCCCTTTCTTGTTGCCGAGGTAGACATTCAAACTCTTAACAAAACAAAGCCTCGTTTACATGAAACACACTGTAGAAATGTAAAACATTAAACCTCATAAATCTTAATGCATGTTTTAATGAAAAGTGAAACTGGTCAAATGGACTTGGGTCACATGTCCTGGAAGAGGTTTTGCGTTTTGAGCTGCCTTCTCAATATATTTGTCAACTGAAAACAATTACTCTGTTAACAGTTAATATCTGAAAAAAGTAGTTTGAAAATGTATAAGCTCTTGAAATTGTTCATCATGCGAGAGGAATATAGACTCAAAGCAATGTTGATCACAGATAAACTTTTCACCTTCAGGAGATAAATGTGGGAGCATGCTGCATTTACCTTAGTTTAAGGCATAAATCTGAATAATATAACACAAATATTCAGACATTAGGCTTTCTATATGCATGCATGACACTTTTCCACACTCAAAACAAATGTGTTGGAGCAAAATCGGTGACACAGTCTCAAACTCAAATGAACTGCTTGCAGGGTCTTTTCATTGGAGGGCCACTTCAGATTTTAGTACAAAACAAAGCACATTTATTTCTCAAACTGCATTGTTTTATGACAGATTGTGTGTAATGATACTAGACTACGATCAGTAAGTGCAGATAGTTGATCTATCTATCTTTTTTATCCACCAATTTATCTAAGACAAGATGAATCCCTCAGGAGAGGAGTTAATCATAGGAATTTGATAAAAATCAAAACTACCTCCATAGGTAAACAAAATCCCACAACAATCATATGTGGTTTGTTAAATATTTGTTCTCTATCATCTAAATCTTTACTTGTAAGTGATTTGATAATATATCGCATATTTGATTTATTTACCCTTACTGAAACCTGGTTAAGAAGAGATGAATATCTCAGGCTAAATGAAGCAACTCCCACCACTCATGTTAATCATCATATCCCTGGAGAAACTGGACGAGGAGGAGCATCTGTCTATAACTCTGGTCTTCTCATTGATCCCAGACCTAAAACTAATCAGAAATCCTTTGAAAGTCTCACTCTAAATCTCATGCACTCTGACCGGACAACACAGCAGCCACTTCTACTTGTCATAGTGTACCGTCCTCCTGGACCATACTCTGAATCCATCCATCCATCTATTTTCTTCCGCTTGTCCGTTTCCGGGTCGCGGGGGTGACAGTCTGAGCACTGTCACCCAAATCACATCGCACCGATTAAGAACCTTCCTGCAGGTGGTGAGCTCCCGGGAAGGTGGCGCCCGGTGTGGGACACGAACCCACTACCTAGAGAGTGTTAGTCTCATGCTCTACCAACTGAGCTAGCCAGGGGACTGCCCATACTCTGAATTTCTGTCTGAATTCTCAGACTTTCTCTCTGCTTTAGTATTGAGACAGATAAAGTCATTATAGTGGGTGACTTTAACATTCATGTAGATGTTAACAATGATAGCCTTAACATTGCATTTAGCTCTTTACTGGACACAATTGGATTTTCACAGAAGGTAAGTGAACCCACTCATTATCACACGCTTGATCTTGTCCTCATTTATGGTATTGACATTGATAAATTAATGGTTTTCCCCCACAACCCTCTGTTGTCGGAGCACTTCCTGATATCATTTGAATTTACATTAACTGGCTTCATAGCCCTGGAAAATAAATTGAAACATAAGAGATATCTATCAGACAATGCTGTAGCCAAATTCAGGGAAGTACTCCCATCAATATTGACTTCAGTTCCATCCGTGGATCCAGCAGTAAACAACTGTCACACCATCAGCCCTACTCATGCTGACTTGGTTGTAGATGGAACAGCAGCCTTACTTCGCTCCACACTTGATTCCATTGCTCCCTTGAAGATAAAAACAACAACTCAGAGGAGGACAGCTCCATGGTA
This sequence comes from Lipophrys pholis, assembly GCF_963383615.2. Taxonomy (NCBI): domain Eukaryota; kingdom Metazoa; phylum Chordata; class Actinopteri; order Blenniiformes; family Blenniidae; genus Lipophrys; species Lipophrys pholis. The sequence goes on from NC_137638.1 coordinate 30,806,184, forward strand.
CAATGATAATTTGCGAACTTTAAAGAAATCAGCACGAAAATTAGAGAAGAAATGGTACTTAACTCAGAAGTATTTCGAACAGCCTGGGGAGATGGTATATCTATAAAATAAAATCCCTTCCCAAAACCCGAAATACCTACTATTCCTCCTTAATAGAAGAAAACAAGAACAATCCTAGATTTATTTTCAGTACTATAGCCAGGCTGACAAAAAGTCACAACTCTGTCGAACCTCATATCCCTTTAACTTTATGCAGTAATGACTTCGTAAACTTTTTAATGACAAAATTCAAACTATTAGGGATAAAATTAAAGACCCACTGCCCAGTGCAGTCGCAGATCGATCAACCACATCTTCAGACTTGTTAGTGGAGGCTGATTTCCAGTTATCCAGCTTCCACCCTAGAGAAGTCCTTGAGTTCTCCTCAATCGTGGCTTCATCTAAACCAACAACTTGCCTGCTCGATCCAATCCCCTCTAAACTGTTTAAAGATATTTTCCCCGTGATTAGTACATCAATACTAGATCAGATCAACATATCTTTAATAACAGGTTATGTACCACAAGCCTTTAAGATTGCTGTTGTTAAATCTTTTCTTAAAAAAACCTAAGTCAGTTATGTGACCATTTAAGCAAAAATGACCTATTTGAGTCTTTCCAGTCAGGTTTTAGAGCTCATCATAGTACAGAGACAGCTCTGGTCAAAGTTACTAATGATCTTCTCGTAGCCTCAGAAAAAGGACTGGTCTCTGCTCTGGTCCCATTAGATCTCAGTGCCGAATTTGATGCTATTGATCATAAAATCCTATTACATAGGCTAGAACACATCATCGGGCTTAAAGGTACAGCACTAAATTGGTTTCGATCGTATTTATCAGACAGGTTCCACTTCGATCATGTTTACGATAACTCTTCAGTCCAGACTGAAGTTAAACATGGAGTTCCACAGGGTTCTGTCTTAGGTCCTATACTTTTTACTTTGTATATGCTTCCTGTAGGGAATATAATTAAAAAACACTCGATAAACTTCCATTGTTATGCAGATGACACACAAACTTATTTATCTATGAAACCAGACAATAACCAACTTTCTAAACTAGAAGCTTGTCTTGAAGACATAAAGGTTGGATGAGCTGTAATTCTCTGCTTCTGAACTCGGATAAAACTGAAATTATTATATTCAGCCCAAAACATCTGAGAAATTATCTAAAGATATAATAACACTAGACTTTGACCTCCAGTACCACTGTGAGGAACTTCGAAGTTCTTTTTGACCAGGATTTATCCTTCAACTCTGACTTTAAACAAATCTGCAGGACTGCCTTTTTCACCTCCGTGCTTAAAAAGTCTTCAACTAATTAAAAATGCTGCAGCGAGGGTCCTGACAAGAACCAACATCAGAGATCATTCCAATACTAACCTCTCTTCATTGGCTCCCTGTTAAATCTAAAATAGAATTTAAAATCCTTCTTTTAACTTATAAAGCTCTTAACAACCAGGCTCCATCATATCTTAAAGAACTGTTTGTTCCATATCTCCCCAGAAGAACACTTGGTTCTCAGAGTGCTGGCTTACTGGAGGTTCCTAGGTTTTCTAAAAGTAGAATGGAGGCAGAGCTTTCAGCTCTCAGGCTCCTCTTATGTGGAACCAGATCCCAGTTTCAGTTAGGGAGGCTGAAACAGTCTCTACTTTTAAGAGGAGACTCAAGACTTATTTTCCCAAGAATAAAGAACTATGATGAATAGAAATGCCATGCAGGAGACCAAGATGGCAGCATAGAGCGGAGCTCCCAAGTCGATTAGGTGAATTATCCCCCAAAACTTAGAAAAAACTTGAAAAACACGAATATTTGATCAATGCGAAATGAGCGGGGGACGAGGAAAGAGAGGTTCAAGGAAGAAAACCATGTCCAATGACCCAGAAGAACCCGACCACGAGGTCGAACCAATGGAAGGGGAAAACGTGAGTGTCGAACAGCCTCATTTATTAATGGAGAGTCTCGGTGTTATTACAACAGAAATACGAAACTTGAAGAAAGAGCTGAAAGAGGACCTTACGAAATTCGGAGATGACTTCAAAGCAGAAGTCAGACGAGAATTCGCCGTGTTCAAAGAGGAAATTAATAAAAAAAATTGAACGAGACTTCCGGTGGAGAAGGGAATGGAGTAGACGCGTGCACCGTGTGCTCCCACACCGACCTGTTGTAATATAACCTATTTTTATAACCCATACTTGAATTTACACTGTAATACCGAGAACGGTGCTTGATTACACCCCATGGCTTCGGGAACCAGACTGGTGAAAGAAAAAGGCACTAAGAAAGATGACTTGGCTGCTGCGGCTAACCAGATTAGCATGCCTGCTCTTACTAGCTTGTTGGAGGAGCACCGACAGTCCATAGCGGCGGCGATGTCGGCAGAGCTCCAATCGGCCTTTGCCTCCCTGGAGACGAGACTGGACGCTTTACAGGCCACTGTCACCGACTATGGTGAACGCCTTGTAAATGCGGAGGCCGGCTTAACATCACATGAGGAACGCATTACAGACCTGGAGGCCTCGTGTGCTACGCTAACCGAAGCTTGTGCTAAGCTTCGTGCCAAAAATGCAGACCTGGAGGGGCGGAATCGGCGCAACAACATTCGTATTATTGGCCTACCGGAATCAGTGGAGGGTCCTCGACCTACAACCTTTTTCGCTGAAGCCTTGGTGGAGATATTTGGAGACCAGCTGCTACCAACGCTGCCGGAACTGGACCGGGCCCACCGTAGCTTCGCCGCTAAACCACGACAGGGGGACAGGCCCAGGCCAGTGATCGCATGTTTTCACCGGCATCAAACGAAGGAACTGATCGTCCGGGAGGCCCGTAAACGGAGAAACGACCTGAAGTACCGTGAGTCGCCAGTCCGCATTTATGAGGATTACCCACCTGATGTTCTGGAGCAGCGCGCGGCCTACCGCGACATCATGGCTAAGTTGTACAATGCGGGCCTCCGGCCTGCGTTGCTATATCCAGCGAAGCTTCAGATTACCAAGAAAGACGGTAATAAAAAACGCTTTTCCTCAATCGAGGAGGCGACCACCTTCCTGAACTCTATGAGTGCAACTTAAATGTGTTTAGTGTCCCAACTCGCTGGCTCTTGTTCAAGCTGACACTGTTTTGGTTTCCATTGGTTGACGCTAGCACAGTTGCTAATGGCTAATTTTGTCAACTACTGTCTCAGACTTTTAAAGGATTCTTCAAACTGTTGAATCGCAGGAGTTTTGTCGTGTTATTGTTTAAGTTCAGTGAATTTTGAAGTTATGTGCCTTATGACGTTTTGTGACTACTTTTGTTTTACAGTACGTTTATACTGATCCTAAGGGACTATTTTTCTATATAGGAAACTTTTGCTATTGTTTTTTATTTTATTTTTTATGTTAATATATTATATTTTTATTTATTTATTCCTATTTACTTGAAGGATGCCCTGTTTTGTTTTACTTAGAAGATACTGTTATGGTTAACTGCGCCATATGACGCTGAAAACTGGTTTTATTTTGGGTAATTCTATTTGTATGCCATAATGTCCCTGACACGAAATGTTTGTCAGGAAGGGCATCCATATATAAGTAAGTATATACATTATTTTTCTTTTTATAACTTGTTGAGTGAAAAGGTTACACCTAATTTGCACAGGAAGGGTTAATTGTTGTCCTGTGGGAGTGGTTATGGTGTGGGAATTAGTGGGTATGTATAGAAACTGGAAGCTATACAGGTATGTGTTTCATATATGTGTGTGTGTGTGGTGTTTTGTGTTTGTTTGTTTTTTCTTTTTGTTTTGTTTTTTTCTCTCATCCTTCCCCCCCCCATCCTCCAACCCCCCAATCCCCCTTTAGGGCACTGTCGCTTACCTTTCCATAAAAGGGTGAGTAATGTCTGACACTTTCTCATCACGCAGTCGTGGCTGTCGGTTTGTGTCATGGAATGTCAGGGGGATTAATCAGACTATTAAGAGAAATAAAATACTTTCGCATTTGAAACAACTTAGAGGTGACATTTATTTTATTCAGGAGACGCACCTTAAAAGCTCTGAGATTTCTCGCCTTAAGAGACCCTGGATGGGACAGGTGTTTCATTCAAAGTTTCCTGCAAGGGCGAGGGGTGCGGCAATCATTATTGGCAGGAATACACCTTTCGAACCCACAAAGTCTATTGAAGACCCAAATGGACGTTTTGTCGCCGTATCAGGTAAACTGTTTGATATTCCGGTCATTTTAGTGAGCGTTTATGCCCCCGTGTGGGACGATGACCAATTTATCACTCGTCTTTTTTCCTCCCTTCCTGACTTGGATTGCCACTACCCGATCATAGGCGGTGATTTCAACCTTATCCAAGATCCTGCGTTGGACAGGTCCTCCCCTAAATCTTTAGCTTTATCTAATTCTGCCAACACATTAAAGACATTTGCGGAACAACTCGGTCTAAATGACCCCTGGAGATTCCTCAACCCAGCCAACAAAGTTTATTCATTTTTTTCCCATGTTCATCGCACATATTCGAGAATTGATTTTTTCTTAACAGACAACAGACTATTGGACTGGGTGGAGGCGAGTGAATACCACCCCATAGTAATCTCCGATCATGCTCCCACTTCAGTAGACATCAACTTCCCAAATTACAGTGCCCCAAATTCACAGTGGAAACTTTCTTATTTTTTAATGAATGATTCTGATTTTAGACCTTTTTTTCAAAAAGAAATAACAACATTTTTTCAAATCAACGACACTCCAGATATCTCGAAAGGCATTTTGTGGGAGGCATGCAAAGCATACCTGAGGGGGCAGGCTATTTCATTTGCCAGCCGTCGGAAAAAGGCTGAGACTGGGAGGATGATTTGGCTCTCAGATCAGATCTTAAAAGTTGACTCACAATATGCCATCACACCCTCGCACGATCTTTACAACGAGCGCCTCAAACTTCAGGCTGAATATGATCTTTTGTTAACAACAAAGGTGGAACTTAAACTGCTAAGAACCAAACAGCGTTATTTTGAAATGGGAGATAAAGCTGGGAGACTTCTCGCTCATCAATCCAGGATCACAGCCCTCTCGAGGTTAATCCCCAGAATGAAAACAATGTCTGGGGCAATATCTTCTGACCCCAAAGTGGTGAATGAGACCTTTTTAAATTTTTATTCTGACCTGTATAAATCTGAATATTTGCCAGAGATTTGGGATAATCACAACCCTCTTGATGGACTCACCTACCCTAGGGTTGATCCTGATTTGTCTAAAAGTATGGGTGCCCCGGTCGAGTTATCCGAGGTGCGGGAGGCAATTGGACTGCTTCAGACGGGTAAGTCCCCCGGCCCTGATGGCTTTGTCGTAGAGTTTTACAAGGCCTATCTGGACCTGGTAGCCCCGCATTTGGTTAACGTTTATAATGAAGCTTTCTCCACTGGCAGACTGCCCCCAACTTTAACTGAGGCTAATATTTCCCTTCTATTAAAAAAAGATAAAGATCCTTTGGAGTGCGGCAGCTATAGGCCCATCAGTCTTCTAAATGTGGATCAGAAAATTTTGGCTAAGGTGCTGGCCACGCGTTTGCAGCGGTCCTTGCCTACTCTGATCTCTGCAGACCAGACCGGGTTTATGGCCGGGCGAAACTCATCATTTAATACCAGACGACTTTTTAACGTTATTGGCTGCCCCGGGTCTGACGTGCCCGAGGTGGTGATTTCGTTAGACGCTGAGAAAGCCTTTGATAGGGTTGAGTGGAAGTACTTGTTTTATATTTTATCAAAATTTGGTTTTAGCTCTGATTTTGTTGCATGGATTAGGCTGCTTTATGACTCTCCAACTGCTTGTATCCTTACAAATGGGGTGAGGTCATCCTCATTCGCTCTTCATCGCGGTACCAGACAGGGATGCCCCCTCTCCCCCCTCCTATTTGCTCTGGCGATAGAACCTTTGGCTATTTGGCTTCGAGGGGAGGATAAGGTTGTGGGTATCACGAGGTATGGCATCACCCACAAATTGTCCCTTTATGCAGATGACCTGCTACTCTATGTGTCCAACCCCTTGTCATCTGTTCCAGTTATCACGGATATCCTGACTCAATTCGGCAAGTTTTCTGGCTACAAGCTGAATTTTTGTAAGAGCGAACTTCTCCCTATTAATCACTTGTCAAGAATTATATCAACTTCATCCTTACCATTTAAGGTCACATCACAGGGGTTTCGTTACCTGGGAGTATTTATCACGCCATTTTTTGAAGACCTTTTTAATAAGAATTTTCGCCCTCTAATTGACAAATGTAAACTTGACATGATACGCTGGTCCGCTCTTCCTCTTTCGCTCTCTGGTAGAGTTAATTTAGTAAAAATGGTGATACTCCCTAAGTTTCTTTATTTGTTTCAACACATCCCATTTTTTATAAGGAAGTCTTTTTTTTGTCAGCTGGATAGTTCAATTTCTTCGTTTCTGTGGCTGAACAAACCCCCCCGTATCAAGAGGACCATTTTGCAATTACCTAAACAACAGGGGGGCCTTGCACTGCCAAACTTTATTCACTACTACTGGGCGTGTAACATTGCTAAGCTTAATTGTTGGATGGACGGAGGAACCGACGCATGTCCCTCTTGGGCCCAAATTGAGAGCGGCTCTTCAAAGCTTTCATTACACTCTCTTCTAACTGCGCGTCTTCCTCTCAAGATACACAATTTTTCTCAGAACCCTGTTGTTGTCAACACATTAAAAATTTGGATCCAATTTCGTAAAAACTATGGTCAGACTGAACCATCGTCTCTTGCTCCGATTGTCAAAAATCATTTGTTTTTGCCATCTAATTCTGATCCCACTTTTGTTAACTGGCAAGGCAAAGGCCTGGTACTGATTAAGGACCTCTACACAGATGGACATTTCACAGACTTTAATGGACTTGCTAATAAGTTTGACTTACCCCAATCACATTTTTTCCGTTTCCTACAAATTAGGCACTTTGTCCAAGCTACCTATTCTAATTACCCCAACTCACCCACCAGTTCCCTGGTGGACTTGATGCTCACCTCTAATTCAGCTCAGAGGCGCACTATATCTGTTATTTATAACTCCATTGCTTCGTTTAATCCCCAGCATCTCGATACTCTTAAACAGAAGTGGGAGGAAGAGATTGGGGTGTCCATTTTAGATGGGCAGTGGGTACAATTCCTTAAACTTGTTCACTCCTCCTCGATCTGTGCTAGACATGGTGTTCTACAATGCAAGGTTATTTTTAGAGCTCACTACACTAATGCTAGACTTTCCAAGATCTACCCTACCGTCAGTGACAGATGCAATAGGTGCAATCAATCCCCTGCCAATCACACACACATGTTCTGGTCATGTCCTCGTCTTGTCGGTTTCTGGCGTCAGATATTTGATACACTGTCGGTGGTGCTAGAAGTAGACCTTGACCCGGACCCATGCACGGTTCTCTTTGGATGCCCTCTCCTCTCTACTCCGAGTTTGTCGGCGGCTAAACGTAAGGTGCTGGCCTTTGCAACATTACTTGAGAGACGTCTTATTTTACTGAGGTGGAAACATGTCCCCCCTCCGGCGCATAATAGTTGGCTTCGTGAAGTTTTGACCCACATTAAACTAGAGAAGATGAGGTTCTCCCTCTCTGGTGCTGGTAGTGTTTTTGACAAGACCTGGCGACCCTTTATTGAATATTTAAATAAAGTAGTGATTCACCCAGACAGCGACTAGATGCCCCCCCCCACCTTCCCAATTCTTTCCCCCTTTTAATTATTCCATTTGTTTGTTTAGTGGTAGTTCCCCCCCCCCCCCTTTTTTTCTCGTTGTTTTTTCTGGTTTTTTTTTTTTTTTTTTTTTGTTTCTTGTCCTCATTTTTGTTTTTTGTGTTTTTGTTTTGTGGGTGTGGGTGTGGTGATGTGTGCATTGCTTCATACTACACACATTTATCTGAGTGTTTCGGTATTGGTGATTGTTAAAGTGTTTGTTGGACAAGCCGTACACGTTTATGTTCTACACTTGTTGATTGCTGTCCTGGGAAAACTTTCTCATTTCCCTCTCTTACGGAATCACTTTGGTTGGACAGTATGCTTATGTATGTATGTTCCTAAAAAACTGTGAATAAAAAGATTTAAAAATAAATAAATAAATAAAAAATAAAAAATAGAAAAATTGAACGAAACGCCGAAGAAATTAAACAGCAGCGGAAGGGTATTGACGAGATGCAGGAGCGGGTGACTGAGTCGGAAGAGTGGAGCGTGGAGGCGAAATGTGCAATCCTCACGTTATTACAACAACAAAAGAAACTACAGGAAAAGTTGACCGAGGTGGAGGGACATGGAAGACGCTGCAACTTGAGGATTTATAATGTCGCTGAAAAGGACAGTGAATCCGTGCCTGGGCTGGTGGATGCGCTCCTTTACCGGGAACTCGAGTTACCGGAAAGTTCCGAGTTACAAATTCAACGAGCGCACAGAAGCTTTGGCAAAAAACCACCAGCTGGAGCGAATCCGAGATCTATTGTGGTCAATTTCCTGAAATACGAGACAAAAGAGGATATTCTGGCCAAAGTATGGAAAAAGAATATTGAAATCGACGGGAGACGCATATTTTTTGACCACGATTATCCGACGGAGGTGATGAAGAAACGCAAATCATACACAGCGATTAAAAAGACCCTCCACGGAAAGAAGATCCGCTTCCAAACACTGCTGGACAAGATGAGGGTCCACTGGCCGGAAGGACCAAAGATATATAACAACGCCGAGGACGTGCTACAAAACATGAGGAAGCGAGGAATGGAGACACCTGAAAGACGTGATGGCACGTGCAACACCGGAGCGCCGCTCGAGGAGCGCCTGCAGAAAGCGCTTCAATGGCGACGCGTCGGAGAGAAACAGGGGCAGAGCGGATCCGCTGCGGCATTAGAGGATCTGAGTCAGGACGCGGGAAACCGAGCAAAGGAAAGACTACAAGAGTTTAAAAGATAAAGCAGTGATATCTACCTGGTTAACAGAGAAAAGGTTTGGTTTCTTTTCTCGTTTGTGTTTTATTCACTGAACCTTTCGTGTTTTGGACAATAATCGACAGAGAGAGTTACTAAATTAATAACTGTTGGACTTATCTGGTGACATGGGAGGACCTACATCAGGTCTTCCCACGAACACTAGGGGGGGCCCTTTTTTGTTTACAGAAGGTTATCCCCCACTCCTACCAACGGGGAGATTGGGTCGGTGTTGTGAGCGGCCCCTGTTTGCTGTGGAGTTCAGGTTTTGTGTTTGACCTCTTTGTGTTCTCAGGGCTGTGTTTTTTGATATTGTTGATAATGTTACAGTTGAGGGTCTGAGGATAATTTCAAGGGATTCAAATGATGCAACATAGAGATATAAAGGTGGTGTCATTAAATGTTAACGGCTTGAAGAATGTCAAAAAAAGAGATAAAACTCTAACCAAGCTCAGAAAGGAAAAGATGCAGGTCATTTTCCTTCAGGAGACACATTTGTCACGGGAGGAGCATGCTAAATTTAAAAAGTTAGGCTATAAGAACTCGTTTGCCAGCTCATTTGGAGAAAATCATAGAAGAGGAGTGGCAATATTGATTTCTAACACTCTGGGGTTTGAGATGATCAAAGAAATAATCGACAAGGAAGGGAGATATGTCATGGTCAAGGGTACTCTGGAAAACAAACTGGTTACACTGTTTAATGTGTATGCACCCCCAGAATGTGGGAAAAAATTCTATAAAACAATATTCGATCTTTTGAACTCAGAAACAGAAGGGACATTGATATGTGGAGGGGATTTTAATGTGGTACTGGATTATAGGTTGGATACAACAAGTACAAAAGGAAGCAAAAAGAAAATTAGTAGTTATGTAAACATGTTAGTGTCAGAGATAGACATGTTGGATGTATGGAGGGAACTCCACCCACTTGATCGAGATTATACCCACTATTCAGTCCCTCATGCGATGTACTCCAGGATTGATTATTTCTTGTTGAATAAGAGTGACATACACAGAATAAAGGAGTGTCAGATAGTGGTAGCTGATATATCAGATCACAGTGCAGTTTATCTAAAAATTAATTTGAATAATAAGAGTAAAAATACAATATGGAGACTCAACGAAGGTATTCTAAACAATAAGGCGCTGATTACAGAATTGAAGGGAGAAATTATGAGATACAGAGAAGAAAATGATAATGGGGAAGTAGATCTGACAATTTTATGGGACGCCCTGAAGGCCGTGATGAGAGGGAAGCTGATATCATACACAGCTTAAAAAAAACAGATTAGAGACGTATCAAAAGCAAATTGGTAAATTAAAAGAATTGGAACAGCAACATAAACAGTCAAAGGACTCAGAGGTATATACTCAGATTCAGGAAGTAAGGAAAGAAATAGATGATATATTGTTAGAAGAGGTGGAAAGGAAGGCAAGATTTTGTAAACAAACATACTATGAGGGAGGAGCAAGAGCCACAAAAAACATTTCCAGACGTATAAGGAAACAGCAAGCCTCAACAAACGTACATAAAATAAGGGATCCCATCACAAATGTAACTCTATATAAACCAGAAGAAATAGAGAAGGCTTTTGAGGAATATTATAGTAAACTGTATTCACGGCATGCTTCTGTAGGAGGAGAACATCTGACAGAGTTCTTAGAAGGATTGGATTTGCCATCTATAGGCGCAAAACAAAATAAGATGCTGACTTCAGAAATCACACTAAAAGAGATAGAAGAAGCAATTAGCTGGGCAAAACCGGGGAAATGACCTGGAGCAGATGGATTTGGGGCCTCATTTTATAAAACCTTCAAGGGGGAGTTAAGTCAATAGTTATGTGACTCATTCAATTGTACCCTCATGTCAGGTAAGATCCCTCCCTCATGGAAGGAGACCATCATCTCCATAATCCCAAAGGAGGGCAAGGATAGAGAATGCTGCAGTAACTACAGACCCATATCACTCTTAAATGTGGATTATAAACTGTACACCTCCATTATAGCCAAAAGATTAGAGACATTTATGCAGGACCTGATCAATGAAGACCAATGTGGGTTTATCAAAGAAAGGCAAACACAAGATAATATCAGAAGGGGTCTGCATATTGTGGATTATGTCCAAATAAAGGGGGAAAATGCAATTTTGGTTAGTATTGATGCCGAAAAGGCTTTTGATAGTGTAGATTGGGAATTTTTATATACGGTACTGGCAAAATTTGGATTCAATGAATAATCAGTCAATTGTATTAAATCACTATATCAGCAGCCTAAAGCAAGGGTCAAAATAAATGGAAGCCTGACAAAACAATTCAGATTAGAGAGGGGGACTAGACAGGGATGTAGTCTCTCTCCCACTCTTTTTGCACTATTTATGGAGCCACTGGCCCAGATGATCAGGCAGGAGGACGGAGTAGGAGTGAGATTAGGAGGGGTAGAACATAAAATATGATTGTTTGCCGACGATATATTGTTTTTCTTAAAGCACCCTGACAAAAGTTTTCCGAAAGCAATGAGACTATTGGAATGTTATGGTGGATATTCAGGATTCAAAATTAATGTTAAAAAAACACAGATTTTGACGATAAATTACTCGGCATCGCAAGAACTAAAGGATGTATATCAGCTCAAATGGGATGCTAAAATAATAAAATACCTGGGAGTCAACATTACGAACAGAATAGACAAGCTATATGAAGCAAATTACACAAAAGTGAACCATGATATTAGGAGGGACCTGGACATATGGTCGGCTATTTGTTTGTATTTCAGCTCAAGAATAGAGATAATTAAGTTTAACATTTTACCAAGACTTCTGTACCTGTTTCAATCTTTGCCGGTGAAAATCCCACAAAAACAGTTCATGGAATGGGTTAAGTGGATATCAAGGTTCATATGGGGAGGGAAGAAACCTAGGATTCGTTATAAAACCCTGCAGCTGCCTAAAGAGAAAGGAGGTCTTGCTTTGCCAAACCTGAAAGAATATTTCTATGCAGCACAAATCCGACCTCTGGTGTTTTGGTGCAACAATGCTTTTGTCGCAAGATGGAAAGATATAGAACTGGGCACAATGGACACAGAGGTACGGAACTTAATAGCAGACAAAGGACTGTTGAGAAAACTGGATATAATAACTAAAACTACAGTAGAAATTTGGAATGTAGTGGTGGAAAAGTATAAATTGGAGGAGGAGATAAAGACGCTGATTTGGTTTGCATTTGACCACAGGTTTAAACCAGGGACGATTGATAGAGGATTTGAGCAATGGGCAAACAAAGGAATCACAGCAATATGCACCATAATGGAACGGGGGAAGCTGCAGGGTTTTGAGAGACTCAAGGAAAAATTTGGACTAAAGGAAAATGAACGCTATCGATATCTACAACTAAAATACTATTTCGAGAAGGAGATTAGGATTGACAGAGATAATGGAATAGTGGAGATATTCCAGAAAGCTTATGAAGGGAAAAAGTGTAGAGTGATTTCAGCTTTATACCAAAACCTGGTGTCGAATAGGGACGATTCCTCTCTATATATTAAAGAAAAATGGGAAAGAGAGCTAAATGAACAAATAACAGAAGAGGAATGGTTTGTTATGTGTAAATCACAGTGCACGGCCACGAGCTCCAGGGTTTGGCGGGAATTTAGCTGGAAAAATATTGTTCGATTTTTCATAACTCCAAAAATAAGGACAAAAGTGGTGTCGGCACAACAGCCATGTTGGAGATTGTGCGGACACGTTGATGGAGATCACACACACATATTTTGGTCCTGTCACAAATTACAGGTGTATTGGGAACAAATATGGCAGAGTTTACAAAAAGTAATAGGATATCAGTTCCCCAAAACTTGTAAGATTGTGTATTTGGGAAACATAACTCATAATGTGATACAAAGAGAAGACGTATATCTGTTTAAGATATTACTAACAGCAAGCAAGAAAGTGATTACCAGATTGTGGTACAAAGTGGAGCCGCCGACCCAGGAGCGGTGGTTACGTGTTGTTGAGGAAATATTTGTAATAGAGAGACTCACTCACAAACTAAGATTACAGGAGTCTCAATTTGAAGAAAAGTGGGGAAAATGGACTGACATCAGGAGGACAGAAGAGGACACCACCACCACTGGACAATAGAGACTTTGGTTGATGAAAGATGGATAGATTTTGTATATTTGTTTTGCCCTGACACTGTAACTGTGAAAACTGAAAAAAATTCAATAAAAATTAAGTTTAAAAAAAAAAAGAAATGCCATGCAGGAAATTCATCTTGAGAGCTTCACATCGCCCGACTCACCACCTTTGCATTTCTTCCACTCTGCAGACCTACAAGATAAAGAATCCCAGTTTGAGTAGTCCAGAAAACCACCGTCTACAAAAGATTAGGAAGTGTTACCTCACGAGGACGTGACCACTTCCATCTCTGAACAGCTTTTCATTTTTCAGGTGATCTACAAACGTTACTCTCTTCCTCATTGTTGGTTGCGACGCCGATGTTTCCTGTGGAAGTCTTCCTCAACTCGGAGAGCCAGTGGACCCCCCAGTGTGTGAACTGATGCCAGCCCCTGAAAGACGGCACTCTTACACTGGCTTCTAGTTACAGAGCGGAGGTCCAATACGCTTGAACTGGGACCGTGTTCTCATCTAAAATGTAAAATGCAAAGAAAACTCAAAGGCTACTCTGTTTACACACTTTATTGATCATCAAGTCCAATATACATTGCATCGACACAAAATGGAAAACAAAAACAACCCCAAAATATATCATGGCGTTACGGTGGATTACCTGGACACACGGTTTTCAGAGCGTATTGCTTAATGACATTTCAAACGCACCAAATCTGTGCAAATACAGTGAACACCGGTCAGAGGAGGTCATGGTAGGTTAGAAAACTCAGACTCAAAAAGGTAACGTCAACAGCAGTTACGTGATCAAGTCAACGGAAAATCTACTTCACTGTACACGTCACAGCCACCCAGAATGTTCCAACAATGGTTTCCTACTTAAACGTACCCAACTTCCTCAAACCTGATTGCATGCGCCAAAAAAATGGTTAGCTAGATTGTTGTTTTGTTCTTTTGCTTTCTTCAGTGTCAGTCACAAATGAATCATGTATAACATAATTCTCGATAAATGTCTTCATGGCTTAAATTTTCAGCAACACCATCGATGAAAGTGACTGAAAGTCGATGGTTCTCCAGAGTCCACACAAACACAAACAAGTAAACCTTCAGGAAAATAAAAACAAAGATTTTCCAATAATTCTCCGAGCGCTTAGTCAAGTTTTTGTGGAGTATCCAGACCCGGATTTAGCAAAGGAGATAAATATTATCTAAATTTGCACCAATTAAAATCCAAAGACATCAATAGGAGTTCAGGAGCGTTGTTTTTTGATCTATCCAAAGTCCATTAGAGTGAAAGTGACTTTTACCCACACACAGCCAAATGTGCCACCACAAACAGTAACTAGCCTAATTCTACCTATGGAGCCCATAATGCGCCCACCCCCACCCCCACCCCCCGTATTTCCTGGCTGATCCACAACTCCAACGTGAATCTGATCAGATCTGTCTATCTTGAGGTAAGTCAGCTCAGACACCAGTGGTGTCCCCACATGGGGAATAATCACAGTTTAGGCTTTTCTTCACACACTGCATGTGGTAATCCTCGATTTTTAGTAAATTAAAACACGTCTTTGTTGACCGAGGGGTGAAGCTAAAAAGGGAAAGAATAATGAACATCAGGGATTAAAAAGAATAATTAATCCTGAGAAGTTGGCACAGGTCTTCTGTTGGCATTTAACATATGAAACAATAACTCTCAAATCACAGAGAAAGCCATTCAATCCACATCCACAGCTAGAAATAATACACAACAGAGCTGCTTGAGGGGGATCATGTGGGTTTGAGAGGTATGGTTTATAATTTCCACTGACATGGTGGGAAAACACCAACAGGAGGCCATTTTACAAATCAAAACGTGAAAAACTAAAGGAATATCGCCTAAACCGCGAGGAAGAGAAGCCAACAAAAGGCAACAGTGATTGAATGAAAGTGTAGAAAATAAACAGAGGTGCTGACAGGAATTCATTGGGCTGATGTTAATCTGGAAAGTATGAAGCACAGAGGAGGAGAGTGGTCCTAATGACAGGCTTTTGTTTCTTTTTTTTTTACACAATCTTCACCACTAAATTGCATAAGAAACCTGGTATAAAGTAGAAACTGTTCAGCAGCAGATAAAAAAGCAAGGTAATTTACAGTAGTGCCATATCTTACATTATTGATTTTTTTTTTCTCAAAATAAATTAAATTAAATACAAAATTCCAGGTAAGAAACGGGTGAATTTTCGCTGGTAGAGTTTTCTCAAATTGGCTCATCTGGCGGAAAATGACAACCATTCACAGAAACGTGGTTGAAGCCAACCAGTCCTTTGACTGGCAAAACAAGGGGTGCAAAAGCCTTTCGCTGAAAGTTTCCCTCTGAAGGCATTTCCTTTAACTGGACAGAGAGAAAGAAGGAATTAGTTCCCTTTCCTTCAGAGTCAAACCTTCTTCTTTCATAAAGCAGGTTTACTTACCCTGGAATTTACAGCTGACGTCTAATCGAATGCCATTTCTTGACTTTTTCTTACACAGCGAGCCACCTTCCTCTTGAATTCTCCATTTGGATCCTCCCGCCACTCTTTCTGCAGCAATGACATCCTCAGTTTACTCACACAAGACAAGACTACAGGATTGAGAGGAGGACTTCAGTCGCGGTGGGAGCAGGACAAGTAGCGTGAACTCACCGCAGCGTCCACGTTAGCGGGGGAGTCGCTGTTGGGGTCTGCCAGCATGGAGATAACGCTAATCATGATTGTCTCTACTGTGTGGATGGGAAGCCAACGCTCCTCGGGCTTCTCATAGCCAAACTTGTCTTCCCCGGGCTCGTGCAGAATCGAGATGCAGACGTCACCGTTCTTCGCGACTGTGGAGAACAAGAGCAGATTTAACAGCAGCCAGTAAAACGAAAAGATGAGTTTCATGGGATCCAACTTTAAGGAGACGTATCGTGCCTGTTTTCTGTGGCTGTCATTTAAATCATCAGTGTGACTTTGGAAGAAAGATTAATTAAAATGGGAACTACCAAATCTGATCACTTGCTTGTTAAAGTCTTAAACTGAACATTTCAGCCAGGTATGTATTGAAACTTCTACTTCCTGCTTGTAATTTGACATAAGCATCCCTATGTGTGAAACACTTATAAGTAACTAATGTCAGGTGTTATCAAACAAGCCAATAATAGTAATGTATTATAGTGTTGGAAAAAAATACAATAAAAGCATAATAATACATTTTAATGCCTTTACGTCACAAAAATCCTGCAAAAAGAAACAAAACAATCTGTGGTTCAAATCTTTTTACAAAGTTAGGTGACTAAAGACTGAGATTGAGTGAATGTCAGGACATTATTACCGTTTGGGTGCCAGATTTCAGTGATGAACTTCATCTTTGGCGGCCGTAGAGGATAGTCATAAGGAAAGGTGAGATACGCTTTGAAAAACCCTCCTTCACTGCAGAAGGAAAACAAACCAAAACAGACACTAATAAGTCAACTAAAGATATATACATCTAATTCATGACTGTAGACTTTTTGAATAATCCTCTCACAACAAAGTATCTTGTGGGCCGATGATCACAACCTCCCATTTGTATATGTCGTCATCGTCTATGAGACCAGCTGAAAAGCCCTCCACAGGGTTCTTGTTGAGCTCTGGGAGAAGAAAAGAGGATTTTTTAATATGATCAAATCAATTCAAAAGCAAGACTATTTGTGTCTCCCATCAGTCAATCGATCAATATATTACTACTTTGATAAGCTCCATTCAATGAAAGAGAGATGGTGGATTAATTGCCAACGGGTCAGTTCTGGCTGCGCATTACCCAGTGAGTACAAGTTAATCCTACAAACACAACAGGGACGGGAGCCATGACACATCCACCTCCTTGCTAGTCAACAGCAGAAATCTAACCCAATTATATACAAGAACCGGTGTAGCGATCATAAAGCTAGCCGCGAATAGATACCCCCTCCTCAGGAGTCGATGCTTGCTTTAAAACATTGTGGTGGGAAGTAGAAGTGATGGTTTATGAGTATTTTAATCAACAGGCAAAAACAATACTGCACACACACACCGCAGCTGTAGTAACTAGTTGTTCTGCACATACTCAGTAGCAGAACAATAAGAAAGATGTTTCCTCCAGAGTGTCATGACTCCCAGTCCAGATTCTCCTGGGACTTGGTAGTTTTATAGTTGACAGTCAGCGAAATAACAATCCAGATTTGGTTTTCCCAGTGTTTAAAATAATTCTGATCCTGCATCGTTTCCAGACGAAACCCACGTTTAATCTGGAGAAGTGACAGACTCTCAACACAAAGTGTGAGTTAGCTGCCGAAAATTAGAGCTTAGAAAAAAATTCAATACGTTTTTTTTTTTAACAATATCCTAATCAATTCATTTTCAGAAACTGTCAACGCTATTTGAAACTTGTTAGTACAATGTAGTTCAATTTAACACTACAACTGAAATGACACAGGTATTTAAGAACTGCTATCATGTTTGTGGAGACAACTTTTGTTTGATGGTGATAAACCTGTTTCAGAGAACCAAGCCTCACAAAGGTGAACAATTTATTTAGTGGTGGTTAGCACTATCACCTCACAACAAAAAATGTCCCTGGTTTGAGTCTAGGTTGTGTGTGGATTGTACATGTGTCTGAGTTTTCACCGAGCACTCTAGTTTTTCCCATGGTCCAAAAATCATGCAATTTTGACTAATTGGTGGATCAAAATGTCTCATCAGTGCGAGTGTCAGTGTGTGACTGTATGATGGACAGGGTGATCTGTTCAGTGTGGACCCTGCCTTCAGCCACAGTCAGCTGGGAACAGCTGCAGGACAACACAACCATAAAGGCCCGATTGTTCAAAACTTGGTTATTTTAACCACTGGTTAAGCCCTAACCACCGGTTAAATTCTTAGCTAACCGACCGTTCAATATGCTTTGTTCAAAACATGGTTAATCGTCCTGGGTCCGGTTGTTTAAAACTCGGTTATCATTTAAGCAGCCATTAAATACATTTAACAGACCGTTAACTTTAACAGCACTGTTATCTTGTTGTTCAAAACTCGGTTAACTTTAACTGGGGGTTATCTTGACGTTAAAGTTAACGCACCTCCGGAGCTCCGCTAACTTTTTAACAGTGGTTAACTCTCACTATGTCGTTCACCGGCAGCGCTGCGTTCATGATGCCAGTTCAACAAAGGAAGAATAGGGTGGACCGTGGACTGAACTTTGATATAAGTCAATACTCTAATGAAGAATTACGTCTCTTTGGAGCCCCGGAGTGGCCATAGAGAAAACATTATAATAACGCGTGGGAATGAGATAATAAGTATTAACCTTAAATTAATAACTCGAGACAACGAGTTACTATTTCGATCTCTTGTATCATATTTTTTCACCAATGTCACTTCCATCCCCGTCATATTTACTGTTATGGACACTTTGAGATAAAATGATGCGGACAACATAAGATAATAGTGTTTTCTAACTAAAGCATGTGAAATACATACATGTTAATCTCACCTTGGTCCAAAAAGAGAGGATCGAATTCTCAGCAGCTCCGAATCGTGTATCCCCTCTTTACCCTAAATGAATGCGCTTGGGGCATATTTTTCAACATTTCGGAATTACATAGTGATAAGTATGCTCATTTCACTTTATTTCTGGATGTGTCTGAATCAAATGCTCCAACATCAGGAGGAATGGAGGTGTAGAATGATAGAACGCAGCCTACAGCCATTTCCGATAGCAACCTACGTAAACACACGCTGATTAAAAACAAAAGTTATCTTTCACATGAAGTGCCATTAAAAGTCACATTTTATGGCTAGAAAAATAATAAGGGATGCAAACAGTGATGTTAACCTCACTGTTCACTTTGACAGCGACATTAGCTAACGGGATGACTAACCATGTTTTGAACAACACATATTTAACGGTCGGTTAGCTAACGGCGGGTCAAGAATTTAACCGGTGGTTAGGGCTTAACCAGTAGTTAAAATAACCCTAGTTTTGAACAACCGGGCTCATGTTAGCTCATGTCGCCGTCAAAGTTAACAGTGAGGTTAACGTCACTGGTTAGCGTCCCTTATGCCGCTCCGCCCAAGGCTCCATCATCTACTTTCAAGTCTCCCTTCTTCCACATTATGTCTTAAGCATTTATGGTTAGTGAAAATTACATTGTGGCGGACGGCAGCGCAGTGTTTTTATCTCGTCTATAAAACCACCATAAAATATGACAAACAATGCTGCTACCAGGATATTAAAGTGGGAAAATGAAAACTGAGCTGGGATGATCGGACAAGGCATCATGTTTGCCTCCATCTTTTTTAATTTTGACCTGAGCAGGGGTCACATTTTATAGGTGCACATAGGTTTGGAGGCTCTCCGGTATTATTATCCTTTTATACACTCAAAAACTTTTGCAACGTCTAAATATGATTCTATTCTGATTGATTACCTTCGGCATGGACATGGTCTAAAAAAGGGCAAGCCAACTCCACAATTGCACATTTTTCGTGAAGAAGAGAACCCTCACGGAGAAGCTAGCAAGATGGCACTTAAACATGGTGCGCAACCACCTGTGGACATAGCCATTGTACTTCAGGAGATACAAGCTGGGAATCAAGCCCTCTCCAACAGGGTCGACGTGCGGACTGCAGAGATCAATGAGTCCATATTGGGATTGAAGGGCACGCTTGATGGGCTGACATCCCATGTCGCCGAGGCGGAGGAGCGCATCGGGACATCGGAGAACCACATAACTGACATGAACGTCCAGCTAGCGAAGCTAATCAAAGATAACAATTTTTTTCTGGAGAAAACCCAGTTACTAGAGAATTACAGAAGGTGCAACAACATTCGGATCATGAATCTGCTTGAAGGCCGTGAATGGAATGATCCGGTAGCATTCTTTGCTGACTGGCTGCCAAATATAATGGGACGTGAGCACTTCACTGAGCCGCTGATGATAGAGCGGGCACATCGGACACTCGCACAGAGACCCCCCGCTAACAAGAGACCAAGGGCTGTACTGATATGCCTGCTGAACTACCAGAACCGGGAGAAGATACTCCGCATTTCTGCCAAGCTGTCCAAAGCAAACAAAGGCCCTACTCGTGTTGGAGGACGAGCCAGTAATGTTTTTTTCCGGACCTCAGCACCTGCCTCGTGAAGCGCAGAAAGGAGTACGACCAGGTAAAGAAGAGGCTGCGATCACCCTTTTTTTTTTCTTTTCTTCTCTCTCTTGTTTTGTTTTGTTCGGATGCTCCACTTATGTGCCATGCCTTGGTTTTGTTTACGGTATTTATCATAAAAGTTATAAAATAAGCTGATTTAAATGGAAAGGATATTGAAGTTTGTTAGTTTTAATATCAATGGTTTGAATGGGCCAGTTAAAAGAATCTTTTTTTTTTTTTACATATTTATAATTAAAGGTTGACATAGCTTTCCATCAAAGAAACTAACCTTACCGCACAAGAACATAAAAAGCTAAAAATGTAATGGGTAAGACAGGTGATATCTTTTTTCCATTCAAAAGCCAGAGGCGTGGCCATTCTCGTGAAAAAAAAACATGGCTTTGGAACTTATTGATTCTACTATTGACCCTTCGGGATGATATGTCTTGTTAATTTTTTTTTGTTAATTGTAGAATATTCTCAGAAAAATGGTCACTCCTAAATGTATACGCACCTAACTGTAATGACCAAAGATGATGTAATCGCCCCCCTCTTCCCCCCACCGCAGTCCGCAATGTCACCTAATAACCACAACAATCAGGGACTACAGGCTCCGGTGAAGCTGCAGAAGCTACTGACGCTAGAAGCAGGAGGAGCGGGGCCATAGACCTATAAAACTAGAGTCACATAGTGGTTTATGAGCAGGAGTCTACTTCAAAATATGTATGTGATCTGTCTTCTGTGTTTTTGGTGTGCTTGGTGTGTCACAGCGCCCCTAAAGGCCTGGCATGTGTACAACATGCCCTGAAGTTTACAAAAGATGCAACTTGTTTCTCCGACTACTTGGCAACTTTAATGTGGCCATTTTCGAATAAGCTCTTTGTAATGTCCATATTTAGAATTTGTTCATAAGAGATTGTAATTTTAATACTTTGTGTTTGCAGGAAATTTAAGTTATTTTATACTTTTAAATGTATTCAGTCGTTCTCATTTCAAGTAATCTGTGCTTATCAGCTCTTCACCAACTCTTAACAAATAAAAGTACTTCATTGGTATTTTCTTCATTTACTTTGACAGTGTAGTTTTGCAGTCCTTTAAAGTGGCAATAAATAGGTCCAGGGGAGTCATATTATCAATCTACCTGCCACATCTAGTGGCCAAACATTTTTTTGCGCAAGGGGAGTAGTTATCGTCCATTTATCGTTATCGAGGTGAACTGCTCAATATATCGTGATATTGATTTGAGGCCATATCGCCCAGCCCTAAGGTGATAACATTGCCAAAAATAATTAAACCAGATCAAAGTGGTTTTTATCAAGAAACGCACATCTGCTAATAACTTATGCAGGCTCCTCAACATCATCCATTTGGCAAAGTCAAGGTCGGATCCAATGGTAGCTGTGGCGTTAGATGCTGAGAAGGCCTTTGACAGGCTGGAATGGCCTTACTTATTTAAAATATTGGCAAAATTTGGTTTTGGACAAGATTTCATTGATTGGGTAAGAACTTTATATTACAATCCCAAAACAAGGATTACCACTAATGGACAAATGTCCTCCGCATTCACTTCGAATAGGTCGTCCCGCCAGGGCTGCCTGCTTTCGCTAGGTCTTTTTGTTCTGGCCATTGAACCGGCGATAAGACAGGATTCAAACATCAAGGATTTTGTGGTTGGTCATACTTCCCAGAAAATTTACTTAATAGCTAATGATGTGATGCTATACATAACGGACCTGTCTAAATCCCTTATTCAACTACAACATGTGCTTGATTTATATGGCACTATCTCAGGATACAAAGTAAATTATAAGAGTGAAATTATCCCCCTCTCAACATTTAATCATTCTGAATGTCAAGGTATCTACATTTAAATAGTCTCCCGGGGATGTAAAATATCTTGGTATAACTGTGGATAGCAACCTAAAGAATCTGTATAAAATTAATTATAGCTCGCTTATTAAAAAGATTGAGGAAGACCTGCACAAAGGGTCAAGCTTACCCATTACTTTGATTGGAAGAATTAATTGCATAAAAATGACCATTTTACCGAGGTTGCAGTATCTTTTTCAATCTCTTCCCATACCACTCTTCTTTCTTTTTTTTTTAACTCTCTTAACAAAACTGAGGCAATTCATCTGGAATGGTAAGGTGGCCAGAGGGTCTTTAGAAATATTGTCATGTGATTACAAATCACGAGGTCTTCAACTACCCAACTTTAAAAAATATTATTTTACAGCTCAAATGCGACTTATTTTATCCATGTTTGATGGTGAAACAACTCCATCTTGGATAAATATTGCATTTCACTCTTTGAGAAACATTGCTTTTTGTGATTTTGTTGACAAGTACAACTTAAAAATCTTGTCCAAATTAATGAACAATCCAATATTAATGCATCTGAACAAATGATGGTATATGATACATAAAAGTGTTGGGCAAAGAATTGGTCTGTCACAAAAATCACCTTTGAAGCCAAATCAGCTTTCAGCATTCCTTTGACTGTGGACAACAAGATCCTGGAAATCTGGTACCAGAATGGAATATGTATCCTGTAGGACTGCTTTGTGGAAGGATCTTTGATGACTTTTGAACTGAAAGGCAAATACAACCTGTCAAACAAAACCTTTTTCTGTTATCTCCAATTGCGTTCATTTCTCGGTAACACACTGGGAAAGGATATGGTGTTGCCCAACCTTACAGTATTCGAAATATTACTACACAACGGTGAACCATGTAAATTTATTTCCAAAGTGTATTCATTGTTGATAAAAGATTGTCCTAAACCAGCACTGTATAAATCCAAAGAGAGGTGAGAAACAGACTTAAATACTATAATTGAAAATGCTCTCTGGTCCGATTTATGTCAGGACAACATTTCTGCCACTTTAATTCACGACATAGGTTGATCCATTACAACTTCCTCCAACAATTGTACCTAACTCCAGAAAAAATCTACTTGTCCAAACATGAACTTTCGGATCTATGCTTTAGGTGTGAAATTGAAGCTGGCTCATTCATGCATTGTACATGGTCATGTGTGAAAATCAGGGATTTATGGCTGGACTTGAGTGACAAGACTATCAAACATTATGGACACTATAATTCCTTCGGAACCAAGAACTCTGTCTAATTGTAAATTCTATGAATATTGATAAAGCATTAAATAAATATCAAACAAAATTCCTTGAAATAGCTCTGGCAGTAGGCAGGGCTTGACATTGAGGATTTTGAGCCCTTCGGGCAAGTGTTTACAAATATTTACTTTCCCAAAGTTTAAAGGAAATTTATAAGCTTGGGTAATGAATGAATTCAACCAATAAATAGATTGTAATATGTTTCTGTAATTGTTTTTTGAATAAACAAGTACATGTACTTAAATTAATTTGACTGTGGCAGTGGATCTCTGGGAAGGAATCCTGGGTCCAACATGGCTGGGTGCATGGGGTCCAATTTGCTTGTTTTAATATTTGGGATAACTTTTTAGATATTTACTACATTTACCCACCCTTGAAATTTAACAACTGATTTATGTCAAGTTACTACTCTCAACTCTGTGTACACATTATTATATTCTACGATGTATTTTGTGTTTGCTAACCAGTGCTTTAAATGGAAAAAAAATTGACTCAGAGGTACCTGGGGTCATGTAGAACAGGAATGTGGTTAAGTTTGCTGAAAACAATTAGATTTTTTAGGGAATTTTTCAAAATCTGCCTAGACAGCAGTATTTCAATTAGGTGGTGATTTTAGTTTTGATTGTGAAAAAAATGGTGCAGTGAATCCACCCGAAAACTGACACAGAGGAACCTGAGGTCATGTAGGAATGGACAGGACAGGAACCTGGTGCAGTTTGCTGAATACTATTTGAAATAATTTTTTAGGAAATGTTCTGCAGTAATATAATGATTTGTGTGTAATTGCGAAAAATGTTGATGTCGACGATCACGTCAATATGGGCCACAGACAGTACAGTGTAAACTATTTTTAAAAAATTTACATAAGCTGCACCCACCATATTTAAAAACAAAAAAATACATTTGTACATATACAGTATAGGCCGCACTTGTCTATAAACACACATGTCCACGTTTTAACAGGGCATGAATTTCACTGTGGGATTGCAGGTTTTATTTTTTTTCTTTATTTTTTTCTAGAAAAAAAAACTATTTTAAACACGAGCTGCTTCCGTGGTGGGGCTACGGACTGGAATGGAGGGAAAGAGAGAGAGCGAGAGGAAGAGAGGGCAAGTAAATTTCTGCAAAAATACACAAACACTGAGGGTTTTATCTGTGTTCATAAAGTGTTTGCTGATTGTGAGGAGAGGAGATTTTTGTCTGAGGACGAATGGTCAGTCCCGGAGCGCAGCCACGGAGGGCAGAGTTACGTGATGCACCTGAACGCATCACCATGTATCGTCGGCATGAATCTTGTTTACCAGTAAAAATCCATGAATTAGCCTCATTGTTTAAGCTGCTGGGTTCAAAGTGTGTGAAAAGTAGCGTCTGATAGTCTGGACATTACGAAAAGTTCCGGTACGCTAGAAAAAAGTCCTGGTATGCTGAAAACTAAAATTTAATAGGGCAGGTACTGCGTACCGGTGCATACCAGCCTATTTAAGGCACTATTGCTACCAATAAAATCCAACCATCTTACCAGCAGCGCTCTCCAGATGTTTTCATTCACATTTCACGCCGTTGTCCCATGCTATCATCGGATGAAACCCTTTCAAACTTGTTATTCTTTATTACAACTATGAGCTTACACAATGAGACGTGGACAACTCTGCACTGACTGATTTTCTACATAAGAGACTATGCTGCCTTAAAGTTACACAGTGCTGCCATAATCTACAGGTTGTATGCTGCTCCACAACTGTCCCGTCTTTCCTCTTTATGTTTAGAACAATGTTGTTTCAACTGCTTTCACCTCATTATCTAGTTGTTATGACATGGAGTATGGAGCCCCAGAGTGGACATAGAGAAAAAAAATAACGCTTGACAAGACAATATGTCGTTACCTCAAATTAATAATACGAGGGAAAATGATAACTTAATCTGTAGCCATGAGATTCTTTACTCGTAGCCACCAATTAATTACCTCGAGAAATAATGTAGTGATGGTGATAATTTACCATTACCAATGGGTTACCTGTAAAATAAAGAAATTATAGATTTTATATCGCTTATTTTATTATTGTACATACGTGATACAGTTTAGTATATTTTTACGTTATGGCTGTAAATCCTGATAAAAGCCGCTCGCATGGACGGGAATCACTTTTTGGCACAACACCACAGTTCACCTGCACTGTCACAGTCAGCTGCGTCGACTACAGAATTTCAAACGAGTTTTCCACCGTACTATCATTGAAACTAACTTCACTTACAGGTCTTGCATCATGTTATGACTGCTGGCTGAGGTCTGCATGCGGGCTACGTTGCGCTCCGCTATGAAACGCCCCACTATTTCTACGCCACAGCACTTCTTTATAATGAGCGACACTTTTGGTTCATCAGTATCTACAAACTACATGCTACTGTAAATGAAAGCTTGGATTTTTTTGCCATAAAATGAGCCTTTTAATGGTGCTTCATGTGAAAGAACCTTTGTTTTTGATCAGCGTGTATTTACGAAGGTTGCCACTGGAAATGGCTGTAGGCTGCGTTCTATCATTCTACACCTCCATTCCTCCTGATGTTGAATAAATTTTATTCAGGCAAATCCAAATATAAAGTGAAAGGAGCAGACTATCACTATGTAATGCTGAAATGTTGAAAAATATGCCCCAAGTGCATTCATTTATGGTAAAGAGGGGATACATGTTTTGGAGTTGCTGAGAATTAGATCCTCTTTTTTGGACCAATGTCAGGGCTCAACATTAAGGACTGTGCGAACCGTCCGGGGCTAGTAAAAGCTTTGCTCGGGCAAGTGAATCATCTGTCCACCTTGCCCGAACGGGCTAGTGGTTTTTAGGGATGGGGCCGATCCGGTCCGGGATTGTGTTCTGATACCAACGTAATTCACGGATCGTAAATTTCTGATCCAACCTGCTGAGATTTCTGATCCATGAAGCCTCGTCTGTCCTTCACTGTTGCTGAAATGACTCCACAATTGTTTCCCTGCTGCTGCTCTGCTCGCTGGCTACAAAATGTGGACTGGATTTCCTGAAGGGAGGCGGGTCTCAATGAGTCAGGAAATCCATTCCACAGTTTGCAGCAAGCGAGCAGGTTAGGGAAGTAGCACTGTGGCTATCCAACTTTTCATGACAACATGTCGCTGTTTGATCGGATTTTCCGCTCAAAACACCACAAAGCAACACAGCAATGTGGATGTTTGCAAAGCAGTTGTACAGCGAGGCGGTCGCTTTGTCAACAGATGTCACCATTTTAAAACTCCAGCTCCCCGAGGAGAACGGCACTGACCGCGGCATCAAAACAATGAACAGCTCGCTCCTCCGCTGCAGCAGTTGATTCACACCTTTGTGAAGCTGCATCCTACTTCGCGCAAAACTCCCTGAAAATAGTCCCAATCATTTGTGTTGCGTTAGAGCTGGAAGCATTCTGCTGTTTGTGCTGCGTTGCCAAATAATTTCCCCAGGAATTAATAAAGTGATTGTGAGGTTTTAAAGATATAACTAGTTTATTATGAGATGACATCACACAGACAACCACATTGTCCAAATGGAAAAAAAATTATGTGTACTGCTTCCTTTTCTGACCTGATACTAACCTCAAGTTGCCTTTTGAGAGAATACATTAATATATTTGTACATTTCATACTTGCCCGTAGAGGAGTTTATTACAGCGTCATATAAAATCAACAATAATGATAATAATAATATTAAAGCAAACAGAGCTCTGGTATCGGAATCGTATAGGCCGATATACAAAATTGGGTATCGGATCGGAAGTGAAAAAATGTGGATCGGTGCATTCCTACTGCAATGTAGATGAGCAAGTTCCCGAAGCTGTCCCTCGATCAGACACCTGAAATAAGAACATTTGAATGTTCATGAATTTCCCCTTTTCTTCCCTTTAAATCATTAATATAGTACATGTATATAATCCAGACAGTTGTTTTCAACTATTCTAAGGTAATTGAAATGACTCTGTTAATGTGTAAATAAATTACATTTGTAAATGAACTCTGATAGGCTAAATGTCTAAATGTTTCAGCACTATGTCAGAATCTGCATGGATACTCTCATGGAAAGAAGTGTAAATTGTAAAAAAAAAATTGTGAAATCCTATTCTGTTTGTCTAGTCATTTTTAATTGGAGTCAAATATACCTCAAGTTTATTCAACTATAATTTCCATTAAACTTCGGGCAAGTAAAAATGTGTCAAGCAAGTGCTCAAAATCCTTAATGTCAAGCCCTGAAGGTGAGTTTAACATGTCCATATTTCACATGGTTTAGTTAGAAAACACCAATAGTTAATGTGGTCTGCATCATTTGATCTCAAAGCATCCATAACAGCAAATATGATGGGGATGAAGGCGACAATGGTAAAAAAAATCTAATACAAGGTTAACAAATAGTAACTTGTCTCGAGTTATTAATTTGCGGTTACAACTTATTACCTTATTCCCACGCGTTATTTTTGTTTTTTTCTTTGAACACTCCGGGGCTCCAAAGAGGCGTAATTCTTCATTGGAGTTTTAACTTATATCAAAGTTAAGTCCACGGTCCACCCTATTCTTCCTTTGTTGAACTGGCATCATGAACGCAGTGTTGCCAGTGAACGCCATGGTGAGAGTTAACCGCTGTTAAAAAGTTAGCGGCGGTCCATAGGTGCGTTAATTTTAACGTCAAGATAACACCCGGTTAAAGTTAACCGAGTTCTGAACAACAAGAGATCAGTGCTGTTAAAGTTAACGGTCTGTTAAATGTATTTAACGGCTGGTTAAATGATAACCAAGTTTTAAACAACCAGGCCCAGATAGAAGAAGTGGACCAATAAATGGAAGGATAATTGACAAATCAAACTAGTTTTAAATGTCATTTCTGGTCTTGGGAACAAGTTTTGCACAATTTCTAACCTAATTAGCACCAAACAATGAATGGAAAACTAACACAGATGTATTTATATCAGTTTTTCCAGGACAGATGTTCAGTTTTAAACATTTTATGTATAAAATGTAAGCAAAACAAACCTCATATTTGGACATGCAACGTTGTCTAATTGACTCACTGATTGACCTGAAGTTTGAACTGGGCTGTGGAGTAGCAGTTCATCATGGGGGGGAGGGGTCCAGATTCATGTTTGTGACATTATAGAAACAAATCAGTGCCACCTGCGGCAGAAACACCGGCTATAAGATTCCAAACGCAGCCGGACGGGAGAACAATAAGAGTTTCATGTTGGGGGCTTCAACAGTGAAAAGCTGCGTTACAGCCACATAGATAAATATCGCTAACACGCTCAGATTGGAGGGTTATTGTCACACTGCTGGATAGTATGTAGAAGTATATTAATGTGTGAAAAGAGCCATAAAGTGCAGGTCTTTCATTAGCGGGGCTAAAGTCCTCAGACCTGATGGATTGATTATTCCTTTGTTCCGCCTGCTAACTAATACCCAACTTGCTAGCTCGCTCGCCGCTGCGATTTAATGCCCAATATACACCTGGTTAAATGTTTAATTTCCCCACAAAGGATAACTAATAAAAATGAGTAACTTACTCAGTCATGTTGCTAAAAGAGCCCATTCTGTTGCCTGGTTAGCTTCCTCAGCTCGCCGCTTTGGCGTAAACATAGCCACAGAAAGAGCTAACGTTAAGCGCTCTGTGGTTAGCATTCGACGCGGCTTTTATTTGATTAAAAATGTCGCGTCCTTATTACCTGCAAGTTGTTTTCGAAGAAGCAGAGCTGATTGTTCGGTCATGGTACGCAGACGTGATTGAAGGGGCGCTGTGTGGAGACAAAGAGTCGGTGAGAAAAGGGACAGAAAGCCGGAGACGAGGTAAGAACTGCTGCTGCTGCTTTTCCTTCTGTGTTTTGACACACGGTTCAGCTGCTGACTGCCCGACTGCGCATGCGCGGCTTCTGTGTGTGTGTGTGTGTGTGTGTGTGTGTGTGTGTGTGTGTGTGTGAGAAATCAACAACATGGGTAAACGTTGTCTCCGACTTGTTCTCCTGGCGGATCCTCTCTCCTCTTGTGTTTGGGAAAGAGACCCTCTGTTAGGGCTTTTCCACTAAAAAGAACCAGGAGCTAGTTCAGGGCCGGTGCCAGGGCCAGTTCTTAAATGAGCACCACCAAAGACCCGGTTCTCTTTCCACCGTTAGTGGAGCCAGGTGAGAGCCACGTCATTATGTCACTCCAAAACGTAATATGTCACTGATTTCAACAATTTGGCGCTGACAGCGCTCATCCAGGTACAAGGAGACGGACTGTATTCATCGGTTTAGTTTGGGTCGCTCCATCTAGTTTGGCCTGAACCTCAGATGCTGACCAAAGAGCGAGAAGACATTACGTCTCTTGTCTCTATTGGTGTCCGTCTTGCTTTAGTCCGGAGTCCCGGAGTGGACATAGAGGGGGGAAAAGAATTACAACGCATTTATGAGTGTGTGGTCCACTGGGTGTGGCCGGAACTGTTGCGATATCCCATCCTCCACTAATCCAACAGCAAATGAGGAAGGAGCACAGCACCTCAGCCCCCCCATGAGCGCCACGCCGGAGGGAGCGCCCGAAAGCGGCTTACCCTCTCAAGACCCTGCGTGACTAGTTGTGGTTGAAATTGTGGGTGGTGCAAAGGCAGGGAGGGTTCTGAGGGAGGGTGTCCCCCCGTCGCTAGGACCTTGGCCCAGCTGGACCCCCCGCGCTTCCCCACCCCACCCCACCTGCGAGCGGCCGGCTTAGGACCCGGGGAATAACCCCCCCCGACAAGGCGCCGTAAGGGGACCCAGGCAGGGAGCCCCCACCCCACCCAACGGCCGGACAGCAGATTCTAAGACCCGCAGGGCCCAGTGCGAGCCCGGCTGGAAGGCCCCCCCCCCCCCCACCCACACACACACACACACACACACACACACACACACACACACACACACACACACACACACACACACACTTCCATATATCAGGCCCTGGAGGTCACTCTCAGTCAACTGTCCATCCAGAACCCGGAGCCCCGCTCTCCCAGATCCGGGAACGAGGCAGACCCGCAGTGCGGCAGCAGGGGCCAGCCCACCCCACCGGGGGAGGGAGGCAGAGGGAGGACCCACCCCCGGCACCACAGCGGGCACCCCCACCAGAAAGGGGGAGGCATCCCACCCCCAGGGCCCCGACGCCCCACCCCTTCCCCCCGCAGCCGACGGCCCAGCCGGGGCCCGACGCCCAGCACCCCCACCCCACCCCACCCCAGCGGGAGCACCCCCAGCCCAGAGCAGAGCCCCCCCCCACACACATCCCCCAAGACTCCCCAGGCCAGGCCGCAGCCCACCAGCATAGACGCTAGCACCCCCCCGAGCCCGCAGAGCCGCCAACCACCCAAGCCACGATGCCCCAACCACCGACGGCCCCCAGAGCCCCGGGGCGGAGCCACCACCCCCCCACAGGGCTACATGATGTATTTAATTATTGGGGACCATGTGGACTCAAATTGTGTCAAATGATTTTTCCTACAAGCAGACGTTCTTCTTTATTTAAGTTCTTTATTTTAACCACAACAAGTGGTTACAACAAGGCTTCTCCCCTTTTTTAAAGCCTTCCCAGCCGACACTGTCAGGGAGGAGAGACACAATTACACATTGGCCGTTTTCCAATACCCATACTTGTCTATACTTGTGCTCTCGTGCACTCGTGAAACGTCATCAGTGGGAGACCAAGTACTGTTCCAATTCTTAGGCCGTTTCTCACCGAGTACACATGGAATACCCGGATGTATCCTCGCTCCGCCCACTTTTTCGAGGATGCATCGACACTGACCTGTGCAGACTTGGGAAGCCAAATTACCCATAATGCATTTAGCAGGAGAAGCCGGAGGAGATCGCGGAGGAGGAAACACAACGGTGCGTAAAAAATCTGAACTATTAGCGTCATTGTTCAACAGAGTGCAGTTTTAAGAGGGTTTTAGGCGAGAATATAGTTGTTTAAAATGTTGTTATGAGGTTGATATTTCAAGATCACGTTTACTTAAACATTTGTTCTGGCGTTTTCATGAGATCTAAATGTTTTAGTGTAAATCTAACAGTGTTCATGTACATTTATATTTGCTGCTGAGGGGAAAGATCCTGTTTAAAACTATTTAACTTGACTGAGAGGTGAAGGTACTACTGGCCATAGTGTTTTGTCTCAATTGGACTAAAGTGTTCTACCCATTATACTGGAGGTTCTACTGGAGGTTCTACTGGTTCGACTGGAGGTTCTATCGGAGGTTCTACTGGAGGCTCTACTGGAGGATGCTGTGGATTCAAACTAACACCATGCACTATTTGAATCCAGGACTACTGAGGAACCTGAAGCCTGGTCCAGTGGAGAAGAGGAACTCCTCCAGATGAGGAGTGAGGATTGTTTTTGATGTTTGAATTATTACATGTATATATTTTATTCATACATGAGTTAATAACTTACTGAACTGGTAGTGTGTCATTCTTTTTGTTTTATGTTCTCCTCATAGACCTCATAATTGTTGAAATTCCTCTGAGACAATTTCTTCTTTGAAGCAACATTACATTGTTTATCAAATAACACAGACAAATGTTAAGTTCTATATGTTAGTCATATACAATCATTTACAGTCTGTTGTTCTCTCTGTCTTTATCCATCTATCTCCATATATTTACACATGAGTAGAGAACATGACCACATGAGGAGAGCTTCCTGTCTAGATGTGGTTCTGCTCTCTGAGACCTGCAGGTCGTTCTTCAGGAGCAGGTAGCTGGACAGTGAGTCTCGCTCGCCCATCACCTCCTGCCAGGTCCCTCTGGGCGCTCCTCAGTGTCACCTGGTCATCTCCATCATCATCCCTGGACCTTCCTCCTCCTCCCTGGACCGTCCTTCTCCTCCCTGGGCCTTCCTCCTCCATCTCTATGATGTCTCCCGCTGCCACACAGACAGGCAGCAACAAGAAGACGTCTCTCCAGGCTCTCAGAAAGATGGAGCACCAGCAGGTTTGTCCTGGTTCTGTTGGGTTTCAACCTGCCTGTCAGTTAAAATTCACATGAAAACATTTGATATATTTTGATGTAATCATGAATCAGAATTTATTGTTTCCTTCATGTTCATGATTATGATTATTGAGATAAAGCAGGTTGCCATTACAGTCATATAATAACAACTGTGCGCTGCAGGCATGGATATAGTACTTCCTCTTTCCCCCATCAGAAAGTACTTGGTGGATACAGTACTTCCTCTGTCACCCAGCAGAAAGTACCCAGCTGGTACCAGTACTTGCTGGTACATGGAGGATCTGCGCAGGACAAGAGCATCCTGCACAGATCCCCAGTTGTCAATGTACACATCATATATTATAGAGTATTTTTTAACGACAGGTATATGCAGGAAAGATTCTACCTTGCTGACATGTTTCAGCTTCATCTGTAGTCTTCCTCAGAGCTTCATCTGTAGTCTTCCTCAGAGCGTCGTCATCTGGTTGTGATGACATGTCGGTCTTTATCAGGTTACCGGCCAGATGAAGCTCTGAGGAAGACTACAGATGAAGCTGAAACATGTCAGCAAGGTAGAATCTTTCCTGCATCTACCTGTCGTTAAAAAATACTCTATAATATATGAGGTTAGAAAGAACTTTAGAATTTTACAAAACAATGTCATTATTCTATGTACATAATGTTTCTAACTTGTGTTTTTACTGTTGTAGGTTCTGCTGAAGTTTATTAAATAAAGTTTCCTTTATCTTCTGCTTGATATCTTTCTTTGCTCGACAGTAAGTGATGTGTGTATTTATGTATTTACTCTCACACAGTATAAGCCATTTATGTATTCATTCTAAAGAGAAATTACAGCTAATGATTGGAGTTCTTAACTGTAGGATGTATATTAGACAAATGTAATAGAGTACATATTAATGACATGACCAGAAGAATGACAACAAGCAGCAGGTATGTGAAAAGCTGGTTACTTCATTTAATAAACATCAGGGATCTTCAGGAAAACAGTAAAATAATTGTTTGTATTAGTAGGACATTTCTGATCAGCTGCTTTCATTGTTCAAGGAGATGAGTAAAATAAAGGCTGTATAGGAGGTAGAAGTAATAGTAACACTGTACTATACACAGAACTATACACTGTACTTTATACAGTACTGTACATTGTACTAAACAGTACTGTACATTGTACTATACACGGTACAATACACTGTAATATACACAGCATGTATGCAACAGAAAAGGTAGTATTTTACAATAATGTTCTAAAATTTAGATCATCATATAAAATATCATGTACAAATCACCTTCCTGCTGAACCAGAGAGACAACAGGGTCCTCCACCTCCTCCTCCTCAGCTTCAGGGTCCATCATCCAGCCATGACAGCCACTGCGTCATCAAGTACTCGTGTTCCAATTCTCCTTTAACGCCGATGCGTCCTCGTAAATTTGCATTTCCGCACTTCCGAGGATACCTTGCAAGTAGTTACTCGTGACGTAGGCGAGTACACACTGGCGCTCTAAGAAATGGAAAAAGGGTTGATGGGCATCAGGCATGTCTGCTCCCCTCTCAGAGCCTCCCTCGAGCCGCCTCCCACTCTCTCTGCTGCATCACCGCTCGGCCACACCCATGCACACACCACCACGCCAGTATTGTTGCGTATAATTTATAGTCTACATTTAAGACACTAATTGGCCTATAGTTTTTACAGTCCATCCTATCCTTCCACTCCTTCGGTATAACTGAAATAAATTCCTCATTCCATGTTGGTGTGAGAGCTGCTCCTGTTAAGGTATAGTTAAAGGAAGCCTTTAACAATGGAAGCAGAAATTCTCTCAGACATTTATACCAGTGGTTCTCAAACTTTTTACACCAAGTGCCACCCAAAATTCTTGGCTCTCCAAGTACCACCATAATGACCAACACTATACAGTAGCCTAGTAAGCCTAAGCATTCATCAAAAACAAGGCAGAGGTTTTACTCCTAAAGAAGTATATTTAATATTGTCAGCCATTGTAACATTTTACACAGTTAGATTAGTAACACTACGCTCAAATATAGGAAAATAAGACTGTACTTAAATAATGATTCAATTAAAATATATTGCACAGAAAAGTTAAATAAACATTGCACTGTCCTTAAAGATTAAATAAAACTGTACTTAAATGTTAAGTAAAGAATGTACTGTATTTGATAAAAAAAATAATCAAAACAGGCTGTCTGAACTTCATACACTGCTGTATGGTGTGTGTGTGTAGGGTTTTTCCACCAAAAAGAACCAGGTTCTAGTTCAGGGCCAGTGCCAGAGCCAGTTCTTAAATGAGCACCACCAAAGAACTGGTTCTTTTTCCACAGTTAAAGGAGCCAGTGAGAGCCACATCATTGCGTCAGTCCAAAACGTAAAACGTCACTGATTTCAACAACTTGGCGCTGACAGCGCTCATCCAGGTACAAGGAGACGGACTGTATTCATCGAGTTAGTCCGGCTCGCGCCATCTAGTTTGGCCTGAACTTCAGATGCAGACCAAAGAGAAAGAAAACATTACGTCTCTTCGTATCTCTTTTGGTGTTTTTTCACGTCCGTCTTGCTTTAGCCCCGGAGTGGCCATAGAGGGAAAAAAATAACGCATGGATGAGTTTGGGGCTTATTTTTCAACATTTGTGCATTACACTGGGAATTTCTGCTCCTTTCACTTTATTTCTGGTTGTGTCTGAATCAAATACTTCAAGATTGGAGAAGAATGGAGGTTTACAGTGATAGAACGAAGCTCTAAAAGCTGTTTCAAATGGTAACCTACGTAAACACACTGATTAAAATTCTCTTTCACGTGAAGCACCGTTAAAAGGTTCATTTTATGCCTATAAAATCCAAGCTTTCATTTATAGTAGTATGTAGTTTGTTTTTCAGTTGCTGATGAACCAAAAGTATTTATTATAAAGAAGTTCTGTGGTTCTAAAATAATATTGGAGCGTCTCAGAGCGGAGCGGAGCAGCCGCACACTGGATTGCTCAGCGGCTGCAGCTCCTCAGCCTGCGGTCAGAACACAAAACAAGACCTGGATGTGACGTTAGTTATAATAATGTTACAATGAAAAGTGTGAAAAATAAATGACAATGGAAAACTGCTTCTAAATTATATCCGATGTAGCTGACTGACAGGAGGAGCTCTGCAGTATCTCGAGAGCCGCGGCTCCGAGAATGCGGATTAAATAAATACCGTTCCCTCGTATTATTAACTTCAGGAAGTGACTTATTATATCGTTCCCACGCAAATTTTTTAAATTCTTTTCTTTAAAGAAAGCCGGTACAGCCCGCTTCCGCCTTTTAGGTAGCGATAACTCCGCCCCCAGCTGATGGCGCGTCGGGTCCCAGTCTGACTCCTCTTTGGTCCAGCAACGAAGTGGGGCCAGTATAGCACCAGTTTAGCCCCTGTTTGGCCGGGGCTTTGGCAATGGAAAGACAAAGAACTGGTGCTAAGTCTGGCCCTGGCTTCGATCTAGCACCTGGTTCTTGCCGGTGGAAATTTATATTTATTTCAGTGATCCTTCGGCGTACCACTAAAGGGAGCCCCAAGTACCACTAGTGGTATGCGTACCACTCTTTGAGCATGACTGTCTTATACCATTCCTGAGTAAATCCGTCACAACTTGGTGATTTATTGGTCATGAGATTTGAGATTCCACTATCAATTTCCTCAGTGGAAATGTCCTGGGTAAGCCTGTTTATTTGTTTTTAGATCTTGAATTTTATAGACAGTGCTTTCTGCCAGTTGTTTCCTAATTTTCCAGGCTAGTAACTTAGTCGACTTGGGTCCGGCCTCATAGTATTTCTGTTTAATGAATCATCTCTTTTTTCAATTTCTTCACTTAAAGGGGACATATCATGCTAAATCCACTTTTTTAGCCCTTAAATGCATTTTGTTGTATATTTAGAGTGTTTAGAAGTACAGAAAAGTTCAAAGTAGTCTCTTCAGGTGCTCCGTTGATATCTTTATATTCTGTTTTGGTCATATTTTGCGATCGGTTTCGATTTTTCTATTCTCTATTACGTTTTTTGAACAATGACGTCACAGTATTCTCAGCGGAACTGCCAAATTAGGACATCGACATTTCGAGCAATCCGCCATTTTTGTTTCTCGCTGCGATTTTGTAGTCCAACCGAAGTTACGAGAGGATAAGTCGAAATGTTCGGTTGTTGGATGTAGTAACCCACAAGCTTCGTTACACCGTCTCCCAGCATCAGAACCTTTTCGAAGTGCCTGGTTGAGTTTTATTTTTCACAGAAATGTACCCACATCTGTGGGTAAGGTCATTTTTGTGTGCGCGAATCACTTTAAGGACGACTGCTTCAACAACCTCCGCCAGTATAAAGAAGGATTTGCCGAAAGACTTCGTCTGATTGAGCGGTCAGTTCCTTCTATCTATGGAGACGACGAACAGAGCACTTCGGTAAGCTGTATATAACGCTAAAAAGTGTGATGATAAGACGTCCCTGTCATTGTTTTGTTAGCATTAGCAGTTGCACCGTCTTCATATGTTAGCGCTGTGTGCTCGTTTTAGATTATAATGTAACTTCTGTGTTAAATAGTCGTTGTAATACAGGCAGTATTGTAGTAGTGGGCATGGATGGAGAAGTTAGTGTAAATATAGAAACACACCATTGCGTTACATCCATATGAAGACGTTGTTCTGTAGGTGCATCATCGTCATTTTCATCTCGCTCTGCCGGGTCCGACTCTGGCTCCAACATGTATGGCTGGATGGACAAATCTTCCGTTGTTGACATTTTGTAAATAATGTGTGAATATAAAGTTTCTGCGCCGCTAGATAATTGTATCTGTTCTATCAAACTACAAAGATGGCCGAACAGGGTGACGTTGAACCGAGTGTCACCTCTGCAACCTGGTGAGGAGGCGGGGTATGAAGTGTCTCATTTGCATTTGAAGAGACCGCCCCAAAACGAGTTGCTCTCAGAAGCGCATCAGAAAAGGGGTTGAAAAGGGGCCTGTGGAGCTATAATAATGAGGAATTCAGACCCAAGCATTGCAGTTTTGCGTTGTATAGACCACAACTGTATGATTTATATGTAAAAAGGAAGGATTTAAAAGCATGATATGTCTCCTTTAAAGTTGCATCTATCTCCTGCTTAAGAGGTCTCATTTGCTCAAGCATGGCCAGGTCTTTATACCTACTATGGAGCTGCTCTAACTCTTTTAGCTTTTCCTGCAGGTCTAATAGCTGTTTATTTCTCATCTTTTTACGTATGGCACATTGAGCAATTATTTTCCCTCTAAGGAATGCTTTTGCGGCATCCCATAATATTACTGGACTGACTGTTCCATTGTCATATTCTAGATATTTTTCTATTTCCTGAGCCATCTCCGTTTTAAAGGTTTTACAGTTTAATAGCCCTGTATGCAATCTCCATAAAGTATTTTTGACCATTCTATTTATACTGATTTCCATCGTGTAACTACACCCTGGTCAATGAATGAGTCCACTCTTCTTACTGATGATGATATCGGAAAATGTATTCTTCTGAACGTGATTTCTTCATCAAACACAGTGCAAACTAAAAACAGGATATGAACATTTTCATTAATATATTGTTATGCTGATTAACATAGCACATCACAAACCACTTTATTCAACAAACAAAAGGTCACAAACATAGGCCAGTTTGTATGCATGGCCTTGACCTGTTGTAGAATCGTAAAAAACTTCTATCCTGCTCTGTTCTCTCTGTCTTCTGTGTCTCTGTCCTTTGTGTGTGTGTGTGTCTCTGTCCTTTGTGTGTATCTCTGTCCCTCGTGTGTGTCTCTACTTCAGTGTTTTTCACTCTGCCGTAAATGCGCCGAGCGGACACCAGGGAGCACTAATGAACTGAAATAAATATATCTATGGCATCATTTACACTCCCACCAATTACCTTTTGATTTATGGCCAAAACATCCAAATATTGAGCCTGCCATACCCTCAGTTAAATAAATCAATGGTAATTTAAATGGCGAGTAAAAGTTATTGGGCTTTTATCCTGAGACACAAGGAGTCTTACTGCTCTCTCCTAAAACAACCAACTTCTGGACAACAACAGATGGCTTGCTGAGGTGTTCACCTCTACACCCCAGCTTTCGCTCGCCTATCTGTATGGTAGCTTTGCAGACAACTCCATCATCATCCTTGCATACATCCAAAACCCTAGCAAGCTTCCACTCATTGCAAGGGGCATCTTCTTGGACAATGAAGATATCGTTGATTTGCACGTTCCGTTTTGGGGCATGCCACTTCTGCCGGAGGGTAATCCCTGCAAGATACTCTTTTCTCCATGTGCACCAGAATTGTTCTGATAGATACTGCACCCGCCTCCATTATTTCCTGGCGTATAAGTCCTCCTTCATGTTGGGGTTTATGGTTGGTTATTAGCATATAATTACTGTAAGTAATAGATTACTGAAAGTAATAAATCACTGGAAGTAATTTATGAAAAATTGAAATTATTAATGGAAGTAAACGGTCATTTACTCATTAACAACTCCTAAAGTAATTGAATAATTACTTTAAAAACAAAAAAAAATGAAAAATTATCAAAAATAATGTTTAATAAAAAATATTATTAATTTGCATAAATTTCTTATTTATGTATTAATAATAAATCGGGGCACCACCAGATAAACTGGAAATAGCTAATACCAAAATATCAGTCTCGTTTGTAAAAAGTTTATTTAAGTTAGTTAATATTTCTGCATAAAATATAACAATCTTAAATAGATTGGAAGGTGTGAGATCCGAGCACAGACTGTTACAAACCAGTGAATTGTCAACAATAAATACACAATAATCACCAAGAAGCGTACAATTCAGCTAACAGGCGTTTATTAATAAAAATGTATTAATTCATAAATAATTCGGAAATCATCTCATAAATCAACACATTCAAATAGCAAACGACATCTAACACGGAGATCTAATCTATTAAACAGCAAACACTATGTAGAAAGAGTGTGTGTGTGTGTGTGTGTGTGTGTGTGTGTGTGTGTGTGTGTGTGTGTGTGTGTGTGTGTGTGTGTGTGTGTGTGTGTGTGTGTGTGTGTGTGTGTGTGTGTGTGTGTGTGTGTGCGTGCGTGACGAGGGGGTGTGATGACTCGCTCTTTCTGGGGACGCGGCGGTTGCTTAGCGGCCAGATAAACAAGACGTCCGTCGAGCGCGCGTGCGCGAGGGCGGTCTCGGAGCGAGTTAGTCTACCGAGGGCGTAACGAACGGGCGGTTCCGTTGGCCCGGTTCTGATCACCAGAGTCCTAAGGGGAGGTCGGGTCCTGCAGTTAGAACTCCTGTGATCAAAACAGATCTGCTCTGCAGCAGCTGACATGCAGTAGTGTGTGACCTTATCTCGATCTGATAAGGGGGGTGCTGCGATTAGTGAAAGAGGGGGAGAGATGAGAGAGAATGAAGACAAGAGAAAGACAGAGAATGCTGTGAGGCTCGGTTCTGAACCCTGGTTCCTCCACACAGCGCTCCCAGTGGGCCTGGAGCTCACTCGGACCTGTGGTTGTCACGGTCACCACACTGACCCGCAAACGTCTGCCTCCATCTGGTGGACGTTCGGGGACATTACGCCCATCACACTCATTACTCCAGACCATACACACACACACACACACACACACACACACACACACACACACACACACACACACACACACACACACACACACACACACACACACACACACAGTACACGGTGGTGGACGGTACAGTACGGTAATGCAAAGCGCACCCAGACCAACTGTGTTGCGCGGCCCCACAACAAGACAGTGCGGTAAATGTAGGCGGGGTTGTGAACGACGCAGGGATGTAACGTCATTATGCAACAATAGTGGCGCCAACAACGTGGAATTGCGGCCGCAGCTCACTGCAGCCGCATCCGAAGCTGTGAGCTCCGAGCAGCCGCATTTCAATAAATCCAACCAATAAAACCAGTGTGTGCAAAGCGGCATTTATGACCAATACAGCACTGCCGATCGTCACTATGTGTGGAGGAACTATGTTTCATGCTGATGCTCACAGCCACAGACAGCGGCAAATGCTCTCTTGACTTCAAATAATCGTGACTCACACAACAACTAAATGAGATTGAAAGCCACCCCACTCAAATTCATGGTTCTAAAAACCGTAATCTTCCGCATATATCCGCCATTTTATTAATATGTAGCATGTATCACGGAGCTGATCGCTGCAATGCATTATGCTAGTTTCTGTTCGTTGTGTTTTAGATGTAATTTTTCGGGGTTATATTAGGTTTGTAGTGTTGGTAATGATTGTGTTGTGTTGTGTTTTTGTTGCTTGGTTCATGTAGTTAGTTAGTTCATCTAGTTTAGTTTATTAGTTGTAAGTTGGCAACCAGGAGTGAGGAGGGTGTTGTGTGTAGCCTGGTCCTGCCTTGGTGTTCCTGTAGGCATTAAAGATTAGTTCAATTCTTTGAACTTCTCTTTTGTCGTTGCTGTTAGCAGCAGGGATAAAAGATATGCTCAATTCATGGAGTGATATGTTTGATAGGCTTGCTACAATTCAAAAACTGTTGTAAAATATTTTCATTTTATATTCCCTATAAATGCTCGGGGCCTACTGTGCTTTAAACCACGGAGCAGTCGGCATTAATTTTGTCCTCGAACATGGCGATGGCAACGTCCACTCCCCTCGAGGGCCGCACTAATATTATACTTTCATATCAAGGTAGGGGCCACAAAATATCGTCCTGTGGACTGCAATTAACCCATAAGCCATCAGTTTGAGACCTTTATGACCTTTTCTTCAGGCATGCAAAACAAAGATTGTTGTCTCTGAAAATTTTTGCTTTGCTTCTACAGTGATTGCTATCAGCTTTTGGCATTTATGTATGGAATGACCTTCTTCACAGTACATACATTTCGTCGGGCCTGAGTTCTGTGCTATAGTGTTCTCTTTCTTGGGTTTGTTGGGATCTTTTGTCTTAGTTTCATAACTATTGTCATCTTTGACTGTAGTGCTTGAAGTGTCTGAAGTGTACACATTGGTGGTGAAGGTGTTCGCTTGTGGACGCTTTGTTTCTCTTGTCAGTTTTTCTTCAGTGTGCTTCAGGGCATACAACGGAGAGACTGGATTGCATTCTATACATGCCTCTTTTGAGATGAAGGAAGTAAATTCCTTAAAGCTTGGGTAGTCTTTAGCCTAGTCAAGCTGCTCAGTAACATAGCGATTCTACCTTGAAGTTACCCAATCGGAAAATTTGGCTAACATCTTCTGATTTTTTTTCGCAGTCATTAAGTACCTGCAGACCTTTGACGTGAGGTATAGCGCTGTCACATGCTTACAGGAAATCAATGAATTCTCTGAGCTTTACATACTCCTTTGCTCCAATCTTGGGAAATCCGTTAAGCGTCTCTCTGTATGCAAGCTGTACCATGAAGGAGTGGCCGTATCTGGCATTCAACTTCTCCCACACTTGCTGATAAGCCTCTTTAT
This sequence comes from Lipophrys pholis, assembly GCF_963383615.2. NCBI lineage: Eukaryota > Metazoa > Chordata > Actinopteri > Blenniiformes > Blenniidae > Lipophrys > Lipophrys pholis. The sequence continues at coordinate 30,848,063 of NC_137638.1, forward strand.
CTGTTCTATAGACGTTACCCTCTAGACTATACATAGGTCTTTGTTTTGGTGATGGGGCGGATCGGGAGGGAGATCTTTAATATAAATCCAAAAGGAAAACAAAACACCAAACAGCTGTTAATCCTCCATTATGGCATCCTCTTTCTCCTGCAGCTGGAACACTTTCAGTTCCTCCCGGACGCTCTCCTGATGTCCTGCGCTTGCTGCTCACCGGCCTCCTGCTGTGCTCCACGGCAGAAGTTTGTTGAGGGTCTCTGTGGTCAGTGTTGTGCCTGAACGAGTTCAATGAACGTTTGTTCATGAACTCGTTCATATTTTGGGCGAACATGAACTGAACGTTCTGTATTTCTGCCTGATGAACCTTACTTGAGCGACGCTCATTCTGGCCTTTTTGAACAGCGCTCTCACAGTTCAACGTTGTTTAAAAGGGCACCAGATTTCCGAGCCTTCCAGTCGAAAACTCGGCTAAAATGGGCCTTATCATGTAGGGGGAAAACAACCAATCTGGCAACAGCAGCCAACACACAGTCGCACGCGTCATCAAGATGCGAAGCATTTCGGCAAAAACAAATGGAAGACAGCAGCACTACCTCAGACTCTGCCTCCACCATTAATACTTAGTCTTCGTATGGTTACCGTACTTTCCGGACAATAAGCCGCTCCTTTTTTTTATAAGGATAGCTCGAAGCAACCTATTGAAAAAAAAAAAGAAGAAAAGGACTATGAACTAGTTCATTTTTGAAACTGTGAATTTAGAACTATGAACCAAACTAGTTCATTTTAAAATTTGTGAACTGAACATTGAAGCGGTTCATGTAGAAAATGAACTTTCCCAACACTGTCTGTGGTGACGTCTTTAGATTTTCTGACAGCGGCCTGACCATGACTCCGCGACTCAGAGCTTCTCCGTGTAGTTATGCATTACTATGCCAGAGTCGAAGTGCACGTACATCTTTGTCAGCAGGGTCTGGAAGCGGATTTTACTGTCTTTCAATGCTCTTTTGATGGGGCCATATTCCTTCCTCCGCTGCTGCACACTCTCGGCATAGTCGTGGTCAGAAAACACCCGCTTCCCTTGAACATGGACAGGTTTTTTCTAAGCGAGGACATTTTTCTTTACTTTAAAGTTGAGGAAGCACACCACAATGGTGCACGGACTGGTGCCAGCCAGCCAGCCAGCCAGCCGCCAGCCAGCCAGCCGCCATTTTGGTTATGTTGTGTTCCTTTGCAGCTCTTTCCAGACTCTTGTTGTGTCGTCTATTTCTGTATTGTTTGTTCGTTGTCATTTTGTGCATCTTTGCCACTGGTTTGAGACGTCATGTGCTCATTCTTTGTTGTCGTTTTTGCAATCTCACTGGTATAATTTAACCCCACTTACAATATTTTTTGGAATCTTATATGATTTTGTGTGTGTTTGTTTATATTTATAGTGTACGGAAGAGTTTTAAGGCCACTGAAGAAAAAAAAACAAATTCAGAGGCTAAAAAAACCAAAACCTTCATGCACTTCAGAAAAAGTCAAAAATCAAAGTCGAGATTTTTTTTTTCACAGTGGGAAAAAAAAGTTTTTTCACAAAGTCCGTCCATCCATATGCCAGCTCGTGTGACTGCTTCTACAAAATGCATTGCAGGCAGTTTAATGAAGTGGTGAAAAGATGCTTCAGGACAGAATTTAGCACATAAACAAGGTGCAGTTATAAAATGTGTACTTATTAATCAAGGAAATCCTGTGTAAAATCACATGTCCATAAGCAGTAAGCAACCCTATATAGTCAGAATTACGTGATTTAATGCGATTTTACATCTAAGAGCAAATGATGAGGGATGGATAGACTCGCCGTGAAAAAAAAAAATACAGTTTTTTGGGGTTTTTTGCCTCCAAATTTTTTTTTCTTCAATGGCTCTAATACTCTTCCGTAATATTTCTATTTTACATCCGTTATGAATTTGTGTTTGTACAAGTAAAACACAAATAATCAAAAAGCTAGGCTAGTGTACAGATTTAATCATTGCATTAAGTTCAAGCTATCTTTGACTTTAGGCACCAAAGAATATGTTTTTAAGTAGATGACTTATATATTCAAAATAATTGTAATTTGTTTTGTAAAATTAGCTGAAATGTTTCATTCATGGATACATGAGTAAACATTTTATTGAATTGTTTAGAATAACTTCAGACTGGTTTACTTCAGAGTCACCTACAATATCAAGACGTTCTGAGGATAAAACCCCTGCTGTTTATTATTGGTATAGACATTTTGGATCGTAAATGGTAAATGGATTCACTTATTTCGCGCCTTTTCGCTGACAGTAGCCTAACGCGCTTTACGTGGTTCAGCACATTCACCCATTCACACACATTCACACACCATTGGGGGCAGCAGCCATGCAAGGCGCTGTCACTCCAATTTGGGGCAGTTTGGGGTTCAGTGGTTTGGTCCTTGGGCAAGCCTACAGGCAGTCAGAGATGGGAATCGAACCTACAACCTTCCGATTGGGAGACGACCGCTCTACCAACCCCATAAATGTGGTAAAAAACATATAAGAAACAGTTTTTTTTATGAAAAAAGGAGGATAAGTCCAAGAGGAAAATGTTTTCTGAATAGTGTCTTAACAGACATTGATTGGCAGAGGGCATGGTTATTACTATACATATGTACATATTTATGTTTTGCAGAATATAACAAATTCATATTTATTCCAATTTTTAGAAATTGAAAAGAAATGTTGTAAAAGCAAAGATGAATCATTAAGTCATTTATTTTTTTTAATATTCTCATTCAACTACCCTATGTACGGAAGAGTTTTAGGGCCACTGAATAAAAAAAAAAATTGGGGGGATGAAAAAAAACAAAAAACCTTCGTGGCCTCAGAAAAAGTCGAAAATCAAAGTCGAGATTTTTTTTCACGGAGAAAAAAAAAGTCGAAAATCAATGTTGAGATTTTTTAGGGCCACTGAAGAAAAAAAATATAGGAGGTAAAAAAAAAGATTCCTCATGCACTTCGAAAAAAGTCAAAAATCATTTTCGACATTTTTTTTCCCCGCGGAGAAAGCAGAGCAACGGGAGCTATACACTGCTGTGAGTAAGTTTCTGAAGTTATGCAAATGCATGGTCAATTTATATGTGTTTCCAATCGTAATTGTTATTAGCATTGTTGTCACCAACCTAGTATGATTCGAGAACTAAAAAGCATATGAAGCTAGCAGTAATAATGCTGTTGGTAATATTGCTCGTGAGTTCACACTTCGAGGGTTTGTGGGGATGCAAAGACTCTCAAAATCAACATTAAATAACCTAAAACCCTTACATACAGAGCAGTGCTTATTTGTTGTTTAAATGTTTTTCCTAAATGTATGTGAAGAGGTGCCGCTGCCGGTTCATTCATTTCGGGTGCCGTCTATGTGCTGCGATTAGCGGTGGCTGAGTGGCAACGCTCTGACGTCAACCTTATTTTGATTTGAAAAATACAGTAAATATTAAGAAGCCACTGTAATTTGGATTGTGAAGCTAAAACTTTAATGATACTCTAACCTACCTTTCTGTAGAAACGTGTTCTTATGATATCATTACCATAGCTTAATGTTTTTTTAAAGTCAGTTTAATGCTATGCTGAACTTGCTTATGTCTTCTCTATAACCAGGTGTCTGCTTGTACTAAAACGGTGTAACTATAAGAAAGTTGGTGCTTTCAATGAACCATTAAGACATACTGTTGCTGAAAAACAATGACAGTTTACAACTTCTTCCAGCTCTGTTGTAATATCTATTTGTCAGTATCACCTGTTTTTCATTATCTCTCCATAACCGATGATTATTAATTCATAAACTTAATTTTAAATTAAAAAAAAAAAAAACATTTTACTGAAATTGTGTTGAAATTGCTGTTTGCCAATAATCATCCCTATAATAATGTTAAAATAAGGGTGTTAATTGTAACATGTGACACTTTTAAAGGACTACAATCCACCAGAACACCGGTTCCTTGGACCTGGCCAACATGTGACAGATTTCCTGCGAGATCGGGGGTCCCAGAGGAAGCTCTCACACTGATGGAGGAGCAAAAGGTGTGTTATGGCAACTGAGATGCAGAGGTGTTATTGCGTGTACCTGTGCCTGTCAGCTTGCAGAATTGATGCTTTCTCCACATAAAACATTGTACATATGGAAATAATTATTGACAAAATGAAAATTATTACTTTATGGATATATTGTCGTGCCAAAAACAGCCCGGCTGCCAGATTCTGCACGGCTTGGGAGTGCGCATCCGTTCAGCGACAGTGGGTGTATTCGAAACAACGAGGAGTAAGATATTAACAGTCTAATTGATTCTGTGTTGTTTTGGATTTATGTCGGCCACTGTCAAATCCTGTTCAAGATTATTTCCCTTACATTAAACAGTGTATATATACATTTCCCTGTCAGTACAGTTTTTGTGATGTGATTATATTCACAATCGCAAATTAAAGTTACTGATTACGATTGCAAGATGTAGCTTGCAGTGCATTCATGTTATTCAATTCAATTCAATTTTATTTGTAAAGCGCTAAATCACATCAACAAACATCTCAAAGCGCTCTTACAATGATAGAGTACAACAGGACCCAACTAAACCCTTCCAAAGCAAGCAGATGTAACAAGCAACAGTGGCCAGGAAAAATTCCCTCGCATGGAGAGAAGTTCATAGGAACTCCCTCTTCAGGAAGAAACCGTGGGGCGGACCCTAGACTCTGGAAGGACGGCCATCCGCCTTGACCGGTTGGGGGGAGAAGTACATGGGATAGGACAGGGAGAGAGAGGAGTAGAAGAGGGAGAGAGAGTGGCAGACAGGCGAGATAAGTACAAATACTAAGAAAAGTCTATGATGAGCGTTGGTCTGATGATGAACCAATCTCAGTCTGGAGTTTAAGGGCCGTGCCGTTGGGGTGGGGTCCCGGTGCTGTGGTGGGGTCGGGTAGTAGGACCGTCGTAACTCCACTCTGAGAGTCTTGGGTCTGATCCCCTGGATCCTGCTCTCCTCCTGTCAGGGAGAAAAACAGACGGCGGCAGTATCTGGTGGCTCCAGTAATGTTGTTACACAGAGAGAAAGAAAGAAAGACAAGAAACAGAACCTCCAAATGTAGAGTTCCTCCCTTTAACGGGAGAGAAAAAATCCCCTCAGCAGTCTAGGCCTATAGCAGCTCAACTTAGTGCTCCTATTTTATTCCTAATGATAAGCTTTATCAAAGAGGAAGGTTTTTAGTCTACTCTTAAATAAACTAATGGTGTCGGCCCTTCAGACCGAGGCTGGTAGTTGATTCCAGAGTAAAGGAGCCATATGGCTGAAACTCCTGCCTCCTGTTTTACTTTTAAGGACTTTAGGGATTACCAACAGTCCTGCATCCTCAGAGCGAAGGGCTCATGGAGGGTGATACACTTCTAGAAGTTTCTCGATATAGGACGGAGCCTGGTGATGAAGAGTTTTATATGTGATCAGAAGGATCTTGAATTCTAGTCTAGATTTAATTGGAAGCCAGTGTAAGGATGCTAAGACTGGGGAGATGTGCTCTCTTCTTCCAGTTCTGGTTAGTAAACCTGCAGCAGCGTTCTGCTCTAGCTGTAAGGTCCTAACAGAGGAGTTTGGACATCCTGACATTAGGGAGTTACAATAATCTAATCTTGAAGTCACAAAGGCATGAATCATTTTTTCTGCATCTTTGAAGGACAAGAAGTTTCTAATTTTTGCAATATTCCTTAGATGGAAGAAGGCTGTCCTGGAGACATGTTTAACATGGGAAGTAAAGGACAGAGCCTGATCAAAAATAACACCCAGGTTCCTAATATCACTGTTAGAGGTTAAGGTAATATTATCTAAGGTAATCAGACTATCTGAAAAGTAATCCCTGAGCTTTTTAGGACCTAGGATTAGAACCTCAGTTTTGGATGTGTTGAGCATTAAGAAGTTGATAGACATCCAGGACTTAACGTCCCTGAGGCAGGACTCTAATTTAATTTATCATTGATACACATCATTTTCAAAATAAAGATAACATTGTCAATCGGTCATTGTGAAAATGTTTTTTCGGGAAGTCAATTAGACAGTTTTTTGAACACAAACATGAGCGTGGCTGTTTTGCTATTTACAAAAGCTGAACAGCAGGTGTCACCGTGCAAAAACTTTACTCCCGCAGCAGGCCTTGCAGATTCTGGCAGCCAGGCATTTTTTGGCACGACAGTATTAAGTAAACATGCACAGAATGGGCTGCTGTATTTATTTGATTAGTCTACATGCATGAAATGAAAGTCAATGTGTCATTTTACTTTCAAAGTAATACGATAGAGGTTAAACAGTGTTCCTCTGTCTGTCTACTCGTTGAGCACAATGGCAAATTTAGTTTTGTATTCCATGACAACATATTAGAATGTGTGTGAAAGTAGTACCCATGACATTTCTTTACCCTTATCATGGTTTTGCTTTCCTCTGTAGATCGACATTGATGTAATCCAGATGATGGATGACTGAGCTTTGGCCAACTACATTCCCTCATATGGAGATAGAATTGCACTTTTCAATTTTTGCAGAAATCAACAGCCACTTTCAAAGCGCAAACTGGGTCTTCTTGAAAGGCTCAGGGAGAAAATGAAGATAAGAAAGGAAAACAAAGGAGGAGGAGCCACAAAACTTCTGAACCCCATTTCGGAAGTTAACTACACGGACTATTGAGATAGGTTGGATACACAAAGAAAAAGATGAAAGCAAACAAGTTAGAGCCAAACGAGGAGGGGGCACTAGAAAGGTTGTTATGGACATTAATGTTGGATTTCATGAGATCCTAAAAGAGGGGAAGAGTCTTTTTTTTCCCAAAAGGTGTGTCAAGTAAAGGACATGAGTCAGACTTCACATTTGATGTATGAGACTTTAAACAAAACACTTTTTCTGATGCGGTTTCAATTGGAACCGTATATGACACTGTCAAATTTCCAAAGCTGAGATTCTACATCACCACACAGCCAAAACCACAATCTGGTGAAAATGCTGAACTCAGAGACAGTGATTTTAGCTCTGACGGCCAGGACGAAGTTATTGAAATTTATGACACACCATCTCAAGCAAGCTTGATTGTATCACAGTATCATGATTGAGTTCACAGTAATGTCTGAATTCACAAGACGTCCAATTGGACGAACATGTGGAATGTTTCTAGAGCTACCTGAGTGCTATGAAAATTTCCCAGACTTTCGTGTTGAATTCAGTGAAATCCTTGACAGCAACATCTGGGTGATGGACATTGTGTAACACAGTACGTGGTCCTTCAACCAAGACTCTGCTGTGATACTCATTTGACACACAGAGTGTGATTATTCTTGTTCTTAGGTGTTCTGTAGTTATGAAGTAACTAAGGGCCCGATAAAATGTTCAAATCTTAGATGTTATGTTTTAGAGTAGTCAAATGTTTTAAAATGTACCTGTTAATATTAATGTTGAAGTTTCCCCTGTAAATACCTGTCCAGCACTATATTGGATGTTTATTCGTGTGTTCACAGTTGTGCAATTTGCAGTTTCTGCAAAAATGCTAGTTTTGTGCTTTAAAATGCCTTTTGTGCTTCAATTCTTTTTAAGTTGTTTAAATGCTTGTTTTGGGTTGGGTTTTTTTTTTTTCAATTAGAACATGTTCTCTTTTGTAACTTTACACCAATTAATTTCTATATTTTTTCATTTATCAAACCACCACAAGCATGTGTTGCGGGTCAACTATGTTTGATATATATTTTGTTAGGCATTCAATGAATAAAGTGGTTTATTTATTAGCATTTTGTACAAATTAAGCACAAGATGTTCTGTGAAAGGTGCTGTGAATAAAAACAAATACAAGTTTACTAATGTTGCCAAGAAAGAAAACTCTGTTGTTATATGGGGGCTCTGGGGGTTCAGTTTTTATTAAAAATTAACCAAGTCATGTTCAAAATGTGTTAATAAAAATCACACTGATATTACACATATGGCCTTTTGGAATTATTCATTAAGCCAAAGGGCAAGATTAACTAAAGTGTTGCAGGCCAAACTCACATGTCTTTATAGTTTTTCTAGTTGTAATAGCCATTTATACCCACTCTGTTTAAGGTTTATTTGGTCGTTTGTTAGTATTTTGACCAGTTGGGGGTGTATTGCACTAGGATGTCACATGTCCCATGGGTTTAAGGGCAAAGGTTAAAGGTAATAGTGAGCACAGGTGAGGACAAGGTGTGGAAAGTGGGAACAACATGGTTCTTACTGTAGTCATGCCGTCCCCGACACACAGCACCATATTGGCAGAGGGAAATTTGAGCAAATTGATGCAATATTTCATGAACTTCTTTGATAATAAATGAGAATTTAAGCTGAAGAGTCAACCTCTAGGAATGAATTATGTGCTATCCACACCAGGGATAACACCTCACACTAGTGAACAGTTTTTGTTTAATAGGATAATTCTTATGGATTATCGCTCCCGAATTATTTGGTGGGAAATAAACTGCACATTGTGTCTTCCACAATACTACCTTTAATGAGATTACATGATGTTTGTCAATGCAACAAAGGCAACAGCTTACACAAATTTAGGCTGGTAATAAATTGGAATCTGTCTCACCTGACTACAACAAAAGAGTCAGTCTGAAGACATTGAGGTATAGAAATAACTCAGAAGTGAAAAATGATATAATTGTGAATGATTTTTATATACAGTCGTTCCCAGCTGGTCTTCTTCAGTGCAGAATGTGTTTTAGTTACCCAGAGAAAACAAAGGACATATTTTCATAATGAAGTACAATCTCTGAAAATATTTCACATTCATGTGAAATACATGATATGCTATCCAAACCAAATGCATAGGTCTATCTCACATGAATGTGAAATATTTTCAGAAACTGTACTTAATTATAAAAATTATATATAAAATATCCTGTGTTTTCTCTGGATACTGAAACAATCTTTGTACTGAAAAAGACCAGCTGGGAACTGCTGTAAATACAAGTAGTTCACAATTATAGAATTTCACTTCTGAGGTATTTCTATTCCTTAATGCGTTCAGCCTGACCACATTAAACCAAGGATTTAATGTGGTCAAAAATATTCAGAGGGCAATAGACAGTCTGGTCTTGCACATCGCCGTACTTGAAGGCAATATTCACCACTTGTTATGTGCATGTTCACTACTCGCAGATACTTAGCAGTATTTCCGTTCTCAACAATGTGTACAGCTCAGCAGCGGAAAATGCATCTACAGGAGCATCCCATCCCTTTTCCTGCATCAGAAGACAGCAAAGGACAAATACAGTTTCATCACATGGGTATTGGCTCTTGGGGGTGCATTCCTCCTGACAAAAGGCCAGTTCATCCATGTTGATTGCCTTGAGATTGTCTTCTGCTCTGTACATGTCTGGAAGTGTGTACATCAAAATTGGGCGACCTCCCATCACACCGTCGCCTTCCTTTACTCTTATCTTGTGTGAATTCCAGGTTCTCACAACTTCATCAAGTTCATCCTGCATAAAAATAAAACATGGCACAACTTGAGGTTTAATTCACTATACAATAGGCTACACATACAATATGAGAAATACATATTGTTGTTGTTGTTGAAAGAAAGTGACAGTTTATTTATGTTGTTTAGTTATTTAACTAAATACCTGACACGTCAAGCTGTCTGGTATGAGTGAACATCTGGCTGCGAGTACAGTAGCTGCAGTAATACGGTTACTTTGGACTTCACTTTGAAAGGTGGCCTTATATGGTTATCATTTTTATTTATTCAGATCTCATACTGCAGTCTACATTCTTACACCACAATGCGAAAATTTCCCTCTACAATTCAAAAATAAAGCCAAATGAAAAATCAAGTTGAATTCCTCTCTAATGTGCTCTGATCAAACGTTAAGCATTTCATTTTGTTAAATTCCATCCACGTGACTGAAGGAGAGGCCAGGGGTGCCAACATAATGAGTTTCCAAGCCTACCTGAACAAGGTTTAAGAAGCAGAATTGGATCAGGGTCCTATCCAGGAAATCACCAGAGAAATGTCTGTCATCCTGGAGAGTCTGGAAAATGTTGATCCAAAACTGTGCACTTTGTTTCCTCAGGATCCCCCACCACGATTCAATCCGTTGGTTTGCGGTGCTGCTTCCATACATGAAACTTCGGACTCCGGCAAAACTATCTGTGTGGTTGCTGCGCAAAAACACAAGCATGTTTTCTACGTGCCCATTTTCTGTGCCTCTGTCTGCACGCAGTCGCTCCGGGCATCCTCCCAAGTGCGCAATGGATGTGATGAAGTAGTTGGCTATCACTTTTGGGTCCCTGTTTGTTCTGCCACAGCGCGTTGGGACCTTTGTTGCGGTAATGCCTCCTCCTCAAACGACGCGCCCGTCTGAGTTCCACACCTTCAGGATCAAACAACTTGATCAAGCGTCTTATTTTATCTTGTGATACCACGTACCCCCACTGAACTGCGCGCAGGTGCAGCCATCGATAGCCTTGCATTTGTCCATTACCCGATTCAGCTTGTATAAATGAGGCCACTTCTTCCAAGCTGGTGTGGTTTATCCTTCGGAAAAGTTGCAGTTTTCGGCACAGTCTCTTCAACGTCCTAATACTAATAACTACACCGTGTTTGTGAGCTAAAAGCAAAAGGATTTCTTTGTTACTAAAACAAATTCTAAAGTATAGTTTTACAAGCTTCTCAAACTGCCTGCCAGGCATTTTGTACAAGCAGTCAGCATAATGAAAAAAAAAAAGAAGTTGACATCAATTTTAGTCTTTTTTCTTGAAGTACATGAGGATTTTTTTTTTTACCTCCTATATTTTTTTTCTTCAGTGGCCCTAAAAAAATCTCAACATTGATTTTCGACTTTTTTTGAGGCCACGGAGGTTTTTTTTTTTTTAGCCGCCGAATTTTTTTTTTCCTTCAGTGGCCCTAAAACTCTTCCGTACCTATGAACTAAAATTGAGAATTATATATTGTTTAAAATTAAAAATCATGTTCAAATTTATTGTAAAAGTGTAATTGCATATTTTGATGGCAAAAATAAAGACTACAATTCATAAGTAATTTAATAATTTTTATTGGAAAGTTTCAAATTAACAAATGCAGATTAGCAATGGTAAACCCAAATTTTAAGTTCCATATTGAATTTAAAGAACACATTAAAACACTAAGCAAGATAAACACAAAAAAGCAATAAAACTGTTCAGATGTTTAAAGAACTATTCCAAAAAGAATAATGACCCTCTTTGCTTCCCTGGTCCCTTTTGTATTATTTATTTATTTATTTATTTATTTATTTATTTATTTATTTATTTATTTATTTATTTATTTATTTATTTATTTATTTATTTATTTATTTATTTATTTATTTATTCATTCATTATTTTCATTATACTATTCTCGTTAAAAAAATGTCATTCAGATTTGTATTTGTTGTAGTTACAAATTTCACAAGTACCTGTCATAAAGCTTAAGATTGAATGTATTGTTTGTGAGCACTGTCTATTAAAGGTGTCTGTTTTTGTTGTGTTCATTGTTTGTTTGCACTGTTTGTACGTCCCCTATTTGTGCAATAAAGTTCAAAAAGAAATTCTACATCAACATTAAACAAAAATTAGCAAGTATTATTTTTTAAAACAAGATGTAAAAATCGTGTTATACAACATGTATTTCCACCATACCTTTTACATTTTCAGGTTTGAAATTTATAGAGTAATGATTGTTGGAAATACGAGCTGACGACGTGTAGCTGAACGCAGCACAAGGCGGAAGGAAGGCACTGCGGCGCCATATATAGCAGATGCTAAAGCTAACGCTAAGTGTTCAAAGCTCAAACTTTTGATCGGAGACAGAAACCTGAGGCAAACCCCTCCAAAGTAATCCACTATGAATGTCGTAGACCATGTACGGGACATGGCGGCCGCCGGCCTTCACTCCAACGTCCGGATAGTGAGCAGTTTGTTGCTGACGATGAGTAATAATAATCCGTAAGTATTAACAGAGCGGGGCCGTCTAACTCCTGGTGAGGGGATTCTCCAAAACTGAGTTATATTCTGTGTATTTTCAAACCCAACTGGTCTTCAACGGCACGTGCTACCTACACCTTCGCAGCTATAGTTTGATTAAAAACCCAAGTGAGTCCGTCAGTTATTATTTACAGCGTGTTGAGCCTGAGATCTGGCGTGGTTTCTCCCAAGACGTAGTCCCCTCCAGTATAACGTTGTTTGTACTGTCTCCTGCTTTGTTTACATCTGCCTGTTTCCACCTTTGACAAACAATATAGGATGTTAAGATCGGTCAAACACGGGTGGCTGTGTATTCAAGTTACTCTTGATTGATTGTTTTTGTTGTGATCAAGCTCAGCATATGTTTTATCCATTATTTTGTTAAGCTTCTCATCCCATGATTGCCAGTTTTGATTAGAAGATGACGAGTACTTAAGATTTGTTCTTGTGTACAACTGCGACTGTTGCACTCCTGAAAATGTAATCTCTTACAAGTAAATATGTCATTAGAACTACTGTAAGCACATTTAATCCACAATTTGTTCATATTGTCAATAGCAGGCATTTGCTTTATTTGCACATATAAGGCGTGAAGCACATTATTCCCACTAATAGCTAAAGCCAAAGGTCCTGGACAGAAAGCCCTTCATTACAATCACTGTAATATTCTTAGCAGATACAAAACACTCAGTTTTGGCAATAATAATAATAATATGTATCTATTATTTTAAAAAGCATCTTCAAAATTGTTAATAATACTGCTCCACCGCCACTGAAAAAATTCATCAAAACTTTACTCCGAACAAACAACAAGAACATCCCGCTCACAGAAACTGTTTCACCCCCAAAAGATCCTCCACCTTTAGACAAACAGCCTTTTCATTTAAAGCCATCAAACTCTGGAATTAGCTTCCGGACAGTCTGAATCTGTCTGGAGACTGGAACACTTTTCCTCAAAACCTAAAGAATCGCATTAGGGAAAACCAGCTGTGTCGGCCTTAGTCTATTTTAATTGTCCACTGTATTGTATAATATATTTTAGTATTTTGTATGCATTTTAAGAATTCAGGCATTGTAATGTATTGTTGATGTTAAAAATAATTTTACTGTAGTTTATATTTGTGTTCCTGCTCATTGTATTTTCTGTATAATGTCTCCCATAAGATTTTTGATATCTGTAGGAATTTTTATGAAAGCAGGTGTTACATTTTAATGGTTGCTTCACATGTTATAATTTTTACTATATTTTATATATGTATTATATTGTGTGCCTGCTAGGCGACTGCAGATGGAAACTAGCTACAGCTAAAATCTGGTACGAAGTATCTTTTCTTCAAGATTAATATTTTTGTACATGGTCCCTGAAAAATAAACTTAATAAATAAATAGTGTATGGAAGTTACACAAATGTTTCTTTAACACAATTTTACAAATTTTTGCCATTCACCATAGCAAACTTGACTGTTTCTTGGCTCATTGTGAGAAGGTTCAAATCCGAGACTGTCTTTTCTGTGTGGCGTTTGCATGTTTTCCCCATGAGTGCGTGGACTGTCTCGGTACTATAATTTCCCCCCACAAAATGGTTAATCACTGAGCGTGACTAGGTGTGTGGTTATTTTTGTGTGTTTGCCCTGTGATGGACTGGTGAAAACAGTCTGTCACTGTGAATACAAATTTACCCTAAGTGGTATCAATAAAGTACGAAAACAATGTCTTTTCCTGCTTTCATGAGCTGGGCCATGATCAAAGATGGTTTGTTTTAAAAATGTATGAGTAAAATCTGATACAAGAGAGATGACAATTATAAAAGTACATATCGTGCCAAATAATACCAAGTTAAAAATATGCTATTCCTTACCTCTACTTCAGATTTGTAGGAGTTTCTTTTCAATTCATTGTCATATTATTGGCATAATAATAAATAATCACAAACACTGCCTGTCCAATGATTGAATCTCTGCAGTAGAATTGAGTGATGTTTTCTGAATCTGATCACTGCAGTGTTTTTTTGTTTTTTTTTTTCATTGCAGAGAACTATTCTCCCCAGCACAGAAGTACCAGCTGTTGGTTTACCACGCTGACGCCATCTTCCATGATAAGGAATACCGGAATGCTGCCTGCAAGTACAACATGGCCCTGCAACAGAAGAAGGTGTTCAGTAAAACTTCCATAGTCCGGAAGTCCACTGGAGGAGCTGCAGCTAACCTACAAGCACAGGTACAATTAAAAGTCATGTGACGTAACGGCAGCCAATATATTGTTTTGATCAGTGAATGTAATGAAAATGTTTATATTCTCACAAGTCAGGATTGTACTTCTTAAAAATAAGTTTCTGACAAAAAATAAAAGCTGAAAAACATGTTTTGTTTTGTTTTTTTCTTCCAGAGTTTGCCTTCCGAAATTGAGGTGAAGTACAAGATAGCCGAGTGTTACACCATCCTAAAGTTGGACAAAGATGCGATCGCTGTGCTCGATGGGATTCCCTCCAGACAAAGAACTCCAAAGGTGAACTGCAGCTCTTATGCCCTTCAGTCTGTCCTTTCTTTTAAATTTGAAGAGGAAAATACTTCCTTGCCAGTTTGTAAACAGAATGTTTGTCTTTGTGGCAGATCAACATGATGCTGGCTAACCTGTACAGGAAAGCCGGTCAGGAACGATCTGCTGTGACCAGCTACAAGGAGGTGCTCAGACAGTGTCCCCTCGCTCTGGACGCAATTGTTGGTACGCAAACACTCTGATACAGACAGACCAGCAGACATGCAGGATGTGTGCTCACAATCCAATTTATGTACTTGTGTTTGGAACTAAAGCCGCGGTCCCACCACGCCGTTTCTGCCAGGATGGGATGGGTTTTCGTGTGGCTCCACTGACAAAAGTTGTGGATGGTACCGAAAGAACCATAACCACAGGTTAAATTTATTCGCCACGCCTCCATTGAGGTACCGAGCACTGAGGAAGTGGTCTCATAAGGAGGAGCGACAGCCGTCTGCTGATTGGTAGCGACTTGCCTGCAATATATAAATATTTAATCGGCCGTAAACCCTCCCGCTGTTGTTCACATACGCCGCTTTGTGCTCACTGGTTGTTTTGTTGACTCGGTTTATTGAAAAGTTGGCACTCCACAGCACCGCAGTCTTTCAACAAGTTGCAGACGTTTCTCTCCTTAACCTCCAGAGGAGGAGCTTCAGTAGGAGCTGGATGCTGCTAGAATGAGAAAGTTTAAACTGTCACAAAGAAAGAGGCTCAAGGCTTTACTTGGACGGCCGTATGCGCTGCAGCTGGCTGCTTTTGCGTACTTTGCCCGACACATACCTTTGTGGTTCACAACCCCGCCGACATTTTAACCGTACTGTCTGCGGTGGGACTATCCGACGGCGTTGGGCATGGGTGCGTTTTGCCATACCATACCCTCCCGCCCCGGCACGTCCTGCACGATTGGACCGCTGCAAGGTTCTGTGTTGTCGATTCCATCAGAAACGCATGCTGAGCTAAATCAACATGATTTAGGTAGAATATTTACAAGCTAAAACTCAGCTAGTTATTAAATGTATGAACTATAAGAATTGCTCCACTGTGGATTTCTGTAGAGGCGGTTACACAGCCTGTAAGTAATCCCATTCCATGCTGATCCGAATATAATGACCTTATATAAAAACACCGACTTGATTGAGACTAGACACAGAAGCTTGATTAGTCTAGCTAACGACATGTTCAATACGGTCAGGCTTTTGGGTAAAACGGGATTAGGGATCATGTGCCCAAGTCACCATCAACTAGTCTCTTGGTGCAAAGCATTGTGGGATTAATTCAACGACTGAATCGGATGGTATTTGTAGTGCGTGTTAACCCGTATATTCGTTTGGTCACTTCATGTAAGTTTCAGGTGGATTCTGGCCTTCTGTGATGTGCATTTAAGTTTTTTAATGGCTGGACTCAACAAATGGTCCAGCCATTAAGTTATGAAACCAAGATTTGTTTTAGTTGGACCAAACACTTGTTGGGATAGATCACAGCACTGAGTGGTTAATTAACTGACTTCTATCCTTTAACTTCCCTGTTCTAAACACAGGCTCCGTTGACACTGCATGAATTATGTTACCTCACTGGATTAATGCTCAATTCCGATTTTTTTTTTTTGCTGGGATTCGATTTTTTTGTGTGACCATTCACATTAGAAAGAAGGAGAATTAAGAAAAAAGATAGGACGCCTTGTGACATTTTGGCGGAGCCGCTTCCTCCGGCGCTTTTCTGTGACGTCAGTCGCATGTCAATGACGGAGCAGTCGCGCGTAGAAAAATGTGTGAATTGGTACCACATATGATGGAAGCCTGGGTCTTGTGTGAAAACATCAGGATTGGAGCTTTCACATGGCCCCGAAACAGGTCGGATATGAGTCACTGCCAGCAAAAAATCTGAAATGGGTCGCATTTCCCTGCAGTGTGAATGAGGCCTTGTATTATTTTTCTGCTGCCACAGTTTGAAACTACCTGAGTCTGTCCCGCAGGCCTGCTGTCTCTGTCAGTCAAAGGAGCCGAGGTGGCGTCCATGACGATGGATGTGATTCAGAGCATCCCCAACCTGGACTGGCTGTCGGTGTGGATCAAAGCGTATGCCTTCATCCACGCAGGAGACAACCAGAGAGCCATCAACACCATCTGGTGGGTGAAACGTGAACAAGTTGAACGACGTGACTCAACTGTGCTGTCGCTCTGAACTTTATTGATTCTTGTTCAGCTCTCTGGAGAAGAAGTCTCTTTTGCGGGACAACGTGGACCTGCTGGTGAGCCTGGCGGACGTTTACTTCAGGGCGGGTGACACCAAAAATGCCATTCTTAAATTTGAACAAGCCCAGATGTTGGACCCCTACCTCATCAAAGGTGTGTCCCAAAACTGAACAGAACTCGCTGCACATGCACAGCAACAAATCTTTTCTCTCCAGATGAAATAGCTGAGAAATTACCACTATGCTGCCACCTAGTGGGGGAGGCACGCATGAATTATTGCAGTTGGTTTCTTTCTTGAGCTGCACAAAACATTTGGACGTTTAATGTTTAATTCTGTTGATCTGTTCAAAGTTTTGCGTTAGTATTCATTAACTCTCGCAGTTATACATGACTTCACACATGAGCCCTTTGATGGATAGTTCATTCATAGATTTTGTTCTTTCAGGAATGGACGTGTACGGCTACCTGATGGCCCGTGAGGGGCACCTGGAGGACGTGGAGGTCCTGGGAGGGCGATTATTTAACATATCTGACCAGCACGCGGAGCCCTGGGTGATCTCTGGGTGGGAAACCTGAAACATTTGAATGCAAAAATGATACTTTTTCACTTGAAACATTGTGTAAATGGTGCCTGAGATGAGTCTGAACTGTGTGAGATCTCTCATGAATGTGTGTTTGTGGTCCAGTTGTCACAGCTTCTATAGCAAGCGTTACTCCAGAGCGCTCTATCTGGGTGCCAAGGCCATCCAGCTGAACAGTAACAGCGTGCAGGCCCTCCTCCTGAAGGGGGCAGCACTGAGAAACATGGGCCGAGTTCAGGAGGCCATCATCCACTTCAGAGAGGCCATGCGGTTGGCGCCCTGCCGGCTCGACTGCTATGAAGGCACGTTCGCTTGACACTGATCTTCTTTTGTTGTGTTTTTATTTATTTATTTATTTTTTTGTTCTAATCATTTGGTGTGTTTACGACTCCAGGCCTCATCGACTGCTACCTGGCGTCCAATGGGATCCGAGAGGCGATGGGGATGGCAAACAACATCTACAAGACGCTTGGGGCCAACGCACAGACGCTGACCATCCTGGCCACGGTGTGTTTGGAGGACCCGGTGACGCAGGAGAAAGCCAAAACGCTGCTGGACAAAGCTCTGGCCCAGAGACCTGATTACACCAAAGCTGTAGTTAAAAAAGCCGAACTGCTCAGTGCGTTCAAACTACACCTGCACACAGACAATAGCAGCTGGTATTGACCTCAAAACACAAAACAAATCCTTTTTTTGTGCTTACTGTTTTTATTAAGGTCGGGAACAGAAATATGAAGAAGGGATCGCTCTCCTGCGAAACGCCTTGGCCAATCAGAGTGACTGTGTGCTGCACAGGATGCTGGGAGATTTCCTCGTGGCGGTCAATGACTACCAGGAAGCCATGGACCAGTACAGTATAGCATTAAGGTGAAGCAGGACGGACACGTTGAGGAATTGACTCTGATGTCATTTGGCAGTTCCAATATAAGACAGAACCTCCATTTTAAGACTGAGTGGAGGGAAAAACCAGCTTTTAGGTCAACTGGTTTAGCTTTGTGATTGTCAGAACTCTGAATATGACTTGAGATGATTCAGTATTTTTCTTACCGGATACTTAATCCTGATGGATCCCTCTGTACTGATCCCTTGATCCGGTACTGACCGCTACGACTAACTCGTTTGGAAGACGCTAAACAACACTTTGGCCTCTCGATAGGAAATTTGAGAACAAAAGGCTGAACAATCGACTAATATATTAATTATATCTATTAATATAGATTAAAAATGAATTTTCAAAATTAATCCACAGTGATTACTCTGATTAAAGATTTTTTGCAATTTACTTGATGTTTTGGAGGCCGGATTGGAGTCGTGTTTGGGCCACAGACCTCTTTAGATGTTTATTTTTTCTCTGTACTTGGGTCATTCTCATGAAACCATCAAAACACCATGGCAATAGTGATTTTAAATATAAATCATGTAATTTATTAACAGAAACGTATCATAAATAAGATATTAGTGTTCTCTACCTTTCACAAAGAGTAATTTAAACGTAGAAAGTAATCATTTTTGTATTTTATTGCATTTTCTGCTGAAAATCTCAGAAGGCACTGGCATCATCCAAGAGTCAAACTTTATTTAAAATTCTGTGGTCTTTTGTAAAGTGCTTCAAAAATGACGCGGAGGATGAGAACATCCATCATTGACACTTCATTTTTTTTTCATTATTATTATTATACTATGTACAACATAGAGTAACATGAAAATATTCTGAAAAAATAACTGTTTAAATTACAACATGAGATACATTCAAACAGCATTGCGGCAATGAGATTTTCAGCAGAAAATGCAATAAAATACAAAAATTATTACTTTCTACGTTTAAATTACTCTTTGTGAAGGTTAGAGAACGCTAATATCTTATTTATGATATGTTTCTGTTAATGAATTGCATGATTTATATTTAAAATCACTATTGCCATGGTGTTTTGATGGTTTCATGAGACTGACCCACTTTATGTGGTTGGATTTGTGATTATAAATGCTGCAAAGTATCATGGGACAGTTTTCTGCCTGAAGTCGTTTTTGGCTACAAATGGATGAAAACACGAATGTTGAGTACTCGCACCTCTCTGAGTGTTTGTGTTTCTCTCCTCAGCCTGGATCCCAATGACCAGAAGTCTTTGGAAGGCATGCAGAAGATGGAGAAGGAGGAGAGTCCCACCGACGCCACAGTGGAGCTGGACGGAGACGACATGGAGGGCAGTGGCGAGGACGGAGACCTGGAGGGCAGCGACAGCGAGGCGGCTCAGTGGGCCGATCAGGAACAGTGGTTCGGGATGCAGTGACCCCAAGGGAGGGGGAGGGGGCGCCGGTAAAATATCACATGAACTCTGACATCCAGACGCTCGACGACTTGAAGGAAAACTTTTCCTCTTCATAAAGCTCTCCAGCACAGACTTTTAACCAGAGGAAGTGTGTGTGTGTGTGTGTGTGTGTTTCCTGTTTTTTCAGTGAATCCTGAGGTGGAGGTGGGTGAAATGTGCCAGTCACCTGTTGCTCCGGAGGCTGGAGGAGGTCTACGGTTTACTTCTTTATGATTATCAACTCAAAATGAGCATTTGATTCGTTGACATGTCTGAATGTTTCATGCTGGAATCATTAGAGAAAATAAGCCTTTACAGACACTTTGTCTTTCCAGATGAAAGGAAACTTGCTAAAAAGTTGTCTCTTTGAGCGTCACGTCTTAAACACCAGTGTTCAAACGGATCCCATTTCTCTGTCATGCATTGTTTTGTGAATTTTGCCTTTTGTGTATCATAACGAACCTCACTGTTCAGCCGCTCTTACTTCAGTAAAGTTTACCATTTCAAGATTTGTAGTATTTTGTATATATTTTCAAAATGTATAATAAATTTATTGAACCCTCTGAGTTAGTATATGTGATTGTTTTTACTCTACACATGAAGACAAATATCTGCACTTTCTATTCTTCAGACTAACTATAAGTTCTGAATAATAATAAAAAAAAAAACATTCTGGATTGACATTTCATGATTTTGTTGCACAGCTGCTCTCTCCTCTCATTAGCATTAGCCACATTAGCTTATATTCACCTTAGCTGAAGTCATTGGACTGATCAATGTATTACTCCAAGTAATCAAGATTAAAACATGCTACTCTAGGAATGACCATTAAACATGTCGTACAAGTGGCTTTTTAAAAGTAGTTGAACTACTTTTTGAAGTAATGGCAGCCAGATGCATGTAGCGGACGGAAGAGGCGGGAAACTCATGTATCACTGTTTTTATTTGCCTGAAACCAAAGTTAATCTGATGCATCATACAATCATCTAAAAATACAGTACAGCAGTTTGGCAGAAACTGCCAGCGAAGCGACCAGCCCGTCGCTCTCCTGGTCAATAATCTGCTCCAAACACGTTGCACGACTCGGTGTAAAGCAAAGCAACACAAAAAAAGTCAGGTTTTTTTTCTTTAAATATCCCATAAAAGTATTTCCTTGTTTTTTGAGCTTATTTAACATTTGTACTACCAGATGAATGCTTTATTTACCAATGCTATACACAGTCTATTACAGAAGTTTGATGGCTGAGCGGACATGCACCAGGAATAATGTACAGCTGTCTGAACTGGGATTTTCTCAAATAAATTGCCATTAGCATGATCATAATCTGAAGCTCTTCATGCAGGCAGACGGAAGGAGTGATGAGGTGGGACCGGCTACTTTCCTTCAGACATTCGTTTTATGGCCGTCGTATCATTAAAAATAAGAGAATAAAAAGACGTATGAGGTCAATGAGCCCCAGTCGAGGTTTCACCTAACAGACGTGCAGCTCCGATAAGATGTGCTGCCCAAAACACACATGCACAACATCAAACAAAACCAAAGTTTCTGCAAGGAATCTAGAGGAGAGGCAGGCTTACTTGAACTTTGCTGCAAAGACAAGAAGAAAACAGAAAGAGAAGGAGAATCAAACCCATGGACACCAGAAACAAGACTTTCGAGATCATCCACACAAACACCTATTGAAAGGCCATGCTGCAGGCGAGCGGAGAAATGCAAACAACCAGAAATGTTCTGTTCTGAAACATGCAGTCAGAAGGTTTCTGTTCTGGCACTTAAGGCGACCGAAGCATCTCAAACAATAAAGCCTCAAACACGTTCAAAAGCTCACAAAGAGTCCACACGGCTAACGAGAAAGGAAAGCATCCCAAATCAGCGTTTGAATATTTATAAAATGTTTTCAGCTCATTTAGGGGTGCATGGTAGTGTAGGGGTTTAGCCTCACTGGGAGAAAATCCCAGGTTTGAGTCTGTTCGGGAGCCTTTTTGTGTGGAGTTTGTCCAAACAAAACGTGTTTGCGCTTTATTGTAACTGCTTTCACACATTGTCAGCTGGGATGAATCAGATAACGCTATCAAAGATTGGTCGTTTCTGTCAGCTTTATCACTTAAAAAAAAATGTCCAATGAGGTTATTTCAAGATGTAATATGAGTGTCACTTTTCTGAGTCACTGTAACTACATTTATTATATATCATCCAATTGATTGTAAATTGAGAAATGCCATAAAAGTTCACACATTTTGCAAACTGTTATGTCTCACTGTTCTCAAGTATAATGTGTCAGTTACATAAGATGTAACTAAGTGCTGTTATGAAAGACGACCCAGGCCGAGAGTTCAAATATAGATTTAAAAGGCGCAAGTCTGACATTAGTAAAATAATGTTTAACTCTTAATAAATGTGAGTGTTTTTCTAGTCTCACATCTCTTGTTTTGCCGTTTAAACATTATTGCATTTAAAAAGGTAGTACTAGACAAATTCGAGCAGCACTGACGAGCCAGTGAATCAAAAAATCGAATTGAACCCAGAACCCAATGTACAAGATTTCGGATATTTCCTGCTACATTGACTGTATTCTTTTTATTTTATTGCTTTAAAAATTGTTTTTTTCTTTTCAAATGTGCCTTAATATCACTGTGTTTTCGATGGTGAAGATGAATCTTGTGTGTGATTGGCTTAAGGCCACAGTGATGAGTAATATGTGGAGGAAACGCTGTTGTTTTCGTTCTGCAAATTATTGAATCTTCAAGGTGTCATACAGTTTTGTAAATGTTTTATAGATGTGTGAGCGGTACGTTTACATCCACATTGATGGACAGTTCAGAATCAGCAGCGATTGATTCATCCGGGTAGTTTCTTTAACTCTGATCAGAGAGGACAAGGAATAATCCATCAGTGATCAATTAAATACAAGCAGCAGTTTGTGGTGCCATTATCACCAATCTGTAGCTGCTGATTATCATCAGTTAGTGTGTTTTGACAGCTGCTGACTGAATTTTATGATCATTTATTATCTATTAGTTGTTTAAAGCAAGTCTAAGAAGTTAATTTATTTAATACATTTGTCTTTAGCGTGATCCAACTCACACATTTAAGTGTGGTTTGTGAAAAAACCCTGCATAATCTGGTTCCATACGATGTCAATTGTATGTCAATTCATGCTGCAATGGACTAAAACATGAATCCAGCTCAGAGGAAATGGGACCTTCCCGTCATCGAGGGTATACTCTTGTGCAGATGTTTTCATATGTGACCTTACAGCTTCAAACTATCTAGCTTCTTCTTCAGTGTGGGCCCAGAGGCCTTTCTGTGTGGAGTTTGCAGGTTCTCTGTGTGCAATGTGCTTAACATATTCAGGGTTTAACCTGATTCCCACTATAATCAGTACTGGGATAAATCACTGTGGATGATGCACAGGGGTTTTATGTTGTGACAGATTTTGACACCCTCGTGCCCAGAATTCACTCACACACACACACACACACACACACACACACACACACACACACACACACACACACACACACACACACACACACACACACACACACACACACACACACACACACACAGTATGTGGACACGAGCTCTAAATCTCTACACGTTTGTACCATCATGACTAGGCTTGTCTGTAAACCCCATGTGAAGCTGCAAAGCGCAGAGGGGCCCCGTGCTTTAGTGCGCTGGCATGCATTGTCAAAGTGTACTCACTTTGTAGGTAAGCAGACATTGGAGGAAACACAGAGTTAGCTATTAAAAAAACTCAGTTGCCCGGGCATGCACCAAGGCTGACGCCACGCTACAGTGAACTAGTGTAAATGCACCGCGCACTCTGAGCAAATCAAACCGTCAGGAAACAGACTCTACATTGTGTGGTATATACAGATTTTACGTGCTGTGGTTTTCAGCCCGACGGCCGAGCTCCCAGTACAAACTGTTCACGTTGTGCTCAGCTGCTCAGACTTACAGCTTCTTGGTGCCGTTTTACATATTCAAGTACAGTATGTGCACATTTTACAATATCTCAAGACTTTCTTCTGTTAAGATGCTAAATAAAAACCGAACAAATGTGTTTATTCTTTCAAGTAAATAAATTCAACAACAGACTGTATAAAACAAAAACAACTCTCTGAATGGTAGTGGTAACATGTCTCTGTCCCCTCTTCCCTCAAATAACAAAGAAAAAGAAAATTATACAAATAAAAAATTAAATAAAGAGAGTGTCGCTTCGTCTCGACTGGAAAAGCAAATTGTGTTTACTTCAACACTTTGAGTGATGATCTGTGAGTGTGCGTTCACACACACTGGAGGGTTGTGGTTACATTAACAGCATTGAGGTAGTTGTGCTCTGCCTAATGCAGACAACAATGAGTTAACAAGAAAACATCATAGATTCATGCTAGGGGCAAATAAACTTGGTTTTGCACCCTAAAAATTAGTATTTTACCACACGCAGTCCTCTGGATCGCATCCTCTTTGTGGTGCCCACAGCCCCGCCCACCCCCCAAAATTACAAAATATTAATTATTATAAAATGTAAATTCTTTGTACATGTTGGAGAGAAACGGTGTGTTGTTCCAAGTTAACTGTGTTAAATGTGCTTGTTAATGTCCACTTCATACCGGTGCACATGAGGGAGGAGGCGGGGTGGGGGGAGGGGGGGCCGAGGTGGTGGGGTGAGGGGGGAGGCCGGGGTGAGTCAGGGCCACAGCATGGAGGACACGTTAGTGTCGGTGCTGTAGATCCACAGCACCAGGGGCAGCGACACGGCCACAAAGGGCCAGGAGATGCCCTCGGTGCATGCAGACAGAGAGCAGCCTTTCCCAGTCGGCTTCTCCGGCTGTTTACCAAAGTCCAAGTAGTTCCTGGCCAAAAACTTTAGCAGCTCGTCCAGCAGGATGACGGGCAGCGAGATCTTCAGCACCATCATCCACTGGGTGGTGTCCAGAGGCGTGATCTGGAAGATAACCTGTACCAGGGGACAGCAAGTCCATCACAAGGTTTGACTCAGAAAAACTCCAACATTGGATTCAAAATGTTTTACAAGAAGAAATAATGAGCTTTTTTTTTACTCGATTTTGAAATCTTGTTTAATATTTATTTTTGAAAGAATAGAATTTAGGATCTTTGGTATTTATCGGTCTGAAGGCAAGCTTTTTGCAATGAAGTTTCATTTCATTGGTGCAAATATGCACCAGCTAGTGTATCTTCTGTGAGACACTATTCTATTTTATCCTAATCAAACATTCAGGTGAAAATGCATGATTTTTATGTTTTCATTCCTGAAAAGTTTCCAAGTTTACGCAGAAAGAATTTAAAAACGAGGTCCGCTTACACAGAAACGGCAAAAACACTGAAAAAAAACAATGCCATTAGCATGGTGGCCACTCGTAGGTGCTGTTGGTTGTTTTTATAATGAAACTACACTTATGGACTAGGGGCGCATACCAAGATGGCAGCATAGAGCGGAGCTCCCAAGTCGATTAGGTGAATTATCCCCCAAAATTTAGATAAAACTTGAAAAACACGAATATTTGATCAACACGAAATGAGCCGGGGACGAGGAAAGAAAGGTTCAAGAAAGAAAACCATGTCCAATGACCCAGAAGAACCCGACCACGAGGTCAAACTAATGGAAGGGGAAAACGTGTGTCGAACAGCCTCATTTATTAATGGAGAGCCTCAGTGTTATTACAACAGAAATACGAAACTTGAAGAAAGAGATGAAAGAGGATCTTATGAAATTCGGAGATGACTTCAAAGCAGAAGTCAGACGAGAATTCGCCGGGTTCAAAGAGGAAATTAATAAAAAAATTGAACGAAACGTCGAAGAAATTAAACAGCAGCGGAAGGGTATTGACGAGATGCAGGAGCGGGTGACTGAGTCGGAAGAGTGGAGCGTGGAGGCGAAATGTGCAATCCTCACGTTACTACAACAAAAGAAACTACAGGAAAAGTTGACCGAGGTGGAGGGACACGGAAGACGCTGCAACTTGAGGATTTATAATGTCACTGAAAAGGACAGTGAATCCGTGCCTGGGCTGGTGGATGCGCGCCTTCACCGGGAGCTCGAGTTACCGGAAGGTTCCGAGTTACATATTCAACGAGCTCACAGGAGCTGGAAACCACCAGCGGGAGCGTCTCCGAGATCTATTGTGGTCAATTTCCTGAAATACGAGACAAAAGAGGATATTCTGGCCAAAGCATGGAAAAAGAATATTGAAATCGACGGGAGACGCATATTTTTTGACCACGATTATCCTACGGAGGTGATGAGGAGATGCAAATCATACGTAGCGATTAAAAAGACCCTCCACGGAAAGAAGATCCACTTCTTGCTGGACAAGATGAGGGTCCACTGGCCGGAAGGACCAAAGACATATAACAACGCCGAGGACGTGCTACAAAACATGAGGAAGCGAGGAATGGAGACACCTGAAAGACGCAATGGCACGGCCGACACCGGAGCGCCGCTCGAGGAGCGCCTGCAGAAAGCGCTTCAATGGCGACGCGTCGGAGAGAAACGGGGGCAGAGCGGATCCGCTGCGGCATTAGAGGATCTGAGTCAGGACGCGGGAAACCGAGCAAAGGAAAGACTACAAGAGTTTAAAAGATAAAGCAGTGATATCTACCTGGTTAACAGAGAAAAGGTTTGGTTTCTTTTTTCTTGTTTGTGTTTTATTCACTGAACCTTTTGTGTTTTGGACAATAATCGACAGAGAGAGTTACTAAATTAATAACTGTTGGACTTATCTGGTGACATGGGAAGACCTACATCAGGTCTTCCCCCGAACACTAGGGGGGGCCCTTTTTTGTTTACATAAGGTTATCCCCCACTCCTACCAACGGGGAGATTGGGTCGGTGTTGTGAGCGGCCCCTGTTTGCTGTGGAGTTCAGGTTTTGTGTTTGACCTCTTTGTGTTCTCAGGGCTGTGTTTTTTGATATTGTTGATAATGTTACAGTTGAGGGTCTGAGGATAATTTCAAGGGATTCAAATGATGCAACATAGAGATATAAAGGTGGTGTCATTAAATGTTAACGGCTTGAAGAATTTCAAAAAAAGAGATAAAACTCTAACCAAGCTCAGAAAGGAAAAGATGCAGGTCATTTTCCTTCAGGAGACACATTTGTCACGGGAGGAGCATGCTAAATTTAAAAAGTTAGGCTATAAGAACTCGTTTGCCAGCTCATTTGGAGAAAATCATAGAAGAGGAGTGGCAATATTGATTTCTAACGCTCTGGGGTTTGAGATGATCAAAGAAATAATCGACAAGGAAGGGAGATATGTCATGGTCAAGGGTACTATGGAAAACAAACTGGTTACACTGTTTAATGTGTATGCACCCCCAGAATGTGGGAAAAAATTCTATAAAACAATATTCGATCTTTTGAACTCAGAAACAGAAGGGACATTGATATGTGGAGGGGATTTTAATGTGGTACTGGATTATAGGTTGGATACGACAAGTACAAAAGGAAGCAAAAAGAAAATTAGTAGTTATGTAAACATGTTAGTGTCAGAGATGGACATGTTGGATGTATGGAGGGAACTCCACCCACTTGATCGAGATTATATCCACTATTCAGTCCCTCATGCGATGTACTCCAGGATTGATTATTTCTTGTTGAATAAGAGTGACATACACAGAATAAAGGAGTGTCAGATAGTGGTAGCTGATATATCAGATCACAGTGCAGTTTATCTAAAAATTAATTTGAATAATAAGAGTAAAAATACAATATGGAGACTCAACGAAGGTATTCTAAACAATAAGGCGCTGATTACAGAATTGAAGGGAGAAATTATGAGATACAGAGAAGAAAATGATAATGGGGAAGTAGATCTGACAATTTTATGGGACGCCCTGAAGGCCGTGATGAGAGGGAAGCTGATATCATACACAGCTTAAAAAAAACAGATTAGAGACGTATCAAAAGCAAATTGGTAAATTAAAAGAATTGGAACAGCAACATAAACCGTCAAAGGACTCAGAGGTATATACTCAGATTCAGGAAGTAAGGAAAGAAATAGATGATATATTGTTAGAAGAGGTGGAAAGGAAGGCAAGATTTTGTAAACAAACATACTATGAGGGAGGAGCAAGAGCCACAAAAAACATTGCCAGACGTATAAGGAAACAGCAAGCCTCAACAAACGTACATAAAATAAGGGATCCCATCACAAATGTAACTCTATATAAACCGGAAGAAATAGAGAAGGCTTTTGAGGAATATTATAGTAAACTGTATTCACGGCGTGCTTCTGTAGGAGGAGAACATCTGACAGAGTTCTTAGAAGGATTGGATTTGCCATCTATAGGCGCAAAACAAAATAAGATGCTGACTTCAGAAATCACACTAAAAGAGATAGAAGAAGCAATTAGCTGGGCAAAACCGGGGAAATGACCTGGAGCAGATGGATTTGGGGCCTCATTTTATAAAACCTTCAAGGGGGAGTTAAGTCAATATTTATGTGACTCATTCAATTGTACCCTCATGTCAGGTAAGATCCCTCCCTCATGGAAGGAGACCATCATCTCCATAATCCCAAAGGAGGGCAAGGATAGAGAATGCTGCAGTAACTACAGACCCATATCACTCTTAAATGTGGATTATAAGCTGTACACCTCCATTATAGCCAAAAGATTAGAGACATTTATGCAGGACCTGATCGATGAAGACCAATGTGGGTTTATCAAAGAAAGGCAAACACAAGATAATATCAGAAGGGGTCTGCATATTGTGGATTATGTCCAAAGAAAGGGGGAAAATGCAATTTTGGTTAGTACTGATGCCGACAAGGCTTTTGATAGTGTAGATTGGGAATTTTTATATACGGTACTGGCACAATTTGGATTCAATGAACAATCAGTCAATTGTATTAAATCACTATATCAGCAGCCTAAAGCAAGGGTCAAAATAAATGGCAGCCTGACAAAACAATTCAGATTAGAGAGGGGGACTAGACAGGGATGTAGTCTCTCTCCCACTCTTTTTGCACTATTTATGGAGCCACTGGCCCAGATGATCAGGCAGGAGGACGGAGTAGAAGGAGTGAGATTAGGAGGGGTAGAACTTAAAATAGGATTGTTTGCCGACGATATATTGTTTTTCTTAAAGCACCCTGACAAAAGTTTTCCGAAAGCAATGAGACTATTGGAATGGTATGGTGGATATTCAGGATTCAAAATTAATGTTAAAAAAACACAGATTTTGACGATAAATTACTCGGCATCGCAAGACCTAAACGATGTATATAAGCTCAAATGGGATGCTGAAAGAATAAAATACCTGGGAGTCAACATTACGAACAGAATAGACAAGCTATATGAAGCAAATTACACAAAAGTGAACCATGATATTAGGAGGGACCTGGACATATGGTCGGCTATTTGTTTGGATTTCAGCTCAAGAATAGAGATAATTAAGTTTAACATTTTACCAAGACTTCTGTACCTGTTCCAATCTCTGCCGGTGAAAATCCCACAAAAACAGTTGATGGAATGGGATAAGTGGATATCAAGGTTCATATGGGGAGGGAAGAAACCTAGGATTCGTTATAAAACCCTGCAGCTGCCTAAAGAGAAAGGAGGTCTTGCTTTGCCAAACCTGAAAGAATATTTCTATGCAGCACAAATCCGACCTCTGGTGTTTTGGTGCAACAATGCTTTTGTCGCAAGATGGAAAGATATAGAACTGGGCACAATGGACACAGAGGTACGGAACTTAATAGCAGACAAAGGACTGTTGAGAAAACTGGATATAATAACTAAAACTACAGTAGAAATTTGGAATGTAGTGGTGGAAAAGTATAAATTGGAGGAGGAGATAAAGACGCTGATTTGGTTTGCATTTGACCACAGGTTTAAACCAGGGACGATTGATAGAGGATTTGAGCAATGGGCAAACAAAGGAATCACAGCAATATGCACCATAATGGAACGGGGGAAGCTGCAGGGTTTTGAGAGACTCAAGGAAAAATTTGGACTAAAGGAAAATGAATGCTATCGATATCTACAACTAAAATACTATTTCGAGAAGGAGATTAGGATTGACAGAGATAATGGAATAGTGGAGATATTCCAGAAAGCTTATGAAGGGAAAAAGTGTAGAGTGATTTCAGCTTTATACCAAAACCTGGTGTCGAATAGGGACGATTCCTCTCTATATATTAAAGAAAAATGGGAAAGAGAGCTAAATGAACAAATAACAGAAGAGGAATGGTTTGTTATGTGTAAATCACAGTGCACGGCCACGAGCTCCAGGATTTGGCGGGAATTTAGCTGGAAAAATATTGTTCGATTTTTCATAACTCCAAAAATAAGGACAAAAGTGGTGTCGGCACAACAGCCATGTTGGAGATTGTGCGGACACGTTGATGCAGATCACACACACATATTTTGGTCCTGTCACAAATTACAGGTGTATTGGGAACAAATATGGCAGAGTTTACAAAAAGTAATAGGATATCAGTTCCCCAAAACTTGTAAGATTGTGTATTTGGGAAACATAACTCATGTGATACAAAGAGAAGACGTATATCTGTTTAAGATATTACTAACAGCAAGCAAGAAAGTGATTACCAGATTGTGGTACAAAGTGGAGCCGCCGACCCGGGAGCGGTGGTTACGTGTTGTTGAGGAAATATTTGTAATAGAGAGACTCACTCACAAACTAAGATTACAGGAGTCTCAATTTGAAGAAAAGTGGGGAAAATGGACTGACATCAGGAGGACAGAAGAGGACATCACCACCACTGGACAATAGAGACTTTGGTTGATGGATAGATTTTGTATATTTGTTTTGCCCTGACACTGTAACTGTGAAAACTGAAAAAATGTCAATAAAAATTAAGTAAAAAAAAAAATAAAGAAACTACACTTATGTGTGCAACAATAAGCTCTAATCATTAACAATGTTCAACAATCTAGTGGACAGACAACAGAGTTGGATTGTTATTACAGTGACTGTCAAAATAATACTACCAAGATAATATGGACTGGGAGTCATGACCAGTGATGCCGGTAACGCGTTACTGATATGACCACTTCTTTCAGTATTGACTAACGCATTACAATTTCCAAACCAGTAATCAGATTAAAGTAAGTTCTCCAAGTCACTATGCGTTGTTTTACTATTGTAGAGTCACGCAGGACGTTGAAATGGAAGACGAGTTTTTTGTCTGCAAAGCTACTTTATTACTGACAGAACCAGGCTGCTCCTTCATTCTCCTCCTTTTTTCAATTAAGCAATAAATCAATCAAATAACATTATTTGTCCCCAGGGGGCAATTAAAAAGTTGCATAGAGCAGGCAGTGCAAGTAAATAAATAATCAAACAAACAAATAAATAGACAGAGATAAATAATACAATAACAGACTACAAATACATCACTGGGTAAATAAATACTAGTAATAGTAAAAATCTGGTGATAAAGCCGTGAGTCAGACATAAATACAACAAAGAATGAAGGCCAAAGGTTAAAATACTGTATGTATCAGCAGGAGCAGGAGGCCAAGCAGGGATCAGGACAGTTTCTGGCAAAACCGGTTGTCATTTTTATGTTGAGACTGTGGGTGGTGTTGTTGGCAGGTTCTGAAAGTAACTAAAATAGTTACTTGTAATCAAACAGAGTTACTTTTAAATAGAAGTAATCAGTAAAGTAACAAAGTTACTTTTAATGGAGTAACTAACAATCAGTAATTGTATTACTTTTTCAAGGTAACTATGGCAACACTGGTCATGACCCTCTGGAGGAAACATTGTTCTTATTGTTCATCTACTGAGCATGTGCAAAAGAACTAATTACCATGGCGGTGGCTCGCATGAGCAATAGTAGCATTTTTTGCTGTCTATATGACAGCGAGCATTTTCAGAAAGTTCCATCCTGAGCTGTTTCCAAAAAGTTAAGTTGTCGGATTCTCCGAGCACCGTTGTCGATTAAACAGACTCCAAAAATGCAATAGAAGTTTTCGTTTTCATTTGAAATGTTGTCGTGTAAACAGGGCCGAAGCGTGGCCTCTAGTGGGTATTTCTCTATGCCATTTACATTTTTTCAGATGGGTCATAATAAATAGAAATACATGGGGGAAATATCCACTACTGATTTCATTAAGAAAGACGAAGGCAGTATTGCAGCGGTTCTCAAAAGAGAGCAGTGGGACGAGTCAGAGGGTCACAGGACACCTCTTCTTTCAATGGTATTTCCTTTTAAGTTTGGAAAAGAAATCAGGATGAAAAAACAACTCACTAAAACACAAATCTTAAAAAGACATTCTTTTGACTGTGATTCTAACTAAATAGGCAACAAGTAAAATTTTCTACAGGTGTGAGGAGTGGAAAATGTTTCATATTGCTGGATGAAGTTGACTCATGCAAAAGGCCTGAGTGTGCGACAGCAGGTGTGCTCTGAAGGGAGAGTAAATGTAGTTTCTTCTGGTTTTTATAGGAAAAAAACAATACAGCACCTCATCTTACCCCTGAGTCAAATGTGGATATATAATTCTCCTGAAATATTACAGCTGTTTTTGTTTTTTTAAGTGAAATGATCACACTGTGCTGTTTGGAGTCATGAAGTATCTTCTGGTTTACTGGAGACTTTCATCAACTATAACCAAAACACCTAAAAACATCAGAGAAGAGAGAGAGAGAGAGAGAGAGAGAGAGAGAGAGAGAGAGAGAGAGAGAGAGAGAGAGAGAGAGAGAGAGAGAGAGAAAATCTATCCATCCATTTTCTTGCGCTTGTCTGTTTCCGGGTCGCGGGGGTGACAGTCTGAGAACTGTCACCCAGATCACATTGCACCTGATTAAGAACCTCCCTGCAGGTGGTGAGCCCACTGGAAGGTGGCGCCCGGTGAACCCATTACCCTGAGATTGTGAGTCTCATGCTCTACCAACTGAGCTAGCCGGGGGGAAAAAATAAAAAAGATTTATTCAAAAAAATTTAAAAATTAAAAATTAAAAATTAATTAATTAAATAAATTAAAAAATAAACATCAGAGAAACCAGTTCAAGAGGTTCAACTGAAATCTTACAACAGACTTAATCAATTTAGCCTTTTGAGTGGATTTCACTCAATGAAGCTCAAAATTTCAAAAGTGAAATTTGTTTTTTCTGTCCTTCACTCCTCTGGTCAACTCATATAATGTACTGCAGAGCAGAATTGAATGCATTATATTGTAAAACATACATCGTAACAGATCAGTAGCCTTTTTGACATGATTTTATGTTCATACTTTGATACAGAGTGCATTGTTGTATTTGAACTTTTATTCATCACTTTTTAAATATGTTCTTTATTCATTGTGAAGCACTTTGAGCTGTATTTATTGTACAAAAGGTGCTACATGATTTTACTTTTATTTATTATTATCATTATAAAAAGATGGTCTGCATAGGAAACATTCTAATAGTCCACGCCTACATTCTTCTGCATCTCTTTTGGCTGGTTGGCCACTCGAGTGCAGAAATACACTCCGAAAGCCTGAACTGCTGCAGCTGGCAGCAGATGGCTCGGTTAAAGTTTTCCTGAGGAACTCACCGGCAGCGGTTCCACATAGAGGATGAGGAAGTGGAGCGACATGGAGAGACAGATGGCTCCCAGCAGCCACACATTCTCCCAGGGAGGCATTCGCAGCAGAGACTGGTTCTCTGACAGGCTGCGGAGCAGACGGGACACAGATTGCGCTGCAGTTAATACAGTTTGTCTCGATCCGTTTGTCACAGTCTCTCCTCCAGGGGAGTCTCCCCCACCTGTTCAGAGCGTTGCACATCTCGATGGTGACGAGCACGGACAGCGCCATGGTCATCGGGTAGGGCGACTCAAACACGTGGCAGTCCAGGCCGTCGAAGTCGGGGTTGTCTGGGCCGCACTGGAGGAAGTGGCTCTGTGGGGGAGGAGGACACGAGGGGGGGTGAGGCGGAGAGTCCAGCTGATGGATGCTATTCCTTCAGACACCCACCAGCTGGTAGAGGGTGAGCTGCGGTCCGTCTTCAGACAGAATGAACCACCAGGCAGCAGCTCCCACAGTGGCAGCGCCAACGTACCCTGAAAGCACCAGAAAATGTCCAGTCATCCAACGATAGAGCGGAAGAGTTCAGTTGAGTTTAGTTTTATTTCATTCATTGACAAAGAAAATAAACAAACCAATACAATACAAAGAAAAAAGTTTCCAAAGTTATGAATTAAAGGGAGCAGAAATAATTAACTCAAGAATCTGCTCGTTTATACTCCACAATCAGTTTACAACAGGAATAAAAACAAAGAGTGGCTGCGCAGGCCTCTCAGACTGTAGTTATACTGTACATATATATATATATATATATATTTTATTTGTCTGTACAGCACTTTGGCCAACGGTGTTGTTTTTAAAGTGCTCAATGACTAAAGTTGAGTTGAGTTGAGTTGAGTTTTCAGACAGTTATTTTCTCTTTTGGGAAATCTGTTCTGAAAATTAACTGGTAACATTTGTTTATGAATTTCATACATAATTCACAGAATACTATAATTTACTATGTCTTGAAATTTAAACAATTTTAACTGAATGCATAATGAGTTTGTTGGATCTTTATATTTGTTTCCACTGATCATTGTTATGGCTCATTTCTGTAAAATGAAAATTGACTGGATGTTTGTTTTGCAGGCATTTATCCAAACTTCCACACAGTAGATGAGCTGTGGAACAATGAAGTATTTAACAAAAATGATTTGTTATCCAACAAATCCTTGACTTTGTATCATACAAGAACTTCCAGCTCACCTCCAATAGCCAGGTATCTAAAGAAGAGCCAGCCGGAGATCAGGGGCTCTTTGGCGTTGCGGGGGGGCTTCTCCATGATGTCCAGGTCGGGGGGGTTGAAACCCAGAGCGGTGGCGGGAAGGCCGTCCGTCACCAGGTTGACCCAGAGCAGCTGAACGGGGATCAGAGCTTCGGGGAAGCCCAGAGCCGCAGTGAGGAAGATGCTACCAGGACCAAGAAATCCAGTTAGTGGATCAGATACAAGTACAACTTCTCAGACACATCATTCCAGCTGTGTAATTCATTTCCACCAAACACTCACCACACGACCTCGCCCACATTGGAGGAGATGAGGTATCTGATGAACTGCTTCATGTTGTTGTAAATCGCTCGGCCTTCTTCCACAGCTGCCACGATGGAGGAGAAGTTGTCATCGGCGAGGACCATCTCGGAGGCCGACTTGGCCACGGCGGTGCCGGAGCCCATGGCGATGCCAATTTCCGCCTTCTTCAGGGCCGGCGCGTCGTTCACACCGTCTCCTGTCTGTTAAAAAAACAAATACAGAGAGCAGGTTTCACTTGTAAGCTGTGACATGAGCAAATAACATAAAGACCAAGATGTTTCTGAGCAAGCTTCACATGAGCTGCAGTTCCACCTCACAGTACATGCCACAGCGGGGCGGAGCGGGAGGGTACAGTATGGCAAAGCGCATCCAGACCAAACTCTGTGGCACGGTCGAACCACAAAAAAGTACGGTTAAACGGTAGGCGGGGTTGTGATCGACTAGGGACGCGTCGAGTGAAGAACACGGAAGCGGCCGGCAGCGGCCGACTTTACCCGGCCACTCCGAGTCGTTCTCTGTGACACAGCACAAACTTTCTCATTGTAAACAGCAGCGTCCAGCTTGTGCTGAATCTCTTCCTCTGTTACTGAGAGGTTAAATGACCGCGATACTGTGTTTCGCACCAACATTTCAATAAACCCAGTTAACAAAACAACCAATGAGCACAAAGCAACTGGTGTCAAGCCAGCCCCCACTTCAGAAAACGTAGTCAAGCCAGCCACCACTCAGTTTAGCGGTGTGCCTATACACTATGCATTACCGTAACAGCATACTCACACGGATTTCAAAATAAAAGTGACGTTTCAGTGAACTCGATCTCGCCTTCATTCAGATAGTTAATGAAACACAAATTAATACTACGGTTAATAATAACACATAACAACAAAGAAAATAAATTAATGTATCGTTGACACAAACTATTAAAATAAAATTTTGATAAAAGTTATTATTTGCAGAAGCAAAAACCAAACACATTTTCAGGCAGTGATGTATTAATGTTATTATAATACTATAGACATCAGCCCACTCTAATCTTGGTAAAATTCTGACTTAGATTAGATCAGATCAGCTCTGATATAAACCATACCTCATTTAATTTCTTAGCCGGCAGCTCGGGGGTAGGTAAGGCAGCTCGGGGGGTACAGCTGGGCCAAGGTCCTAGCGATGGGGGGACCTCCCTCCCTCACAACCCTACGTACCTTATCTCACCTTACTTCACTTTACAATAAGGAACAGTGGGGCGGTGCCTAGGGTGGGAGGTCCAGGTTACTCAACGGCGGTCTGGGTCCTCCCCAAACTTTGCACACCCCGACTTTCTTCCGCTTGACGGCTTGGCAGCGGCTGAGGTCTCACTGGGGTGAGTGTGGCTGGAATGCGGGGGGCGCACTCGCTCAGGCATGGCGCTTGTGGGGAGACTGGGGTGTGGTGCTCCCCATTCGCTGTTGGATTAGTGGAGGATGGGATCTCGCGGTGGCTGGGTGGGGGCCCGGCTGGCGGGAGGCATCACGCTCCCCCCAAGTGTGTGAGTGTGTGAGCGTGTGCGTCTGTGTCTGTGTGGGGGTGGGTGTATCTATC
Source organism: Lipophrys pholis (assembly GCF_963383615.2). NCBI lineage: Eukaryota > Metazoa > Chordata > Actinopteri > Blenniiformes > Blenniidae > Lipophrys > Lipophrys pholis. The sequence goes on from NC_137638.1 coordinate 30,884,333, forward strand.
AAGATCGGGGGGGGGCGGCTGGGCCCATCTCTGCCCTGCTGGGTTGGGGGTGCGGTGGGTGGGCCGGCTCCCGGGGGTGCGGCGGGCTTCGCCACCGGGATTGGGGGGGCTCTTGGCCCGCTCGGCCCGGGGTCCCTGCTCCGGCCAGTCTCGGCTTGGCGGCTTGGGTCGGGGCCTGGGGCCCTGTGCCCTGTGCCCTTAAACCTTCTCTTGTGGGCTCTTCTTGCTTGGGGGGGAGCCTTCTCTGCATTCTCCATCTGGTGCTTTCTGGGCGGGGGCGTAGCTCTCTGGGGGGGCTGCCGTCCGCCGGGGTGACGGTGTCCGGGACCGATGGCCTCGGGCCCCGGGGTGTCGCTACATGTCACCCCACAACAGTTCCGGCCACACCCAGTGGACAAGCCACACACACACACACACACACACACACACACACACACACACACACACACACACACACACACACACACACACACACACACACACACACACACACATTTCCACACCTCATGAAATGTGTTGCTGAAGTTGCTTGTTTTCTGTCATCATTTGCTCAAACTCTCAATCAGAATATGCAGAGGTCGGCCGGGTTCTGACAGAGAACCATTCCAGTTCCAGACCCTTTTCCCAGCCAGGCTGCATGTGAAACACCAGTATGGAGCCAAAATCTATGACACCATAAACGAGGCAACAGAGGACCTGGTGAAAAGAGGCTACACTGTGTCGGTCACCAGACCTCCGCAAACACTGATGGAGCAGATACAACAGCTGTCCTGGGACAAGACCAACAGGAGAGGGAGGAAGAGCATGCTCAACCCCGGGAGAGACCCAAGCTACAAGGAGAAGCTCCGAGCCTTCAGGAGAGCCTCACCAGGACCATCGACGACCTGAGAGAGCACACACCATCAGCTCCACGGGGAGTTGTAGGATTTAATTCTTGACTTTCTTTTGTTGGACACTATTAAAATGAGCATAAATACTTTTAAAAGGAGTGAGTTGGTAGAAAATTACAAGAAAGTAAAATGGTTCATTTTGGGTTCGCTTTCTTGTACTGTACAGCCATCACATAATATAAAGAGCCCTCTTTAGGACGAGGGCAGTCTCTTTGAGCCCTGTAGTGCGGCTCAATAGGGTCACATAGGCAGACCCCAGCTTTGGGAGTCAGAAACTACGTTCATCATTGTTCTATTTTATGTTCTATTTGTTCACTCTCTGTCGGTTCTCCCAGGGAAGAGGGAGCTGATCAAGATCATGTGTGTGGTTAAGGGGACAATTACATAGATGCAAAATAGACCTCTAAATAATTGTATCATTTAATATAAATGGCATACTCAACCCAATTAAGAGGTGAAAAAATTTGACAAAATAAAGAAAGATAAAATTCAATTAGGATTTCTACAGGAATCTCACCTTAATGATTTACAATATGTTAAATTGAATAAAATGGGTTTCAAACATGTTTATTTTTCTTCCCACAAATCAGGTAGATGAAGGGGGGTGGCCATCCTGATAGCCAGTGCTGTGAACTATGAACACATATCTGAATATAAAGACAAGGAGGGTAGATTTGTCTCAGTTATTTGCAAAATAGAGGGCAAGATTATGAGCCTCCTTAATGTGAATGTCCCTCCTGGCAGTGACTGGTCTTTTTATAAATAGATATTTGAAATAATGGCTATAAAAACTCAAGGGATCTTAATATGTGGTGGTGACTTTAATACTCGATTAAATCCAAAGGTGGAATCTCCAAATGGAAAATCAGTTACAAAAAATATTTGTAAAAGAATTGGGAATTTGATATAGAAATTGGATAAAAATCCAACCAGTCGTGACTACACACATAACTCATCGGCACATAATGTCTATACCCAGATAGACTATTGTTTTATGTTTAAACAAGATCTCCATAAGTCAGTAGATTGTGAATTTGGCCCGAGCCTCTTTCAGATAACTGCCCAGTGTACATTTCAGTCCAACTTAATAATAAGATTAGATCTACCACTTGGAGTTTGAACATAAATATTTTAAATAACCCAGCAATTAAAGAAAAATTTTAAACCGAAATTCAAACATACTTAGTGTGAAAGTATGTGTAATTTATGCAAATTATAAGAGTGCTGTATTCTTCTCCAACAGCAAGGATTTAAGTCAATGGTGGTCTTTCAAACAGAAATACATTACAACGAGGGTGTAGACAAGGTTGCCCGGGCTATTAGGGAGGAGAATAACCTGAGAGGTATAACAATTGGTAATGTTGAAAATAAAAATTGCTTACATGCAGACAACGTTCTGATAACCATTCAAAATCCAGAATCAGGTATCCCACTGGTCATGAATATTTTGGAAACATATGGAAAATTTTCTGGATATACACGCAACATCCAAAAACAAACAGGTTCTGACCTTTTGCACCAACAAAACAATTACTCGACAGGTTGGCACCAGTCACAAATTAAATACTAGGGTGTGATATTGACAAAAAATCCTTCACAGTTGAATGATAACTACAGGCTGATAAACAGAAGGATCTATGATGATCTGGACCAGTGGAGCCTGCTCCCCTTCGACCTTGGCAGTAAAATTCGGATAATTAAAATTAGAAATTAAATTCTCCCAAGATTATTAATACCTATTTATGGCACATCCAACAGAGGTGTCTACAAAACAATTCAGGGAATGGGATAAGCATTTTTCAAGATTCATTTGGAGTAATAAGCGACCACGAGTAAGCTATGTAACATTACAATTGCCGGGGAAGAGGGGGGTATGGCTCTGCCATGCCTGTATGATTATTATCAGTCAGCTCAGCTCAGGCCTCTGGTGTGCTGGTGTAACCCAGGCTATGAAGCAAGATGGAAGGCCATATACAGTCTGTTCTGGGTTGTTTGAACAAGCTCAATGAAACATGCCCACTGCAAAACCCCGGGGTTGGTTTATCCCTGAAAACCTGGTCTAACCATTCATCCATCCATCCACTGTCCACCGCTTATCCGGGGCCGGGTCACGGTGGCAGCAGTCTAAGCAGGGATGCTCAGACTTCCCTCGCCCCAGACACTTCCTCCAGCTCTTCCGGTGGGACTCCAAGGCGTTCCCAGGCCAGCCGAGAGACATAGCCCCTCCAGCGTGTCCCAGGTCTGCCCTGTGGCCTCCTACCGGGTCTAACGTTAGAAAATATCAACTTCAAAGAGAAATACAACTGTTGAGCTGGTCTGCAGTTCATCCACACTTCCTATCTGCACTGCTGGATCATAAATATAAACAATGGACCAAATGAGGAATCACCTCCATCTGTAGCATAACAAAAAGTGGGGAACTAATTAGTTCTGAGGATTTCTGTCAAAAATATGATTTGGTGAAAGAAGACTTTTTCGATATTTACAGATCCGCCACTTTATTACAAAAGAAATTAAGACTCATGGACTTAAAGAAAATCCATCTCTAATTCAAATATTTAATGAAGCATATGAATCTATTGAAAGAAGCCAATATAGTAATTTCGGACGAAGTATGGCTCCAACTCTGGAAAAATTGATCTTTAACAACAAGCTCCTTACTATGGCGGGTTTTTAATTGGAAGCATCTTATTCGATTTTCTATTATCCCAAACCAGAAATCAAAGTGCAGTGGTTCAGCGGTGTCCTGCTGGAGGGAGTGTGGAACGGTTTCTGCAGACTGCTTCCATATATTCTGGTCTTGCCCAGATTTAAAGAAATTCTCGAAGGGGGTAGAACAACAAATATCAGAAACCCTGGATATTGTACTCGATCTCTCTTTCATATTACTAGTACTTAGGAACTCTTCCAAAGGGTTTGAATAAAGGGACATTTACACTATGTTCCTGGCAGCCACGGCAGCCCCATTTCAGGCCATCATGAACAAAACGGGATGAACGTGAGACAAAGCAGGGGGACGGGATGGGCAAACTTAACAGGTCGTGATTGCTGTGGGTACTGTGCCAGATTTTTAAACGGTCAGAGAATTTGCCACGGCGGCCACGATGTGGATGAGAAACTTAGTAGCCCGTAACGAAACGGGATGAACGTCACAAAACGTGGCCGCACATAATTAGCTGTAATAGAACTTGGAGGCGGTCCGTAGTGGGACGGGAGGCTTACAGGAAGTTAGGTTTAGTGCATGTTGTATCACGGTTGTTTCACGGTTGCTTCGCGTTGTATCACGCCGTGCTTTGTCACGGTTCTCACGGCATAGTTACGTTCAATCGCGGCTTATCCCGGCATGTGACGGTTTGTGGACCCGACGTGTTGCGTTCTACTCCGGTCTGCCAAAGCGCGCACGGTCTGGGAGGAAGCCGGGCCCAGAGGGGAGTTTCATTCGAGTCTGAGCAATCAACGACAGAACACCTTCTACAAGCTATGTCACCGCAAATGAAATCAAGAGGTATGTATGCATCCAGCAAAAGTCCCAGGATACAATGATTACATTCACTTTTGGTGACCCTTTAGGGCATAAACGTGCTTCAAAATGGCCCAGTGTCCACATTTCATCCGTAGAAAGCCTTGACAGAACGTGAAAAACGTGCCACGCCCTCCTCAGAATCCCCCAAAATCCCACGGCGCACTACGTTTTGGGCAAATGGGGCTGCCGTGAACATAGTGTAAACCTACCATAAAAGAGACTCGTACCTGCTGAGGATCATTATGGTTGCCAGCAAAAAGGCAATAACCAAATGCTGGCTGCAGAGGGACCCACCCACCATGAAACTGCTTAAAATATCATAAACCTGATTCACAGGATGGAGATATTGACTTTCACGCTACGACTACAAAAAGAAAAAGGAGAGGAATACTGGGAAAAATGGGATAGCATTAAAAACTCTAAAGGACTGTGTATATTAGAATGTATAATCTCACATTGCATTACCTGTGCATTGCTCCTGTTTAATGATTACAGTATTTTTTTCATAATTGTAAATATCCTTGCCCTCAATTGTTTTGTATCTTCATGCACGTTTTAAAAAAACAATTTTCAAGACAGACTTTTCCAAGAGGCCATTAAACACACCGCAGCACTCCAACCACATGGAGGTCCGATGCAATCTAGCAGGGCTCACTACAACTTCCATGGCAGGATTCAGGATTATGTTATTTGCCACTATATTATTTTCAAGACCACGAAAGCTGACGTTTGTCACCCTTCTCGACCACTAGAAGTTTCAAGAATAGCGGCCAATTTTTTTATGCAGCTGCACCAGAAGGAGAGATGTGAACTCAGATTTGTTTAATCCGTAAAGGTCTGGCTCCACGAGTATCTATCTGTAATGCAAAGGCCTTTTATACTGCATTTTTACATGGTAACATGGTTTTTATAGTCATAAAAAAAGTTATTGAGGGGTGCATTGACTCAGACCAGCACTAGTGAAAGCCTAGGTCTGAAATGCACGGCCTGAAAATGATGTTTTGTGTCGTGTTAGTTTTGTACGTTGGCTTTAGTTTTCAGTCATTTCTCTGTCATGCTCTTTTGTGTTGTACTTCTAAATGTAGAAGTTAACACTTGTAAAAAACTGAAATCATCACATCCACCAATGTCGCAAACTGCTGATGCTTCTTCTTCCTGATCCTGATGTGTGAATGTGGATCGAAGATGGACTTAATAAGTCCATTCAGTTTAAATGGCAGTGGCGGTAACTCAAATCAGACCTCGTAACCTCTGCGGATTCAGCTCTCAGACTTCGTACCATAGCTGTGATCTCATCAAATCCCTGCAGGAACTCCACGATCTTTGACTTGTGGGACGGCTCGACGCGGGCGAAGCACCTGGCGTGAGTGACGGCCTCCCGCTGGTCGTACGGCGTCAGTTCGTCGAACTCTCGGCCGGTGAAAGCCATGCGCTCCACGTCGTCCTCCTCGGTCAGGATGCCAATGCGGCGGCAAATAGCCACGGCAGTGCCTTTGTTGTCTCCTGTGATCATGATGACGCGGATGCCCGCCTGGCAGCACAGCTTGATGGAGGCGGCCACCTCCTGCCGGGGAGGGTCTAGCATGCCCACACAGCCGACGAAGGTCAGGTCAGACTGGGGAGAGACAAGTATGTAGTTTTAAATTCTCATTTGTTGTTTTTATAAGGAAACCACACACGTAGCAGAGAACGATATGCTATAAACATTATCAATGGGATAACTTAGACATTCTAGTAGACCAAGCTGGATTGTTATTACGGTGACTGTCAAAATAAAACTACCAAGCCCAGGAGAATATGGACTGGGAGTCATGACACTCTGGAAGAAACATTGATGTTATTGTCCATCATCGTTTTAGGCAGAAATTGGTGTTATGGGTGTCCATCCCAAAAATCTGGGTATCTAAATTTTGCCCCTTAACAATAATATATTTCCTTTTCTTCTTGACATTTTTGCTGATGCATCCAATATACTTTTTTTGCTTTGGTAAAAAGTTGTCTTTTTTCTTTTAAGGTCATAGCTTATTTTCATTGGTGATGGTTTTCACTTATACTTGTACCTGACTCACCTCACTCCAAACTTCACTACATGTACTTTTTTATGCCCCCTGCAGTATCACATTGCTTCTATCTGCACCCTTAAATTGTGCACCTGCAGACTCTGAACTGTGAAATAGTTTCCATTATCCTTGTATTAGTTTTAATTGAATATTAGATGCTTATTTGTTATCTACAGGCCACGTATAGCCAGGTCCCAAAACTTTAGAATGTCACAGTCACGCATAAACTGGTGATGGAGCAAAGAATGATTGTCGAACTCAAAATCAGTATTTTCACAGCAAAGAATATTTTATTCTTCACTGAAAAGCTTGAATAATGTGCAGTTATACAAACGTGTCAACATGTTGGAAATGAAAAATGAGATCGATCATAGGTCCATAGAATTAGTCCCACCTGTGTGGATTCTGCAGATATAATTCCTCAGCATTTTGGAAAGAAAATACAAATTCCTCCCATCTGCCCCAAAATTTGAACGCACCAGGATAAGTCCGAGAATTACGAACCAATCGGAGGCCGCTCTTTAAAAGATATGTACCACATGGTATCAATTAACCAATCTCGTTGCTCATTACTGGGTATAATACAAATGTCAGTCGAGAGTTGTTTACTCAAGCCGATAATTCGCTATATCTGGGCGAAAAAAGAAGAATTTAAGCAATTTTTTTTGGTTCTTAAAATGATCAAAGATTCTCATTAACGCTTAAAGTTTAATACCAAAAAGAGAAATAATGATTATCCAAACAAAAGCAAATAATTTTCCCTTTTAAAAATACACACATGTGTATTTAATATTTTTTATTGTATTTATATTAAATTCTAGTCTTTATTGTTAAGTTTTATTTACAGTATTTTACGAGTTTTTTCTGGTTAAAGATAGGTGAAATAAGATTGATAAAATGCACAAGTGCCCGAGGGATAGGATTAAATAAGTTTATCCTTCTTCCTACTCCTTTTCGTTTATGTACATTACGACTTGCACGTATCAAAGACAGATTCTGGTGTCCCTTCTTTTTTGTCTTGTTCATTTAAAGATTTTTTTTATTTTTCTGTTTAAGTGTTCATCAATCAATCTTACATTTTATTTATCAATCTTATCTTGTATTTATTGCTTCATGCTCCTAACTTGTTCCTCTCAAACATCTCTGCAGCACTTTTAACTCAATAATCTTGCATAAAAGGTTCTTCACGAATTAAACCTGGATCTTACCTCATACTCTGAGAATTTGGCCGTTTCTGACAGTATCATGTTGTCCACCTTGGGTGGGCTGTCCCGTGTGGCCAGAGCGAGACACCTCAGCGTGTCGCGGCCCGTCCCGTAATCCCGGATGACCGACATGATCTTCTCCTTGATGTTTTGGTTGAGGGGGACTTTGCTGTTTCCCACCCTGACGTGGGTGCACCTCTCGATGACCCCCTCAGGGGCACCCTGCGAGGCAGAGCACACGTCTCAAACACGAGCAATAAGGCGGGATGACGCTCGTATGGTGCACGTTTTCCTCTCTGCATACCTTCACAAACATTTTACCCATGGATGAGCGGGACTTGTTTGGGGTACAGTAGACCGACATGGACTTCCTGTCTCTGGAGAACTCCAGCGTGAACTCCTTCCTCATGAGCTGTTTGATCACCTGAGAGGCCAGAAAGCATCGGACGGGTGAGAAAATCCTGCTGAGCGAGACGAGGAAACAAGCGGCGTGTGCACGATGGAGTCAGGGTCACTCACCGCGTTGCAGGCATTGGCTCTGTCAATCTTTGACAGACTGTTTACTTCAGTGTCAAAGACGTTCATCTTCTCCACCAGGCAGGTCAGCGCAGTCTCAGTGGCCTCGCCCACCTTCTCGTACACGCCTTTCACCTGAGATAAGCAAAAATAAAGACATTTCTGAAAGAAATAAACAACAGTTTATGTGTGATTTCAGCAAGATGAACAGCAAAAACACTGAAAACTGGCCTCATATTGTGACGCCACACAGATTTTAGCAACATCCTTCTTTTCCTAACCTTTAATCTGACAGGTGGTTCACACACACATTTACAGTTTGTGTACATAACATTTGTCTGAAGCCAAATATGGTATTATTGAAAGTTGGAAATTCGTTTTGACCAGTGTGTATAGAATGTGTGGCGCTGACGTCATATGCATATATGCTGGGGCAATCAATGAGCAAACGGGTTGCCTTTTAGGTGGTTGCTGGGAATTTTCTGGTAACAGAACGAAGACCAATTTTTTACATCATATAAAGCAGCTGGCGGGGGATTTTGGGTTGGAGTGTGGAAAAGTGGCTGTGTCTGGTTGGTTGTCTGTTCCACCTTGGTTTCTTCCTGAACCTGAGGTTCAGCTGTCTCTCCTTGAAGAAGGGAGAAATAGCCTCAGCAAGGATGTGAAGATGTTCCTGAATCAGCCTAATGGGTTCACGAAAATATTCACAGACAGTTCAAAGGATCCTGTTTCTAGGAACACAGGGATTGGAGTTTTTGTTCATGAGGAAAATCTACTAACCAGCATAGGCACATCAGATAATATGTCTATTTTTTTCTGCTGAACTTTTGGCAATTCAAATAGCTTTAGACTTGGTGGAGCATAATAAACCAAAGAACAGTGTCATATGCTCGGATTCTGCTGCTGCTTTGGTGGCATTAGAAGAAGGTGCTTCTAGAGCTCGCCCTGATTTAATAATGGTGATCCTGGAGGATCACCATTATTAAATCCAATTGAAGGGTCCGGTTGTCATGTTTCTTTATGTGGGTGCCAGGTCACTTGGGAATTGAGGGAAATGAAACAGCTGATAGCTAAAGAATCTTGACTAAAGAAACAATTGAATTAAATGTACAAATGGGTAAAGTGGAATGGATTAGCATAGCATCTCCAATGAAAAGCTGGAGACAATGTGGCAACAGGAGTGGGATCAGGAGCAGAAAGGTCGACATTTTTACTCTGTGCAACCTTCAGTAAAACATAAAAAGTGGAGGAGTATGCTGGTGATGTTATTTAAACCAGGCTGAGATTGAGGCATTGCTGTCTGGCAAGTAGTTGAAAGGTGATAGGGAAACGTCTGAATGGTTTATGTGAGTGTGAGGAATCAGAGACGGTATTTCAAGTATTATTTCGCTGCGAGATATACTGTTGTCACAGGCAGAAGCTGTTTGAAGATTTGTCTGATCTGGGTCTGGAGGTGTTTTCCTTGAAAACGGTTTTAGAGTTACAGGAAAATTATGACTCTCTTGGGAAGGCAGTGTTAAAATTCCTCCATTCCTCTGGATTATACAAGAGGATTTGAGCTGGTAGAGTAAAATCTTCTTTAGACGGTGGAGGGCAGCATTATGCGGTACGGCGTACCGCTTGCTGGAAATCAAGAAGAAGAGCAAACGGGTGTTGACCCCGGAAGGACGCACAGGTTTTTGACCGCTTTGGCGGAATTTGTGAGGCTATGGCCGTGTTTTGTTTTCTGATGCTTTTGAACTCTGATCGAATATGATTTTGCACTAAAATAAAGAAAGACTGTTGCATCTTACCGGATCTATGGACTCAGTTGATAGACACGAAGCAAAATGTAAACAATAGCCGACGAGCGCGTCACACCTCCCTACCGAGGCAACATCTCACCAGCCCAGTACTAGGCTGGATGGTATATTGTGAAAAACCTGCCCGATTGAACAGTTTGGCAGCAATAGGCCTACCTTTGGGAGACGTGTGGGACGATCGCGGGAGCTGACGAGTGGACAGGCGGCCTGAGATGACAGATCGCACCATAACCAGTCCTGGTGGTTGCTAACGGGTTAATGCCGGGTAGCGCTGTTGGGCCATGGAGCTGGAGGAGCACCGTAGGCGATCGCTTGCATTTATAAATAAAGGCGCCCAACAAGAGGTATGTGTAGCGCTACACCATCGATGGCCTAATTCTGTGCACACAAAAATCCAATGCATTGGTGATTATACCCCGTGCGTTGAGATCAAATCGGAGCATTGTGTAATCGCGTTGGATCATGTGACTCGTTGACTTACTTTCGTTGAGCTCATCTGAACTGAACTTTGCGTTGCGAGTCCTCGTACAATGAAGGGAGCGTGCGTGTTGAGTACGGACACAAACATTGATAATGAACAAAATACTAATAATGTGGTAACTGAAAAACATACTGTTAAAAATAACAGAAAGGGCTTAGGCTGAAAAACTGGATAAATTACAAAATACTAGAAAGTTTAAACTAAATAAAGCCTGTAACATTAGAAGGGAGTTGAATGAGTTTATGTCTGTTGGTGATAAAACAAAGGTGATAAATGCTCTTGAGGAACTGAAAATGATGTGTGATGAATCTAAAAAGGGTCATGATTCTTTGAGGAGGCTATTGTCTATTGAAGAGAGTGAAAAACATGAAATAGGGTTTAAAGCCAAAATGATCCCAAACAATGTTGTTCATATGTCAATGAATGGCTTTCTCAAACTGAAAAAGAAACACAAATGAATTCAGATACACAATGAAATGAAAATAAAAATGGTGAAAATGAACTCTCTCCAGAAGACAACATGTCAACAGAAGCAGTCAAAAAAGCAACAACTCCAGTGCTTCATCTGCGAAATTAAAGGCAGCAGCAGAAAGAGCTGCAGTTTTGGCTCGTGTCAAATTATTAAAGGAGTGACATGCTATTGAAGAAGAGGAAACAAAAATAAGAACATAAATGCTGGCTTTGGAAGCAAAGCTGGCTGCATCTGAAGCAAAAATGGAAATTTATGTTGCAAAGGAAGAGTACTAGTCGCGAACAAACTCAAAAACAAAGAGTAGCTGCAATAAAAATGGAGCAAAAAATGGACAAACAAACCCCACTGCCCAAGAGTTCATACTTCTTCATGGCAATGACAAACAAGCAGCACAACAAGAAGAGAAAATAAAAATGTCACAATTGGAAAATAAACTTGTGGATGTGAGACCAAAAGCAATGGAATGCAGCAAGTAAAACACAACAACACCTAGTGGAAAAAAATGAAAGCAAATGGAACACGTTAACAGCACCCTCTGGTGGAACAAGATGTAAACATGTGAAACAAAACAACGCTTGGAACACAATAGTAAAAGGATGTAAACAAAAGAACAAGCTACACAAAATTTAATTAAGTCTCAGTCACTGACTATCCAACGAATGCCTGGGGAGCTTTTGACGATCATGAGCAGACCAACTGAAATCACAGCAGCTATCATGAACCAGCAGCAGTCAATGGCACTCCCACCAGAACACATTCCCTTGTTCAATGGTGATCTTCTGCACTACAGGACTTTCATAAAGGCATTTGAGCAAGGAGTGGAAAGCAAAGCAACTGCAGAAGACAGTTTGTATTGCTTGGAGCAAATCACCCATGGTCAATCTCGTGAACTGGTGCAAAGTTGTCAACATATGACTCCAGATCGTGGCTATGCTGTTGCCAAAGCTCTACTGCAGGATCATTTTGGAAATCCTTACAAAGTTGCAACTGCATACATCAGCAAAGCTCTGTCATAGCAAACAATCAGAGCAAATGATACTAAGGCACTCCAGAGCTTCGCTCTATTCATGCAAGGTTACTGTAACATCATGGATGAGCTGGAGTATGTGCAAGACCTGGACATGCCAGTGAACATAAGGGCAATCTTGGCAAAGCTGCCATATAAGCTGAGAGAGTGCTGTTGGAGCAAGGCTCATGGCATAATGGAGACTACTGGGTATAGAGCTGGATTCAATGACATGGTGGAGTTTTTGGAGCATCATGAAATGATCCTTTCTGACCCATTTTCTGGGGATCTACAAGAATACAGTTCAGTCACAACATCATTAAGTCACTCTAGGTCACAGCCCAGTAACACAACAAGAGGAAATGTGGTGGCTAGCACAGTAACTGCTATGGGTGCACACAACGAATTTAAGCAGCCACTCTCACCAAAAGAGGATAGAAATGCAATTCAAGAAGAAGAGACACATGGACAAAGTGTTTTTGATTGAAGAAAAGAGGAGTGTGTTTTGGTTGTCTTTGTCGAGGCCATATCAGCCATGACTGTGAAGCGAGATTGAAATGCAACATTTGTAAACAAAGCCACCCAACTGTGTTGCACATAAATCGACAGACAACTTCTCCAGAACGTGGATTAGAAACCCAAGAACCCATTCCCATATCTCACACAACTTGTGGACATACAGGGGCTGGCAAAGGTCGCACCATGCTGTCAGTGCTTCCTGTTAAAGTCAAAGCTGCCATGGGTGATGCTGTGATTCAAACATATGAATTCTTGAATCCGGGCAGCACAGAAACATTTTGCTCCGAACAGCTGATGCATCGCCTGAGCCTCCTTGGAAAAAGAACCCAAGTCCAGCTGCGAACAATTGATCAAACAAAGATGAGCTCAGCCTATTCCTTGTTCAGCCTTGAAGTGGTTGGTTTGGAGAGCTCTCAGTTCTATTCTCTTCTGGAAGTCTTTACTCAAAAACAAATGCTAGTCACTACAGACAACATTGTAAGAGCTCAAGACCTGTTGAAGTGGCCTTGTTTGTCAAAAGTTTACATGCCATTCATCCACGCCAATGTTGACCTGCTGATTGGTACCAATGCACCCAAGCTGCTGGAGCTGTGGGAAGTCGTCAACAGCCAAGGAAATGGCCCATATGCTGTTAGAATGGTGGAAAGTATACTGTCAACTTACCATTTAAGAAAAGAGATGTTCACTTACCAAACAATTTAGCTGTGGCCCAACAGAGATTACAAGGTTTGAAGAAACATTTCAGTTGAACCAGCACTTCCATCAAGTATATGTGAAGTATATGAACAACACAATTGCTGGCAGTTATGCTGAACAAGTACCTGAAGATCAAAGAGACCTTGGCAATGGAAGAGTTTGGAATATTTCCCATCATGGGGTGCATCATTCAAGGAAAGGAACATTACATGCTGTGTTCAACTGTGGTGCTACATTCAAAGGTGTGTCCCTGAACACAGAGTTACTGCAAGACCCAAATCTCACAAGCACATTGCTGGGTGTCCTGATGAGGTTCAGACAAAAACAAATAGCCTTCATGGGAGACATTCAAGCTATGTTCGATCAAGTGCGTGTGCCGAAAGAGGATCGGGACTTCCTTTGCTTTTTGTGGTGGCCCGGTGGAGACACGACACAAGAACCAATGCCTTATATAATGATGGTGGATCTGTTTGGAGCCGTCTCGTCACCAAGCTGTGCAGCCTACGCTCTAAATAGAACTGCCCGAGACAATCAGCCAGTTTCCAGCCGGGGTTATAGAAACAGTCCAATAGAACTTTTACGTTGATAACTGCTTTAAGAGCTCGGCCACAAATATGTAAGCTATCCAACTGATACATGGTCTCATTGCTCTGTGTACAAAGGGAGGCGTTGCCTTTATAAAGTGGATAAGCAAAGTCGTGTTGTTCTGCAAGTCATCTCTGAAGAGCTGAGAGCCAAAGAGTTGAAAACGTTGGATCTGGATAATGATAAGCTTCCTGTGGAAAGAGCCCTTGGTCTTCAATGGTGTGCGGAAACTGATATTTTCAAATTTAGAATGGAAATGAAACATCGGGGTCTGACCAGGCGTGGAATGCTGACGGTCAACAGTTCTGTTTATGACCCACTGGGATTCTTAGCACCTGTGACTCTGCATGGCAAAATAATGCAGCAGGAGCTTTGCAAAAGAGGCTGTAATTGGGATGATCCTTTGCCACAGGATATTTTACAGCAATGGAAAAGGTGGTGTGAGGAGCTGAGCCAGTTTGCAGCATTCAGTGTGCATCGGTGTATCAATCAAACCATGTGACTTTGGAGCAATAAAGCAAGCCCAATTACACCACTTCTCAGCCAGCGAAGGAGGCTATGGAACAGTCTCATATATTTGTTTGGTGACTGAAGAAAATAAAATACACATCGCCTTTCTTCTTGGCAAAGGCAGAGTAACACCTTTAAAGGCTGTGACCATTCCCAGACTTGAGCTATCTGCAGCTGTCTTTGCTGTAAAAATGGATGCTATGATTAAAGCAGAACTGGGAATGTCCCTCCGGAAATCAGCATTTTGGACTGATAGCACTGTGTCTGTGTTGAAGTACGTGAACAATGATAACAGGCGTTTTCACACATTTGTAGCAAATCGAGTTGCCACCATAAGAGGTTTGTCTGAGCCTGTGTAATGGAGACATGTCCGTACGAAGGCTGAAGAGGGCTGAAAGTCTCAGTACTCTTGAAAAGCAGATGATGGTTGGAGGGACCAGAATATTTGTGGAGGGATGAGGAAAAGTGTCCCAACACTACGATGGATATTTCACTGGATGTGGAAGATAAAGAGGTCAAGAGGGAGGCAGTTGCTCATTCTGTCACAGTGGACACTCCTACACCCACAGACCAGCTGACCATTCTACACAGACTGGTGGAAGCTCAAGAGAGTTGTGGCTTGGTACTTGAAGTTTAAGTCATGGTTGAAGGAGAAGTGCAAAAGGAACAATCAGTTACTCCTTTTAGGAAAAGACAAAGCTCGCCATAAAATGCCACTCGACAGCCACAAGCAAATATTTTGTCCCTGGAAGAGCTACAAAATGCTGAAATTTCCATCATCAGTTACTGTCAACACCAGATGTTCAAGCTGGAAATTGAAGCTCTTTCCAGAAACTCAAAGGTGAGCCGCCACAGTTCCATCTATAATTTGGACCCAATCTTTGACAACGAGCTGTTGAGAGTTGGAGGCAGGCTCCATAAAAGTGCAATGCCTGTGGAAACTAAACATCCAATGGAAGCTCGTTAAAGAGCTGCATATTGCCAGTCTTATTCTTATGCACGCTTACCAAAGTGTTGGAAATGCTGGACGATCTCACACTCTGTCATCCCTGAGGAGAAAGTACTGGATCACAAAGGGCAATTCTGCCATTAGAAAGATAATTGGACTGTGCAGCTTCTGAAAATGCTACAATGGCAGACCTTTACAGTAGAAGATGGCTGACCTACCTGCTGCAAGGATTTTACCCGACCATCAACCTTTTACCAACACTGGGGTTGATTACTTTGGTCCAATCGAAGTAAAAAGAGGAAGATCCTGCTGCAGAAGGTATGGTGTGATATTCACCTGCATGGTGAGTCGAGCCATACACCTGGAGGTAGCGTTTTCCTTGGATACTGATGCATGCATAATCGCCCTAAGACGTTTCATAAATCGGAGAGGACAAGTCTAGCACCTTTGGTCCGATAATGGAACAAACTTTGTGGGAGCGGAGCGAGAATTAAGGGAAGCTCTCGCCAATTTGGTCCTGGAAGCTATAGCAGGATACCTGGCGCAGACTGGAGTAAAGTGGACGTTAAATCCACCTGCAGGCTTCCATATTGGTGGTATATGGGAGAGGATGATCCGCTTCGTGAGAAGGGTCTTAAGCTCAGTGTTGCTCATACATGACCCTGGATGATGATGGGCTGGCTACAGTGTTATGTGAAGAGGAAGCTATTTTAAATGACAGACCCATCACCAAACTGTCAGATGACCACAATGATTTGGAGCCGCTCACGCCCAATCATCTTCTCTTGCTATGAAGATAATCATCAATTCCTCCTGGAGTATTCACACCACAGGACCAGTACGGAAGAAAGAGGTGGAAGCAGGTGTAATACCTTGCTG
Organism: Lipophrys pholis; assembly: GCF_963383615.2. NCBI lineage: Eukaryota > Metazoa > Chordata > Actinopteri > Blenniiformes > Blenniidae > Lipophrys > Lipophrys pholis. The sequence goes on from NC_137638.1 coordinate 30,900,426, forward strand.
ACCTATTCTGGATGAGATGGGTCCGTGAATACTTACCATTGCTCCAACAAAGACAGAAATGGAATGAAAAGGAAAAGAACCTTGCTGTTGGAGATATTGTGGCTATTATGGATGTATCTGCTCCACAGGGATCATGGCCTTTGGGAAGAGTTTTGGAAGTTCATCCAGATGCTCATGGTTTAGTGAGATCTGTGAAATTGAAAACTAAGTCCAATATAACTGAAAGACCAATTTCCAAGCTGTATCTGGTAAATGAGGAAAGAAATATGAAAGGTCAATACAGTATTTGTCTCCTTTATGTTTTGAGAATTGTCATGTTTTTGTACCATGTCAATTAGGGGCCGGTGTGTAGGAGCCAAATATGGTATTAATGAAAGTTGGATATTTGTTTTGACCTGTGTGTATAGACTGTGTGGGGCCGACATCATATGCATATATGCTGGGGCAATCAATGAGCAAACAGGTGTTGACCCCGCACAGGTTTTTGACCGCTTTGGCGGAGTTTGTGAGACTATGCTCGTGTTTTGTTTTCAGATTCTTTAAAACTCTGATCTAATATGATTTTGCACTAAATAAAGAAAGACTGTTGCATCTTCCCGAATCCATGGACTCAGTTGATGGACACAAAGCAAAAGGTAAACAACATCCGCCTAGCGCGTCACACCCCCCTACCGTGGCAACATCTCACCAGCCCAGTACTGGACTGGCTGGTATTAAAAGTTTTTCCTGGAAAAACTGGTCTGGAAAGTGGATCTCTGAAAATCAATGTGGCATACAAATAACAATAAAAACAAAATCTTTATTTACAAAAACACCACACCAGGAAGGCTGAAGAGCTACATGTGTATCCAAATATTTGGACAAAAGTTTTTGTTCTATAACAAAGTACACATTGGGAGCTGTATCATTTTTATGGTCCAGGCTGTTAAAGATCAGCCTGGACTTCATGAACTAAATGAGTTGGACACCAGATGATTATACACAGTGCTGATGTCACATTTCTTTGGAGCCATCTGGACTGCAAACTGTTTGTCTCTGCACGTCACAGAAAGCGCCTGCACGCACGACAGGCTGGTGATTGTCAACATTTGTGTACATTGTGCACATTCACAGTTTACGGTAAATGTGGGCTGCAGACCTCGTTGAAGTCGAGAGAAGAGTCGTTACACAGAGCGCAGATGGTGGCCAGTTCCACCAGGGCGTCGTGCTGGGAGGTTTTCACCAGTTTGCCATCCTGGTAACTGAGGACAAGAACATGTATGATCAACTATGATCTTCATGGTTCATCGAGAGGCTGTGTCAGTACTCACACTTCTCCCTCAGGTGCGTAGGTGGAGCCTGTGATGGTGAACTCTGACAGAGAGCAGCCCTCACCGTCAGCTTTGTTGAGAATGAACATCTGGAAGTCATAGGAGAGCAGTTACGAACTAAACAAACCATATCATCCATGTAACTAAACTATTTGCTTTGTCTCAGTATACATGCACAGAGAGGAACCAATTTAGTACTGGTTCAGACCTGCTATGAGCATGCCAAACCTGTAGGGGGCAGTGTAGCAAGAAGTATGAAGCCATGATAGCCAATCAGAATACTGGAAAAAACACCATGTCACGAATTGTGATGTAAATATCCGCCTAACCCCCTTTAGATGCAAACAGAGACACAGATTTTATCCAGAATCTCCGCTGTGGTTGGAGTTTTCAGGAATCATCATTTGTGGTGAGTCGTAGCTATGTTTATGAGTAAATGCGCGGCACAAACGCAAAGAAATATCACAGTTTTTTCAAATACCCGGGTACGTGTAAACATGGCCTGAGATGGGAAGTTCAGTTTCCAGTTCCAGAACAGCTAATCTGAATTAGTTCAATCAACTCTCAGTATGTGAACCTTGAGTTAAACGCGTGCACAGCCACAATAAAAAGCCATCATCAATGGAGCCCCGATACCACTAGTCACTATGACAACACACCGAAAACCGAGTTATTTTGCCGTAAAAGTCCAGCGCTGCAGCAGCGGAGGAGAGAGACGACTGGGAGAAAACTGCTGCTAAAATCAACGCATAGGTTCGAACGCATAACTACATTGACTTAACATTTAACTTAAGATCGCAGCAGACAGGTAGAAATAATAAGTAGGTGTAAAATCTGAATTTCATTTAGGTGCAATCCAAAAGGAGAAAGGCAACTTGGAAACAGTTCAAAATGAAATATATAAACATAATTCAGAATGAAAAGGCTTATATGTATATGTGTTCTGATTGTACCTCATTTTGATTTTAGTATTTAAATTGATGTAGGCTTTTAAATAAAAATAAAAATTAATCAGTAGCCACTTCAAGTTGTAATTTCAACCAGTAAATGTTGTTTGAACTCGTCCTCTGTTAATATCCTACTTAGTAGATTAACAGTGTTTAGACATTTTAATTAAAGTAGAGTCATTTAAAATGTGATGATGTGTACATCAACACCCAATAAATGAATACCACACACACACACGCACACACGCACACGCACACGCACACACACACACACACACAGGAATTTCTTTATTTATATAACCCCCTAACACCAAAAAAAAAAAATACACAAAAAAATCACTTGTTTCAGTCCCAGGGTGACTTCTCTAACTGTTCTACACACTGTTGTTTTCCAATATTATAAAAAAAACTACCACTTCACAAAAAAACTTAATGCTGTGCATAAAATGTGCTCTGAGCTGAGGCACGGGTCAATTTAGAAAGGAGTTAATACAGTCACAAAACAAACTTCTAAGCTGGGCCGGAAGACTCTCTCGCGGCATAAGTTATCTCAAATTATTTCTGCCTCGATGCCAATCAGGTGTGGAAATAATGGACAATCCATTTCTAGTAACTGCTTCAGGTGGGAGGGGACAGGTGAAACCTCAGGGTTTCCTCTACAAAACCTGCCAGCGAGCAGGTTAGGTTCACAGAGTCTGTTACCGTGGTGACTGATCCCAAGCTTAATACAGCTCTCTTTCTGGAACGGAAAACTCAGAGTTTCCTTCATTTCAGGGTTAACATGCTCCGAGTTTTCACAAAACCCGCTTTCTGGAATACTTCCCCAGAACAATCTTCAACAGGAAGCTAGTCAGTTAGCAACTCGACAGCAGTCAGTCATCTTCATCTATTTGAGCTTCCTCCCGTTTACCTATTTTACACACTGTTTGTCTTCCCAGTCAGGTTATGGACTAGAGTTTCAAAAATAAACCATCCCATTCAGCCGCTTTGCTCTGTGTACATGCCGGAAGACATCCAGCTTCGATTACATCGTCTTGATTTGTTTGTCTTACTCCGTTAACTTTCATTGAGACAATGTACTTCATTTAGTTTAAAAGCCCAGTTTTATTCGGATTGAAGGCTCCTCCTGTGTGTGTGTGTGTGTGTGTGTGTGTGTGTGTGTGTGTGTGTGTGTGTGTGTGTGTGTGTGTGTGTGTGTGTGTGTGTGTGTGTGTGTGTGTGTGTGTGTGTGTGTGTGTGTGTGTGTGTGTGCGTGTGTGCATGCGTGTGTACCAGGCTGGGTGGCCTGCTGCCTAATGTGACAGAGGGGTGTGTGTGTTCAGTTTCTCTCCATAAGTAAACAGAGGAGGCTGCCAGGGAGGCAGAGTGAAAAGAAGAAGTCGCAGTGCCAGGTCGGCTCCCGTTGAACAACCCACACACACACGCACGCACGCACGCAAACACACACACACACACACACACACACACACACACACACACACACACACACACACACACACACACACACACACACACACACACACACACACACACAATCGCTTTTATTTGATATAAATGTTTGTTTATAATATATGAAAGTCATGTTTGATAATTTTTTTCTGTATCAGTCTGGAGTTTACAAACTAATTAGCATATGCCTATTCAAAATATTTGCTCTGCATGTCCTGATAGAAAAGTTTTCTCTTTTCAGTGAATCCTTAATGAATAATCACTGCAGAAGCACACAGCTCAATGGACACTAGACCTAAGACAACAGCTATAATGCCACTGTTTTAATTCAGACGGTGCCATGTTTGTGGGGAACAGGCAACTAAACTACTTTTTATGTGGGCCAAGCGATGCTAGGGTGCCACTCACAGACACACAGAGAGGAGGAGGAACTACAGGCTGGCTTCTTTGCAGCGTGATGATGCAAGGTCAGTTATGCAACAGCAGCACTGCAAGTCATTCAACCGCTCCATGTAGATTAGAGAGCAGCGATAGCGAGGTGTCTTCTTGTTAAATAACCTGAATACCTGATCAAAAGTAGAACTGCACTCTCTCTGTCTCCCTCGGCTTGCATGGGGAGGATTTGTGCATTTCCGCTGACAAAACGTATTGAAAGTGACTGTGAAGCAGCTGCGCTCTGTCTCACCGCTGTCAACCTATTCAAACATCGTGTAGGGACAGCAAACATGACAAAGCACTGACGAGCAAACTGCTCACAATGCACCAAAACAAAGTGTGTGTGTGTGTGTCAGTGTGTATGTGTGTGTGTAGGAAGCACAGTTACCATGAAGGGTTCGACTACACAGAATGAACTCAAATGCGCTGTGCAGTCTGCTCTCATTAAAAAGTCCAACCATGTTGGAAAACAAACAGCTCGAAAAGCTTTTCATATACTGAAAAATTTAAAATGATAAACAGGCATCAGGCATCAGATTGTACAGTCGTTAGTCACTTGGTTGTAACTGTTGCATTTAAATACTTTGTTAAGATAGGTTTAGTATTTACTGACTGAATATTTAGTCACTTAGTTGTGTTAGTTGGGGTTAATCACCTTGTTATGATAAGTTGAGTCAGTTAGTCGTCATGTTGAAGGCACGTGTGTAATTGTTCTGGTTTGGTTTGACCATTCAAATGAAGCAGTTCGTTAGATATTAGCTGTGATGGTGAAGCTTGTGGTAGTTAATTTTGGAGTTTAGTTAATAGTTGTGACTAAAGGAAGGTGCTTGCATGTGACGGTTAAGGCCCGGGTTAGCGACATTAGCGAGTTTGGTTGCAAGTTGTGATAGTTAAAATTAGAAACATATCTACTGAGATTAGTGATTGCTTTACTTGCTGTGATGGTTTGGGTCGGTAAGTGTTTAATTGTAACAGACTTGTGATACTCACTCTGCAGACGGACATCTGGTTGGTGGTCAGCGTTCCCGTCTTGTCGGAGCAGATGACGGAGGTGCAGCCCAGGGTCTCCACAGAGGGCAGGCTGCGGACAATGGCGTTCTTCTTGGCCATGCGGCGGGTGCCCAGGGCCAGGCAGGTGGTGATGACGGCTGGCAGCCCCTCGGGGATGGCAGCCACGGCCAGCGCCACGGCGATCTTGAAGTAGTAGACAGCCCCGCGGATCCAGGAGCCGCCGTGGACGGGGTCGTTGAAGTGTCCGATGTTGATGATCCACACAGCGATGCAGATGATGGAGATGACCTTGGACAGCTGCTGGCCAAACTCATCCAGTTTCTGCTGCAGGGGCGTCTTCTCTTGCTCTGTGGCCGCCATCTCGTCACGGATCTTACCAATTTCTGTGTTCACGCCGGTGGCCACCACCACGCCCACCGCCTTCCCAGCTGCAATGTTGGTACCCTAAAACAAAAAGTCACATGCCCAATAAGATTTCTCACATCTTTAAGTAGCAAACGAGAGCAGAGCTTTCCAGAAAGTTCATAAAAAACAAACAAACGTGAAGTCATGAGCCATCAACAGGATGTGCGATAAAATGTGCAGACTGGATCTTACAGAGAAGAGCATGTTCTTCTTGTCCTGATTGACGGCTCGAGGGTCGGGCACAGGGTCGGTGTGTTTGATCACAGAAACAGATTCACCTAAAAACACAACACTCACATTCAAGTTAAATCAGCTTGCAACCTGATTTCAAGAACAAAATACAGCCAGCGAGTCTTTACAGATTAATACAGATCCTTCATGAAGTTTCATGCATGAATGTTTTAGCTCAAACATGCTAATAGGAAAAGAATGTCAGAAAGGACACAACCAGCAGCTTTATCAGAGGATCGATCCATCAATCATGACATTATCTTATATCAGGTCTATGTGTTAGAGACACGGAAACATTGACAGCCAACATTAATCATGACGATATTCACACAGGTTTCTTATGAGTTAAAGATAGATAAACAAAGACCAAGGGCCCTGGTTGGACCAGGCCAGGGGTGTCAATAAATGATAGTTCAGGGGTCACATGCAGCCCAATCTCCTGTTGAGTGGGCCAAACTCGTAAAATAGTGACATAAAAACTTGTATATTTAATCTTTAAAGTTTTTCTTTGTTGTGGTGCAGAGTATACCTGATGAAAATATCTATATTTTGAAATATGACTATAATCTCAACATAAAGACAATTCCATTGATAGATAGATGGATAGGTAGATGATTAGATGAAGTATAGACTATTATTATGATAGATGAGTAATTATTGATTATTAATATTATTATCATCATTGTTATTGTTGTACTAACTAATAATAATATTAATTTACTATTTTTATTTCTTCTCTATGCTCATATTATTATTGGTACTAACAAATTGTATCATTGTCTTTTAAAATGCTTTTTTTTTTAATTTCTAAAATTATATTATATACACACACACGCACACACTAGATAGATAGATAGATAGATAGATAGATAGATAGATAGATAGATAGATAGATAGATAGATAGATAGATAGATAGATAGCACAGAAAAGGAAAACAAGTCTTTACCGGTCAGAATGGACTGGTCCACTCTCAGAGTCGTAGATATGATGGAACAGATGCGGATGTCAGCAGGGACTTTGTCTCCAACTACAAATAAAACACATTCACAAATTACGGAAAATGCACAAACAACAGAGACCAGAAACAAAGAAAAGCAACTGTTGAGGCGGAAAAATAATTTATTAATAATTTTTTTTATTAATTTGCATACGTTTGTTATTTATGTATTAATAATAAATCGGGGCACCACCAGATAAACTGGAAATAGCTAATACCAAAATATCAGTCTCGTTTGTAAAAGTTTATTTAAGTTGGTTAATATTTCTGCTTAAAATATAACAATCTTAAATACAGGGGGAAGGTGTGAGATCCGAGCACAGACTGTTACAAACCAGTGAATTGTCAACAATAAATACACAACAATCACCAAGAAGCGTACAATTCAGCTAACAGGCGTTTATTAACAAAATGTATTAATTCATAAATAATTCTAGAATCATCTCATAAATCAACACATTCAAATAGCAAACGACATCTAACATGGAGATCTAATCTATTAAACAGCAAACACTATGTACAAAGTGTGTGTGTGTGTGTGTGTGTGTGTGTGTGTGTGTGGTCTGGAGAGATGAGGGTGGCGGTGTAATGACCTCGAACGTCCACCAGGTGGAGGCAGACGTCGGCGTGTCAATGCGGTGACTGTGACGACCACTAGGGGCGTGCGGCGGCGCGCAGAGGGAGAGCGCAATGACTTGATGTGTCCACCAGGTCAAGAGGGATTGCGATGACCCACGTGACCACTAGAGGCGTTTGACTCGCTCTTTCTGGGGACGCGGCGGTTCTTAGCGACCAGCTAAACAAGACGTCCGTTGAGCACGCGTGCGCGAGGGCGGTCTCGGAGTGAGGCAGTCTACCGAGGGCGTAACGAACGGGCGGTTCCGTTGGCCCAGTTCTGAGCACCGGAGACGATGGCTCTGGTCTCCAGAATCACCCCAAAACAGGAAAAATAGAGGAAAACAGAAGATGTAGTCCAAACTGGGTCCTGCTCGTCCAGCTGGCTGGCGTGGATGTTTCTTTTGTTCCTATTTGGGTGCTCTCGTCATCATCCTGAGGCAGAGACATGTGTCTCCCTCGAAGGGTAGATTGAGAAGCAGAGAGTGTTGGGAGAAAGTTGGTCTCACCAACTTGAGTTTTGGACCCCTGTGGGGTTCAGGTCGGATTCGAGCATCCTCATTGGCCACTTCCGGTATCTGGCTCGCTCCCCTGCTGTTTTATGGCCTGTTCATTGTCCCTGGTGATTCTCCTTCAGGGGAGAATGCTTGGAGGAGTTCAATGGAATCTTCAGCCCCAACAGTTGCAATGTATTGATTCGCCTTCATCTGTGCTCTTACAGTTCGGCATAGGCGCCAGGCCCGTGGCCTCTCTCTCTGTGCACGTTATATCTCTGTGTCGGCTGCTGTTGTTGTTGTTGCCGGCACGTTGTTATGTCCCGTAGCATTCGCCTTAGACCAGTTCTGTCCTCCGCCAAATTTTTCAGCTGTTGGTATTCCAGCTCGTAACCGTCTCTGATGTTACTCCACCATTTCAGTCTCGGTTGCCTGCGCCTTCGCTTTCTCGGTCGCATCATCTCCTCTAAAGCCTGTCTTGGCATCCAGTCAGGGTCCGTCCGCAAAGCATGTCCAGCCCACTCCGCTTTACGCTCCCTGATCTGCCATATCAGGTCGTCTTGTTCGCATCTCGCCATATTGTATACTTCTATATTTGGTATCTTGTCCTCCCACTTGATCTTTTGGACTGATCGCAGGTACTTTGTGCGCACCGCCTGCACTATTTTCTCATCCGCTTTGCCCATTGACCAGCTTGCTGCACCATACGTAAGCTTCAACAAAATCTGGCTCTCGAAAAGCCTCTCTTTCATCGGCCCGGTCAGGTTGCTTTTGTAGAGTGCCCTTGTGGCATTTAGCGTACTGGTTGTCATGCCGCAACGTCATCGTATCTCGGTACTGTCGTTTCCTGTTGTCGTGAACAGTCTTCCCAGGTAGATGAACTCACAGACTCCTTCGATCACGATATCATCGGTGATCTGTAGAGGCTGCAATTCCAGGTCATCTCCAACGTGCATGTATTTTGTCTTCGTCCAGAATATTTCCAGTCCCACCGTTGCCGCCACTTCCTTTAGTAGAGAGACCATCCTGGCAGCCTCTTCCTTGCTCCCGCTCAGTAGAGCAATGTCGTCAGCAAACCGTGTCTGTCAGTTTCAGCTCACCCATGTCGTAACCATGCCAATTGCCCCGCTCGTGCCATTTTCGCATTGCCATCTCCATGGTGACACTGAAGCTCTCGTCTAGTCAATTTGTGCAGAAATGTTTCAAAGTACAATAAAGTGTGTTCCCCTCAGGAGTATAAAAAACAATATTTTAGATTCTTTCTAAAGAATATATTTCCCTATAATGACCAAGGCCATAATAGTTTCATTTACATTAGTTTTCATTTAATTTTGATTTTTGTTTTTATCTTAAATGTAGTTTCATTACTTCAGTATAGTTTTTCCAGAAGTCTATATCTAGTTCAAACTTAGTTTTCACAAGTTTTAGTGATAGTTATGTTTTCCTCATTTGCAAATTCAGATGAAAGATTTTGGATAATAAAAACTTGTAATAGACAAAGAAGCATTCATCAATCAAATGAAACAGTACAGAAGAAAACCACTTTACAAACAGAATATGTGCAAAACAGCTTCTATACCCCCCCCCCCCCCCCCATTAAACTCTGGACTTCATGTTTTATTTGAAACAAAAAGAACATAAAAAAAGGAGCAGAAGCTTTACTGTAGACATAACTGTGTGAATGTGCAGTTTTAGTGGGTTTATATACGACAGCTGCAGGGATGTGGACACATCCCGACGTGAAAACTGTGTATATCATTTTGTATACATGGCATGTACATGTGTAAACGTTGTTATGATTTACACATCTGAAAAAATATTTCTTTCTGGCGTTGATGCAGCTCTACTGAGTAACAACACGGGACCTGACAGGTTATAACCAACAATGAGCCAGACAAACGTTTAACATACACTGGATGCTTATCATGTATGAATAAAATGCAATTCAATCCTCCAATCTTTATTTATAAAGTACTACAAGTAGTCTATAATTATATAGTTTCAGAAACAGGGATAGATCTTAATCTTTTTTCCCACTAGTCGAGCGGACTAGTGAGCCATGGGTTGCACTCGTCCTGCAGACTTTGCACTAGTCCTGCATCCAGTAAAATATATTTTGTTAAACAAAAACAGTTTCATGTTATATCAAAATCATGATCAGAGAAATAACAATTCTTTTTTTTTAAATGCTAAATTTTGTATTGCAGATTGTTGAATAATTATTCATGTGCTTTCATGTATCTCAAGAAGCACTAACACATATTATGTATGAAAACTATACCAGAGCAATGTACTGAACTCATAAAGGTTTTTTAAAAATTGGAATGCAAACATGGGCGATTATAACCGTGTCAGCTAAAAGGTGCTGGACAAAGCCCAAAATAAACCAGACAGGGCCAGACGAAAACACCCTTAGTGTCAACAAGAGAATGAATTTATGACGGAAGGGGCCCCAGAACATGCCCGAGTGAAATACGGTTATTTCTGCACTAATGCTGAAATGGCAAAAAGAGATATGGGCGGCACCAGATGTGCACGGGGGACCCCCCTTCGATGAAAATGGGAAGTACATGTTTGAAAGGAGGAACATCTGCAGTGTATATAAAGACCAAGCCCAAGCAAGTTATTTTTGTGTTCGATTGTGCCTAGCAAAGTGTCTGATCGTTGGCATCTGTCTGGGGACTGATCTGAGCACCGGGTTTTAGCAATAAAACTCTATTTTTGCATCCTGCTCCGCTCTCCCTGTCTGTTTTGTACGAGTAGACTAGCTGAGTACCAGTATAGTTACAACCATTAGTGTTACTATGTTCGATTGGTCTTCCACCCACGCATCTGGCCCAGGACAGCGTTCCACCAAGAAGACCACGACATAAAATTGGCGAGCTTCAGCCAGGAGGAACAACCGGAAGTGACGTCATCTGTGGACGGGCACCTGACTCAGCACACTGTGGCCACAAACAATTGGAAGGTAAGCAGACAAATTTATTCTGCTCTTAAAATTTCTGTGTGCCTGATGTCTGGTCTCCGCCCAGGTGAGGTCTAACCGGATCAAAATTAATCCAAAAGAACCTAGTTAAAGTTTAAGAATAAAATTATACGGAGTGGGGGATTGGAATAGGATGCAAATAATTGTATGTGTGTAAACGTGTATGTCTAGCAAACCATGGTGCGGAAAGAATGAGTGATACCTGTCTGAATGCATTTGTTGTCTTTTGGCTTTTCTGCAGCTTGGCTTTTCTGGGAGGAGTAATTTGGACAGTATTATAAGAGCAGAACAGAGGTCATAGAAAGTCAACAAAACACGCTAAAGGACAGGGTTCTTAAAGTAGACGGGCCCACGAAGGCACTTAGTTAGATAAAGGACCAGGGTTTGTTTATATGTTTAAGTAACCAACGGCCAGAGTGCCTTGGTAAAGCCGGCGCAAGAGCTGTGGATACCGCCGGAAGTTCGTTAAACCAGAATAACTGAGGTGTTATTGTGGGGTAACCTAAGGCCGGGTCTGAACGGGCAGCGATTGCCGTAATTCCTCCTGAGATTTGGAGAAGGTGTACACAAGGCTCCAGGAAGGAGCAGAGACGGAAGGTTCTGTCTCCAACTTACGGTTACCGCCAAAGAGCACTCTTGGGGATTCAGCTGGGTGCTGGACCGTCAAGAGAGAAATTTGGGGCTGCAAGGGTAGGTTGTAAAACTCTTAAGGTGCTGTTGAAGCACGGAAACTCCTGACGAGGAGTGCCTGAGTGTAAATAAAAAGACAGTGTAAATAAATGCATGTAGTGAATAAGAGTGTTGACAAAAAACAGTGTAAATAGACAAGCAATAAAAACCTGACTTAAAGTTGTAAAGGTGGAGAACCTACGACAGATACGTAACCAGACAAAGCGAGGTCACATTGTCTTAGGAGCAGTGATCTGTGTGGCATTAATGTGCCTGACGGCAGGATTGGTGTGGGTAATTTTGGATAAACAACTGTACTTGCCACCGTGGAGAAAGTTGTTGAATCAGTTTTAGCACCAAGGGCATTTTTAAAATTGCAGAGGCAACTCTGGTGGAACAAAATCTGAGTAAAACTGGTAAAATAAACTGGTGTAAACCCAGAAGGGGTACATCACAATATAAATCACACTACATAATAAAACACGGCAAGTAACAAAATTAATTAAATAAAAACCTTCAAAATTAAAAATAAAAAACGGCGAGCCAAACCCAAAGATAAGTGTGCATGGAAGAAGGCAGCAGTGAGGACGAGTGCTGGCTGCCAGAAAATATAGAGGAAACAGGAGACATAGAGACGCATGGAATAAGAACCCATTTTTGGAGGGAACGCACTTATAAAGACGAAACTGGTGTTGAACTGTGGCAAACCGAGCAAGAAATTAATCAGAAATTGTGGCATCTAACAAGGTTTGTCAATCTAACGCAAACACAGGAGGAGTTTCCTGACGTGCCTTGGACACAGGTGCTCAGGAGGTGCTGGAATACAAGAGGCCTGGATGGAGTGTTAACGCTGCTGTGTGAAGCACCATCACAACAGGCAACTGTTCCACTGAGCTCAGCTCTAAATATACCCGACGGATACGGTATAGGCGGGCGGCACAGAGTGGCAGTTAATCCACGACTGAGTATCACAATTATTCCACGAAAGGTAAAGTGGGAAACAGGTAAATTTGCCCAATTAATAAGAGAACCACAGGAAGACGGGAGTGAGGTATTGTTGTATGATTACACCAGAACACCAACACTGAAAACAGCGATTACAGTGAAAAAGATTATTGTACTAATACGAACTACTCCCACAGACGGAGAAGCTGAACTGCCTAGAGCGCCAACCGTGAGACAAGGAATCATGGGGGCCAAAGTGGCAAAGGAGACCAACAGGAGAGAGAGTCCAGCACAGGTAATAATACGACAGCACCCTAAATTCGAAAAGCAAATTCTAAAATACATGCAGAAATGGAACAAAAGAACACCTGGAGAGGCACAGTGGCCCACAGATGGATCCTTTGATGAAAAATGTTGTGATGAAATGGTCATAAACATCAGACACCATAAGGCCAGTGATAACGGCAACAAGAGAAGAGGCAAGAGAGCAAAAGAACAGGAATTGTTGGAATGGTTTCGGCAGGAAGGACAAAAACTGAAACGAATGAGACCAGCCCGACCCACAGCTCCGAGAAGCCCTGGCCGCCCTTCAAGTCTCAAGAGAAGTGGCGAAAAGTCAGCACACGGACCCGAAGACACAGTCACCTTCCCCGTGGCGCCTCCCTGGATAGACGAAACTCCCCCACCCTATCACTACCCAAAGGAAATGAATCCATTCACAGAGAATCAGGTCCGGCTGCTAAAAAAGGACACAAATCCGTTCAAAGGACAATACCCCCTATTACACGCAGAGGAGGGAGAGTGCAGCGGACAGCTGAGGGGCAAGTTTCAAGTCTCCTGGGACAAGGCCATCAAGCCCGAAAATGAACAGGAAAGTGAGTATGCGGAGGAGCCAGAAATGGACACAGTGTCCAGGGGTCGACAACCGAGATACCATGACAGCAGAAGCAAACACGAGGATCCACGCTGCTCCACCGAGGACAGAGGCCAGAGGGACTGTCAAAAGAAGATGAGGAGTAAGGATGAAGAAGAGTACGAACGATTGGATCAAAGAAACCACAATGGCAGTGAAGACGAGAGAGCTTACCAATATGTGAGGGACAGCCAACATCAGAGGAATGTAAACTCGTACGTCGCACGCACTGCAGGATCGGAAGAGAAAGCACGCTCAAGGGAGTCGTCGCGAAGAGGTTCGTCTATAAATAGAAGCCGAGCTCCAAGTTGGGAAGAGGACAGCAGTTGTTCATCACATCAAGCAAGAAAAGACACTGCCACGTTAGGCAGGAGATCAAACAGCTCGGAAGATGTTTACAACGTAAAGCTGGAAGTGGAAGGAAGATTGGAGAAGGACCCAGCTTTCAAACTACTGCAACACCTAACAGAGGAAAGGCGCCAGCAGAGCCGAGAACTACAAGATACCATAAAAGAGTGGCGAGAAGAAATCTTCAAAAGCGGACAGCGCCTCAGTCAAGCAAAGAAGAAAGTAGAGGATGCAGAGGATGAAGATGGTGGTAACGACCAACTGGACCCATTTGAGTCGCCTGAGGGCCCACCACCATCGACCTGGACGCCCCTACATATGACTCGAAGCAAGACAAGGCTGGTGCAATCGCAACAAGGAAACGGACCACCAGCCACGATGAACCCCCTCATGACAAAGGCAGGAGGGCAGACTCAGTATGTGCCATGGTCCTTCATGGATATGATAGGATTGGCCTCACGTCTGCCTGATCTCACTGAAGGAGCAAACAAGTGGATCACCAAACTGGAGGAAAACACAGCAGGTGTGAAATTGGCGCTAGGAGACATCAAAGCCCTGCTCATGCATGTAGCAGGCAAACAAATAACAGAGGAGGTCTTCACGGCAATACAGCTACCCCTAGTGGTGACAGGTAACACAGCTGACCACGTAGGCTTTGGAGGACATCGCAACTCAGTCTGGACAGAACTAAGAAAGCATTATCCAGAGAAAATGGACCCATCCAAGCTGGAAGGAGAGATGTTGTCAGACACTGAATGCCCAGCAAAGTTTCTGCGAGAGTTCCAGAGGAAATGGAGGGACGAAACAGGAAGCGCCTGGAACGCCAATAAAACAACCCAATGTTTGTTTAAAGTAATGATAAAGAAAGCCATGCCACTAGAGATCCAGAAAAGACTGGATGGCGTGGTAGGACTCATGAAGATGGAATGGCCGCTATTCTCTGAGCATGTAGTGCACTTTGTGGAGCAATGCAGGAAAGAAAAACAGAAGGACGACGATATGAATAAACAACTTTCAAACAAACTGACACAGCTGCAGCTTGGAGAATTGGCAAGACAAAAGAAGGACAAAGCCAAAGTACAGGCTCCGGTCGTGACAGTCAATCAACCACCCGGATCAGGTCAAGGAGCGATGCAACAGCCGCAGTCAGCAACACAGTCACCCCATAGTGGGCAAAAACCACGCCAGACCCCACCAACTGATGCCATAATGCCGCCGTTGCCTCCCATACACGTGCATGTGAACACCAGAGAAGAGCCATATAGGCCAGCACAGGGGAGAGGTTGGTCTGGACCAAGAGGGGACATGATGCGTCGAGCCAGAGGAAGAGGAGCGGAGAGGCTCCGCCGGACCCAATCCAACCCTCAGCTTGACAACGAGCAGAATGCAGCCTGCTGGGGATGTAATCAAACAGGCCACGTGAGACGGGACTGCCCAACTAATCCATGGGAGGGCCCCGCCCCGCAATGGCAATAGGGGTGCCCAGAGGAGCCAAGGGGGGAGACAATGGCACCTGCTCTCACAGCAAGACCTCATGACGAGCCCACCATAGCGGTAGTTATCCAAAATCAAGAACACCCTTTTATGGTTGACACAGGTGCCACGTACTCTTGTATTGGAAAAACCGGCTCATCAATCCCCCTATCGTGCACCTCAGTAAGAACTATAGGCTTCTCTGGGAAGGCCCAGGTAATACCAGTAACTCAGCCGGTCCCCATGCTAATTGGAGGAAAAACCATCACTGCATCATTGCTCTACTCTACTGACACTCCAGTGAACCTACTGGGAAGAGACATTCTATGCCAGTTACAAGCTAGTATAATGTGTACACCGGACGGAGTACACGTTGATTTCCCTGATCGGGAACTGACAGAATCATGCCCCATGATGATCCAACAGTCAGACGACATGAAAACACCACCATTGGTCTACTGGATCAGATTGATGACGGACTCAAGCCTACTCTCGAAGTGGAAGGAGTGGAAAGTGTGGGCAGAGAGTCACATTGGAAGTGTGAAGGGTCTAGCATTGCCACTACATTGCACGCTGATGTTCACAGAAGAACCTCATGAAGACTATGACAAGTGTTGGGAAGAAATGATCAACAAAAGACCATACTATCTCACCAGCCAGGACATTTATGTGGGACCTCAGGGAGCCGCTGCAGCAGTCACCCTCCCTGAGGACCTGCAAGAATGGTTTCAAGTGCCATCTTCCACCCCACATGTTACACTCTCCATTGCTACGGGATACGAGAGCCATGAATTAGGAACAATGATGAAGACAGCAGTGCAAGTACGTGACTGGCAACCTACGGGAAACAAGTATGTGCACATATCACCAGATAAGCAGCTGATGAGAATATCTACGCAGCGACTAGTGGATGAAGGTACGGCAGAAAAGGTTGTGTTGGAACCAAGAGTAGCCAAACAACTGGTGCTCACGGAAGATCAGCTACTCATCCTGGAGCAAGTACCAAAAGAGGTGTGGTCCCAACACAAGACGGATGTGGGCAAAGTACAGTCTGCTCAGCCCATCCACATAAAAGTGAAACCAAATGCTCGACTGCCATACCGAAAACAATATCCATTGAAGCAACATGCAATCAAAGGTATCGAACCAACCATAAAAGGCTTATTAGAAGCAGGAGTGCTTATTAAAACAGTCAGTAAATGTAACACCCCAATCTTTCCAATCAAAAAACCTCATTCTACAGATTACCGGTTGGTTCATGATCTTAGAGCTGTCAATACTATTGTCGATGCTGAAACTCCTGTTGTCCCTGACCCACACACATTGCTGTCAAACATCCCACCTGATGCTAAATGGTATACAGTAATAGACCTGTGCTCTGCATTTTTCAGTGTCCCCATAGATGAAGAATCACAACACCTGTTTGCCTTCACATTCCAGGGGCAGCAGTACACCTACACCCGGCTTCCACAAGGTTATGTAGAAAGCCCATCAGTGTTCAACAGAGTGCTAGCACAGGACTTACAACACCTAGACGTAGGCAGCACAGTGATACAGTATGTAGATGATTTACTGATATGCAGTCCAACTGAAGAACAGTGCAGAAAGGATTCAATAGCTGTGTTAACAGCTTTGGCTGTTGGCGGCCACAAGGTTAGTAAGGAAAAGCTACAGTTCTGTACAGACAGAGTAGAATACTTGGGGAGACAGTTGAGTGGGGGGAAAAGACACATAGCACCATCACAGATAGAAGCCATTACACACGCCCCACGCCCACAGACAGTAGGACAAATGCTTTCCTTTCTGGGAATGGCTGGATACAGTCGTCCGTGGATCATTGATTATGCTATAAAAACTGCCCCACTACGTGCTCTAATAAAAGCTGCAGGACAAGCCCAAGTTACCACCACGTTGACATGGAATGACGAGGCAGAAGCTGCGTTCCAGACGTTGAAAGGGGACCTGCAGTCCGCACCGGCGTTAGGCAATCCGGACTACACTAAACCTTTTCATTTGTATGTTGCAGAAAAATCTGGCTACGCGAATGCGGTGCTTATGCAAGACACGCCCACGGGGAAGCAGCCACTGGCTTATTACAGCACCAAACTCGATAACATCGAGAATGGCCTGCCACCCTGCTACCAGGGACTGGCAGCCGCGGTTTTTGCATTTAAAAAGGCATCTAGTGTAACCATGGGACACCCAGTAACGTTGTATACATCCCACCAATTACATGCTCTGCTAACTAGTCCAAGATTTGTTCTGACCCAGGCCAGACGGACTGGCTACGAAGTGATTCTTTCAGCTCCTGAGCTAACTATCCAGCGCTGTTCGACGGTAAATCCAGCTACTAAAATGGTGACTCCTGAGGATGGCACTCCCCATGACTGTGTGCAACAAACAGATAAGTTCATGCGGGTTCGTAATGACCTACACAATCAACCAATAGCAGCTGATGTGACCCTGTTTGTTGACGGATCTTGTTTCAGAGACGCCACCGGAAACCATGCAGGTTTTGCCATAGTTGAACTAAAACCAGACAACACCTTTGTAGAAGCACAAGCTACCAAGCTCACACAGCCATGTTCTGCCCAACTGGCAGAAATAATGGCCCTGACAGCAGCATGTGAGTACGCTAAAGGTAAAAGTCTAAATGTATATACTGATTCAGCCTATGCATATGGCGTATGTCATGTGCATGGTAACACTTGGAGACAACGCGGTTTTCTACGAGCAGATGGCTCTCCAGTAACACACGGAGAAGGGATTGCTGCTCTTTTGCAGGCAATACTATTACCAACGGCTGTTGCAATAATCAAATGCCCTGCCCACCAGAAACCTAATAACCTCATAGCTAAAGGGAATCATTTGGCTGATGAACTGGCTAAAAAGGCAGCAGAAGTAAGTATGTGTCCCATACTGTTTGCAGAAGACTGTGAACCATTAACCACTCTCTCTTCTCTTATAACTGCACAGGACAGAGCGGTCCCACAAGAGAAAACGCTGTGGCTCAAACGAGGTGCAGTTAAGAACACCCTAGACGGGCCACAGAAGGGTTTGTGGAGAAGTTGTACTGGTCATTTTATCCTGCCATTGTCGATATTACGGTATGCTATTAGAAATGCGCATGGTCAGGACCATTGCGCAAGGGGGGAAGTGCTAAGACGCCTAAGAGCTGTTTGATGGTCGCCATTTTTGGCACCCACAGTAGATCGCGTGTTACATGAATGTGAAGTATGTGCTCAATATAACACGAGAAAAGCCTTTTCAGCACCTATTGCACACATTCCCCTGCCAGACGGCCCATTTCGTCATATAATGATAGATTTTGTGGATATGACTCAAAGGATAGGACGCATGCGATATATTCTTGTGGTAATATGTCGTTTTAGCAGATGGGTGGAAGCGGTGCCAACCAGGGCCCCAGACAGCGGATCAGTGGCAAAGTTTCTGTGTCGAGAAGTCTTCCCAAGGTTTGGTCTCCCTGATACTATCAGCTCCGACAATGGATCCCATTTTGTGGCAGAGGTAATAAAGCGCACGACAAAAATGCTTGGGATCAAGCAAAAATTTGGATGCGTATATAACCCACAGTCACAAGGAGCAGTTGAAAGAGCAAACGGAATCCTCAAATCAAAACTAGCTAAGATCATAGCTGACAGTGAGAACAAACTAAACTGGGTGGATGCCTTGCCAATAGCACTAATGGCTATGCGCTGTCAAACTAACAGAGTAACGCATCTAACACTGCATGAGATGTGCACAGGAAGACCGATGCCTGTGCCATACTTAAGGGGACCTTATAAAGGCCCACCCCTCGAACAGCTGGACAGAGAACTGGACAGCTATGTTCAGCAACTGTCAACCATTCACAAAGTTATATTCCAACAGGTGAAAGGAGCTACAGAAGACAGACAAGCAGAAATCCCACCACCACTGGAGAGAGTTCGACCAGGGGAGTGGGTATATGTGAAGGTGTTCAAAAGAAAGTGGAACCAACCGAGACGAGAAGGCCCATTCAAAGTTGTCCTGACCACACCTACAGCTTTGAAGGTCGAGGGTAAGACTGTTTGGTTCCATTTAAACCACTGCTGCAGGGCTGACAGATCGCCCTCGGAACATCAGCCGACAACGCCTGAGCCGGAAGGGGAAGGTAACACCTCCCCGCAGGAACTAGGCCGGCCACAGGAAGGGGAAGACGGCGTCTCCCCAACAGAAACTACACCACCAGAGACAAGAAGATCCCAAAGGCTGATCACCAGACAAACCAGCAGAGAAACTAGGAGTAGTGGGTCACTACCAAGTAGACAAGGAAGTGACTCAGATAGTGACTCAATACAGAGCCAGGAAGAGTCACAAGACTTGGGTCCAGAGGAGGGACCATCGGGCTCCCAGCCCACATAAAATAATGCTGCTATTAGCACTACTACTATTGGTGGGAGGAGGAGTACCACAGGGGACAGAGATCGATTCGAAATTACAACTAAAACAATGTGCAACAGCTGCTGGAGTGATGGCGGCATGACAAGGAACAATACCACGTAATGCTAAAATAGAGCTAACGTACGTTAGATCTGTAGAACATGATATAACCATGATCATAGGACCCCAAAAGACCAAAACACACTACAATGTACAGACTGCAGAATGTGAGCTAGACGGCGGGATTACTGTAATTATTGAATGCACGCTGGAGGCCTGCATAGAAAACGAGTCTAAATTACAAATTAGCTATAATGAAGCAAGTAAATTAATGACCCTAGATAACACCAGAGCTAAAAGAAGTCTAAGGGCTTTAGCAGGGGTAAAGACCTCGGGAGAAAACATGTTTTATCAGTGGATGGAATATTCGGCAAGACAGGTCAGTACGCGCTCTTGCGTAACATGTTACAACGCTAAGAAAAGATCCCGCATATATCCAATACCCGGAACTGACGATCCTACATGTGCTATTACTGAAGTTTGTTTTGCCTATTGTACCATACTTATGGCCACCGGATGGGCATCAGCAGAGAAAGGCTGGGACGACCAGACAGTATGCCCCCCTCCAGTGACGGATGAGGCAAGTGTAGTGATTCCCCCGGTAGTAGATAGAGACGCGAACACAGTGTACCCCTACTGCCTAAAAACAAATCTTGGGATAAGTTTAGGAAAGGAGAACGGAACAGACGAGAGAATACAATGTGAAGATACACTAGTTGAAATAGAAAAGGGAAATCACAAATTCTTTAGTCAGGACCAAGGTCGCAAGATGTACATATCAATATGTAACACCACCCAAAAATCTCGCATACAATGTCGCCAGATAGTAGCAGACAAAAGTTACATGAATATTATGAACGGATCACTACTCTTGAATCAGCTGTATATCGGAAACTTGAAAAAGGGCCTGCAGCCACTAGCTGATATCTTTTGGTTATGTGAAAAGGATACGCAGTTGACAAATAAATTAACGTATGAACAGATAGACCTGTGTGCCCCGGTCATGCTAACGGGAAAAATAACGGTATTGGGCACACCGACATCTATACATGACAGAGAGAAAAGAGAAACTGATGATAGTTGGAAAGCAGACCCACAGGTGTATGTGGCCTGGAATCAAGAACCATATGGAATCCCCAGTGACCAAAAAGCCATAGGCGAAGACTGGATCATTAGTGGTCAAGTAGCTGGCATGATACCATTATGGGGACAATACATTAATGCACAATACATAGCACGAAACAGTAGATGGGTAAATGCACTATGGTACAACCAACAGAGGTTTATAAATTGGACAATTACGGCAATTGACGCCATACGGGATCAATTGCATGCAACCTCCCTCATGGCATTACAAAATAGACTCGCATTAGATACTATATTGGCAGAAGAACAGGGGGTGTGCACTTATGTAGGTGATGATTGCTGCACAGTGATCAATATGCACACAGGAGACGAAGGCAATCTAACATTGGCCCTAAAGAAGCTTAAGGAACTCAGAAATGAACATGTCACAAACTCAAATTGGAACACCAAAATGACTTCTCTGCAGGATTGGTTGGCTAACCTGTCTTGGAGGAGACTTTTTCATATAATAGGAATGGTTGTCGGTGGGTTCCTTGTTGTTGTGCTCATCCTGCTGTGCTGCATACTCCCACTGATAAAACTCCTAATCTCGCGTATGATGGCTGCAATGACGGGACAATTCCCCCTGCAAATACACATCGATACCGACATAGGGGGTAGAGAGGAACAGCTTCAGGCTGAGGAACAGTTTAAGGCTGAGAATGAGTATGAGATTGAGTCCGATACTCACGTCTATTATGAGTTCGATCAGGAGGATATGCTGGGTTAAAACCCAGCAACAGGAAGATCGACTCAACGAACGACGAGAGGGTAAGACGAGCGGAAAGCTACTTTATTAAAATAAGAACCCCTGTGGTTCCGTGCCTAGTCCTGGGACTACAAACCTAGGATGGCATCCTACCAGTTTGGGTAGTGCTGAAAACAATAACAGAAAATAATTGCTATAAAAAAACAAGGTAACATTGTACCAGCGGTGCAAACCGTTAGATTGTGTGCTTATTTTTCTATCGTATGTCCACAGAAAAACCATGGCTAACAATACCGACATAGATTGGAACACCGTTCTGTTCGACAACATGCCACCACTGGCTGGAGGGGCCCCATGGGCCAGGGCTACAACGAGCACCATCCAACAGGATCTCGACGCCGGCCACATCCACCTAAGCCACCTACCCACCTCTTGGCAGATGCCGGGCCGAGAACCACCACCACGACCCAGTGTGATCCGACACAGCAACCCTGACGTCGTATGGTGGGCTCCTCCTCCTCGCCGCTACCAGGCCCCAGCCACCACCACCCATTTTAGTTCCCATCTTCCCCCCCTCTCAACCTACGTCACCCCAACCAGCCCCCGTTACCCTCCACTGCCACCCCTTATCTCCCCTCCAATTACGACGACCGCAAGACAGGAACCTCAACCTACAATGGCGCAGGTGCAGCCAACGGTGCAGAAAAGTCCCACGGTGTCAGTTGGCTCCAGAGGACCGACCCCCTCGCCAACTTATGCCCCAATATCACATGATAACAGCAGCAACAGCAGCAGCGGCGACGGTGACAACGACAGCAACCAAGGAAGCGAATCTTGGCATCTGCAGGGCCACACTTACACTGCACGTGACCTGGCCAATATGGACATGCGCTCTGTCAAAGGAGTACTGGAGAACGCATCCTACCGCCAGCGTGAACGAGCACTTGCGGCCCGTAAAAGATACAAACGACGAGAATGCAGCCGACGCCGATGGCATAAGCGTCGAACGGATCTCCTTGGCCTGCAGGCTGACAACCGCATCATGAGTCTGCAAATTGAGTCCCTCGAAAGGAGGGTGGAGCAGTATCGAACGGCCCTTCAACGCTGCCGTAACCACCCAGGGACATTCCCCACTGACATCAACAATATCCAGAATCGTGCTGATTAGAAAGTGTATCCTACACTAAGTCGCTGGCTACCGCTTAGTTGCAAGTTTTGTTAGATTATGGATGTTTTGATAAAACGATTATTCAGTAGTGATGTTTATTTACAGTATTATGTAGTAGTATTGATGATGAAGTTTGTTCATTAGATATAGTGGATGTGTGACCTGCTAATGTAATCCTCACTGCAGTACAATGCTTATGTTGTTATAATCACAAAAATGCGGTAACCACATAACCTTGTTATAAGGAGCAATTTTGACCGCAGTCTACTGACTGCTGACACATGCTTACACACACAATGCTACTAACTTGTATATGTATGTACTAACACCCCAAAGGTGAGACTTGTCAGTCTCAAAGGAGGGAAATGTTGAATAATTATTCATGTGCTTTCATGTATCTCAAGAAGCACTAACACATATTATGTATGAAAACTATACCAGAGCAATGTACTGAACTCATAAAGGTTTTTTAAAAATTGTAATGCAAACATGGGCGATTATAACCGTGTCAGCTAAAAGGTGCTGGACGAAGCCCAAAATAAACCAGACAGGGCCAGACGAAAACACCCTTAGTGTCAACAAGAGAATGAATTTATGACGGAAGGGGCCCCAGAACATGCCCGAGTGAAATACGGTTATTTCTGCACTAATGCTGAAATGGCAAAAAGAGATATGGGCGGCACCAGATGTGCACGGGGGACCCCCCTTCGATGAAAATGGGAAGTACATGTTTGAAAGGAGGAACATCTGCAGTGTATATAAAGACCAAGCCCAAGCAAGTTATTTTTGTGTTCGATCGTGCCTAGCAAAGTGTCTGATCGTTGGCATCTGTCTGGGGACTGATCTGAGCACTGGGTTTTAGCAATAAAACTCTATTTTTGCATCCTGCTCCGCTCTCCCTGTCTGTTTTGTACGAGTAGACTAGCTGAGTACCAGTATAGTTACAACCATTAGTGTTACTATGTTCGATTGGTCTTCCACCCACGCATCTGGCCCAGGACAGCGTTCCACCAAGAAGACCACGACAAGATACATCATCTTAAAATTTTCTTCCCTTATGGTGCATGGCAAAAAACTAGAAAAGCGGCTCAGAATTTAGTCACTCGCTGCCTCCCACATCACCTACCTTCTGCTGTGTGGTTACATTGGCTTTTGCACTTTTGCTTAGGCAATGGCTTATGCACATCGTGCAGCAACAGCTTGAAGCTCTCCAGTTGTTATAATTTTTATAATGACCTTATTCAAAATACTGCAAGATGCTGTGTAAGTGTATACAACAGACTGCTCCTTGATTTATTAGCTCATATTCATGCATCATTGTAGATCACATTAAAACCATGGTGGTGGATCACGTGCTTTGTTTAAAAAGACTCCTACTAGTTACTTCATCCTGTATTGCATGCATTTTAGTATTGTATAGTATAAGGCTGAAAGATTTTGGAAAATAATCTAATTGCGATTTTTCCCCTCAATATTGCGATTGCGATAATATGCGATTATTTTTTCAAGGTCCTCTTCTCATGTATTTTTGAACAAACACAAGCAATAAATCAAACTGTATTATAATAAACAATATCACATTTATTATACATAAATTGTTCTTTCTTATAGGCCAGACTTATGTTAAGATAAAGTTAAATGAAGCATGTTCCTGAAAGACAGTTTATTTATCTTCTATTTCAATTATAGTTGTAAACTTACTAAATACTGTGACTTGCAGTCTTGTAAGCGTTCACCACAACAAGCCAACCACTTGTCCATTGTGCTTATTAAAGCCGTAAACCAAGGCTTGGTCACTGCAGGGCTTGACATTAAGGATCAAACTATTTTTGTTCCATTTGGACAATGTGGGGGTCTACGTGGGGAAATTATTTAGCAACGAATGAATCACTTGCCCAAGCAAAGCTTTTACTAGCCCCAGACGGTCGGACAGTCCTTAATGTCGATAACTCCGTTATGGCCTGAGTTATTTCCACCTGCCCTTTCAAATTATGTTAATAAGGAGAAATACTGCTGCTCTGCTCCGCTCGCTCACGACGTATATGTGGGCGCATGACACGCGCAGGACACGCAAGTCGTCACGTGACCAGATCACGTGAGCCTTCAAATCGCAGCCCTTGCGATTAGAAAATCCCATTTTATCATATTGCGATATTATCGCAAATGCAATTAATCATTCAGCCCTAGTATAGTATCTACAGGACTGAGTCCAGACTCCTCATAGTTCAAGCTTAGCACCCTGCAGGCAAGTGCTGACTTGGTACAAGTATGTCTCTGTTCTGTGTATTACTAGTCATGAGACAGATATGTTTAAATTAAATTACATTAAAAATAAAATTTAAATGAAACTGTCATAAATTAACTGGAAGAAGAAAAATGTTAATTTGAGTGAGTGGCTTGAGCATTTTCTTGTGCTGCACCTGCCATGTTGAAATGAAACTTTAATACTGATCCCAGTCACACAGACATTAACCCATGCCTGGTATGGCAGCTCTGCATAGCAAGTAATGTGGGTGTTGTAGACCACTCAGCTGTGGGGTGAACCCAGCAGGGTCTAGCATGCCTGGAATAGTCCCAATCATTTGTGCTGCATTAGTGCTGGAAAAACTGCTGTTCGTGCTGCGTTGTTAAATAATTCACCCAGGGATTAATAAAGTGATTCTGAGGTTTTAAAAATAAAACAAGTTTATTATGAGATGATGACGTCATGTCGACCTGCTCATTGTCCAAATTGACCAAAATAGTTTGTACTGCTTCCTTTTGTGACCTTATACTAACCTCAAGTTGTCTTTTGGGAGCATACATGCATACATTCGTACATTTCATACTTGCCTGTAGAGAGGAGTTTAATACAGCCTCATATAAAATCAACAAAAATTATAATATTAAAGCAAACAGAGCTCTGGTATCGGAATAGTGTCGATATTGGCAGATATCCAAATTCAGGATCGGATCAGAAGTGGAAAAAACGTGGATCCGTGCATCCATAGTTCCTGTTGATAGAGTCCCTCTTTTAAGCTGTTTCATTGTTACATAAGTTAATGGGAGAAAGATGCTCTACAATCTGGATGTCACTGATTCTTAAAGGGAAATTATTTATAAACTTATGATGTGCAGAAACATCAACAAAATAACTTTTAAGGTAGTAAATTAGTGAAAATTCAAAGCGGTATGAAATCACAGTGTGTGAGGATTTCAAACGTGATGTTGACTCTGTACTGCAGTCAGAAACTGAGAAATAGTGTGAATTAAAGCAGTTTTACAGGCCGGGTGCAGCAAAACACAACAGCAGAGCAGAGCTGCTGTTACGGCCGGGAAACAGAAGGAGAACCAAAGAAAGAGGAGGAAGTGAATGGCTCGTGAGCCATAAAAGGCCTGTCTCAAAGGAAAAGGCCAATTTGCGTACATCGGGTTTGCAGTGTCCCAATTCAGCTTCCTAATGGTACATAAAGGCGATGGAAATGGGGAAATGGCTCAGGGTATGGCACAGACCCGCGGGCGTAGTCTAAAAATGTAAATCGTGTCAGTTTGTCACAGAAGACGTCGGGAATACAATAAAGTCAGAATCCGTGGAAACCAACATGAGTGTGCCAAATATTCAGCAATCAAACAGAAACCTGAATACTAACAAAGATTTGATTCCATGTACCAGCATCCAGGTCCCATCAGAGAGGAGACACAC
This sequence comes from Lipophrys pholis, assembly GCF_963383615.2. NCBI lineage: Eukaryota > Metazoa > Chordata > Actinopteri > Blenniiformes > Blenniidae > Lipophrys > Lipophrys pholis. The sequence continues at coordinate 30,926,821 of NC_137638.1, forward strand.
ACCGCAATTCAAATCCAGCCCGGAAATAACACGAACAATACGTGAGGCCAAAAAAAAGGGAAATGCGTTTCAATAAATCTCCCGAACCGCCGATTGGGTTAAAAAGTTTCTCCCTCGTCATTATCACAGGAGACCAACCAGTAGAAGAAGAGACGCTCCCTCTCTGCTTCAGGCATTTTTGATAAGATCTGAAACAAGAAAAACCTTCAAAAGCAATGGAACTTGTTTTTTTTAAGTGGTTGTAAACTCCTCTATCATTCACATCACACAGAAACTCTGTGTATCTGTTTGACCCAGCAGTCAAAACTCATCGTTTTAAAGTTACTCAACCAGAATCCAACATGGGAAAAATGAAAAATTTGGGGTCTAGTTTTAGTTGTTGATGTACGTCTGTAATATGTTGTCAATACCGTTCTGAAGGAAATTCATCATTACACTCATACAAACACTCCAGCATTTAAATTTCACGGAACAGCCCATTTTTTGACATATTGTGGTCACTGAAACTCCCAAAGATTCCCAAGGCGATGTGTACACAAAACCCCTTCTGGTACACCCAATCTTTATTGTCAATGTAAGAAGTATGACGAAATTAAAACGAAAATTAAACAGTTAAAATACAAAAAATAGAGGCATAAAAACTCATCACTCATATACACACAAGTACACATTCCATTGCACTGGTCTGTTATAGTATCTACACTGTAGAGCAGGGGACTGAGGTTAAGGGCTGTAGATGTGTGTGGGCCCACTCTCAGCCTCTGACTGCCACCAGACAGGAAGCTCCTGAGACGTTTGTCCACTAGTTTGCCCACCAGTCTGTAGGAAGGATGGTGTTGAATGCGGAGCTATAGTCCACAAAAAGTAGCCAGACGTAACTCACCTGCTGCTCCAGGTGGGACAGTGCAGTATAAAGGGCTGGAGCTACGGCATCTTCTGTAGATCTGGTTGCCCTGTATGCAAACTGGTGTGGGTCAAAGGTCAGTGGGAGGAATGATGTCATATGACGCCGTATCAATTTTTCAAAGCACTTCATCATCACAGGGGTGAGTGCAACTGGCCGGTAGTCATTAAGAGTACGGGGCCGTCCACACCAGGAAACCGGTTAATTAAACGAGCTGTTTTTAGTCTATCATCCACATGAGGAGCCATTTTAGGAGCCCGAAGACTCCTAAGGTCTAATGTACAGTATGTAAAAACCCATATTTGAAAACGTGTGTTACTCTTAGTTGATCACCTGCAAAATGCACACAAACTGAAAGCGCAATTTAGTTACATTACATTTATGCAGTATCAGACACTGTGTCTATATGTAAACTACACAGCATGTACCCATCTATTCATCTTTTCAACAGGATCAATCTCTCTCCAGATTTAATTTAAACAACATTGATTTGAACGACTTTCATGCGATAAGACAGCAGGGATGTGCCACAGTGTATTCTAACTCCTAATAAGATATATCGAAGGCATATAATGAAACACATTGCCCGCAGTTATCTGTATATAAGTAACACGAAGAAAAATACATTCAGTTTTCAAGAATTCAACGTGACTAAATTTAGAGCAAAAATAAACTGTTGGTATTTGTAATAATACGTCACATGATTTGTAACTCATGTGTGGTTATAACGCTGGAAACTTTGTAGAAATTAAAGACAGAAATTTTAACTTATGATGTTTGTCCAGGTTTTGCTGTTTAGTATTATCATGAACATGGTAGGGACACCCCAAAATATTATGTTAGAGCCACAGATATCAGCGATATAATGCTTTTGACCTTGTGCACAACAGAGTGTCTCTATCAAAACACTGCTTCAGTAGTCTAATAAACTGCGAATATGTGTCTTATGACATGTTTAAAACTACATGCAAAACCATGATATAATTCTCTTCTGACTCTGAGAGTGAATTTCACCAGCTCATTAAATGTACCGACAGCAGTGACAAAAACTGTTGTCTGTCAGCGGGCAACTTTTTCTCAGAAGGACAAATGTCCAGCTGCATCTTTCAAAGCACGGCAATCTGGAAATAGAGACGCCACAGAGGACACTTTTATTTGGAGAAGTTCACAAACAGACAATGCGGGTGATTTTAGAATGGAAACTGATTTGATTACTGTATATTCACACCTGTATAAGTCACACCTGACAAAACCATACACTCTAAGAATTGTTGGGTTATTTTTCAACCCAACAGCTGAGTTAAGACTGTTGGGTAGTTTAATTGGGTTGTTTTCATTAAGTTGGGTAATCTAAGAACCCAACTTGCTGGGTTATTGTCATTGGTAGTTGGGTTATTAGCTGTTGGGTTGTAATTTCCATTATACTGTGTTGGGTTATTTTGGACTACCCAACATGTTGGGTTGACGATCGCGCATGCGCGATCAACAGTAACGTTCCTCCCAGGTTACACCCACTCATTCGACCACCAGTTGCGAGCAGTGCCCGGATGCTGGATCGGAAAAATCTCGCTACGCCAAGACATACTGAGACTCAGCTCTTTACAAATCAAGGTTTGTTACGTGTGCACTATTGTTTCACCACATTGTTTAATTTATATGAATAATATGTATATAAAGCTTATTGTAGTAACCGTGTATGTTGGTCATACGAATGGTTCAACGTAATATGAGCGTGTGTAGCAGTGATTGTGAGCTACATAGATACAGCCTTTGCGGCCAGGGCTTTAGGGAATATGAGGTTTAGATGTGAGTTAATGACGCACCAATGAGCAACGTTACTATCTATTTGTAAGTCAGCAAGCTGTTGGCTAATGTTATTAGCATGCACAAACTCCATTTCATTAAACGTAGCAAGTTAGCATGTTAGCCTGGGCGCTACGTAGCAGTTTCGAAGTAACTCGAGTATATTTGTTTTAAAGTTAGGAGGACAACGTGAGGTTTTTCATCAATTTGGCTTCCATATATAACAACGTAGCTAGCCAGTGTACTGTATTAGCCAGCTTGAGTTTGCCGAGGCGGAACCGGTAACTTTCTAATTTGCTCAAGTCGAAGTTTAAAACCGTAGAGAAGTTAATTGTTACGACAGTGAAAATACCTTTGATTTAACGTTACTGAATGAGTTATTTATGATACGTTTGTTTTATTTTAATTCTTTGTGTTGGTTTTGCAGTTTGATTCTCCCACCTCATGGATGATTTCGTGAGATCCAAATTGATTGAGTGGCGGCTTCCTTGGCTCATTGACAGGTTTAGTGATAAGTCAATTTAAGTTGTTTCAATGTCACATTATTTTATTGGTACTAACTTGGTAGCCACTACTATTATAAATAAATTGACATAATATTATAATATAATATTGACATATTATTTAAATGACCTTGTTTCTCAATTTGTCTCCATCTTTTAGATTGCACAGGACTTTGCTATCCTTCACGGTGAGGCTGCCCCAAAGCTGTTTGAGAAGTGGGTTCCTCTTTATGCAGACAAGATAATAAGTCTTGCGAAACGCGAAGGGAAACTCACCGATGTGGATGAACGGAGAGCTCGGGGTAATTTGATATGTTGTGCAAATATGTGATTTTATACCATGATTTTCTTGTAACCTAATGACACTTAAAAGAAGAGAAACAATCTCAGCACACCTCGTGTCACGGGTGCGTCGGAGCGAGGTGCCACCCAGACTGAATCAAAATTAGAAAAAGGCTCCCGCACACTGTAAACTGCACAGCTTTTATTTTCAACATTTCAGTCGTTGGATGTACGTGCGACAGCCTATATATAGTCTAACGACTGAAACGTTGAAAATAAAAGCTGTGCAGTTAACTGTGTGCGGGAGCCTTTTTCTAATTTTAACCTAATGACACTTAAAATTTGAATTTAACTTACAAAAACACTCAAACGCAAAAGTCACCTATGTAAACTGCAGAAGAAAGGAAGAAAAGATGGGGGATGCTCAAAGAGGATTGTTACATGCAAGTTAGCTTGATGGGATTTGTTTTTAATTATAGATCGATATGGATGGCAATTGCTGCCAATTTGGAAGGCATTTTGACTTTTTTGTTTTTATTGTATTACAGCTATTCAAGTCTATATTGACACCCATAATTGTTCTCCTACAGATGCCAAGAGGGAAGTCGCCCTGGCGCTGCTGCCAACCATGCTCCCTCCGCCAGTGTATAAGAAAGGCAGACGACTGGTCCGGGCCACCATTAATGAGTCAAGAAGAGCATTCATGGATGTGCAACCTGTAAGTAATTCACCTTTGAGCATAAATCAAAACATAAATTAATTTAGAAACAACCCCAGTTGTTGTTTTAAAAAGTTGGAAGGAAACATTCATCTTTATATGACAAAGGGCATGGTAAAAACGTTATATCCTTGGAATGAGTGACAGTGCAACGTTAGATAATGTTACTCATTTCACAAAGCACAATTCTTAAAAGTTATAACTCGCATAAGAAGACTGCACATGCCGCATGATTTCATTGTTAAAGGCACGACGACAAACATTTTTTGCTTATTAAATAAGTCTCATGTGGATGAATCTTTGTTGTTCACACTTATTAAAGTGCCTTGTGAAAGTATTCATACCCCTTGAACTTATACGCCCCTTGTCATGTAGCAACCACAAACTTAAATATTTTTTATTGGGGTTTTCAGTGATCGACAAACACAAGGTAACACACATTTGAGAAGTGAAACAAAAATGATATGATACTCAGTCCTCTGATACAGAGGGGGCTAAAATACTTTGTTGAATCACCTTTCACTGCAGTTACAGCTAAACGTATTCTGGGGTGTGTCTCTACCGGCTTTGCACATATACACACTGCATTTTTTGTCCATTCTTCTTTGCAAAACAAAACATCTGTGAACTGCCACCACCATGTTTCACACAGTGGATGGTGTGTCCAGGTTCATGGTGGCAGCATCGAGTTGCTGGGGGCTTTTCTTCAGCAGGGACAGGGAAGCTGCTCAGAGTTGATGGGAGGATGGATGGAGCTAAATATGAAGCCTGAATCCTACTGAGGATCTTTGGCAAGATTTGAAAACTGCTGTTCACAGATGCTCTCCAATCTGACAACTGGAGCTGTTGTGCAAAGAAGAATGGACAAAAAAATGCAGCGTGTAGATGTGCAAAGCTGGTAGAGACACACCTCAGAATACTTTTAGCTGTAACTGCAGTGAAATGTGGTTCAAAGTATTTAGCCCCCTCTGTATTAGATGACTGAGTATGATGTATCATTTTTGTTTCACTACTCAAATGTGTGTTACCTTGTGTTTGTCGATCACTGAAAACCCCAATGAAAAATATTTGTCTTTGTGAACAGACAAAAATGCAGTGTGTCGATTTGCAAAGCTGGAGGCACACCCCAGAAGACTTTAGATGTAACTGCAGTGGAAGGGGGTTCAACAAAGTTTGGTAGGAATGGGTTGAAAGAGCTCGAGTTGTGAGCTAATGATACTTGCTTTGCCCCAGTAGAGATACTTACCTTATCTATTTTATTTCTCATCATAGGTCGGAACCAACATGGTGGAATACCTCGAGCAGGCAAAAACGACGAGATCCTGCCCCCATGTCCTCCTGCTGGAGAGCGGGACGCACTACTCGCAGGCATTTTCTGTGATCTCGGGAGGACAATTGAGGCCGAAACAGCCCTTGCAGCGGTGGATATTTGTTTTAAATGTTTTTATGTTTTTGACTTGCACTACCCAAAAGAGTGCACGCCAACATGGCAATTCCTCCAAAGCGTGGTTTTTGAACTGGAGGGAACCGTTTCACCAGCAGTTGGCTTCCTCAGGAACCAGCTTCTATCACTGGCCTCCAGTTAGGCCAGGACACCGTTTCGCCTGTAGGTATCGTCCTACAATTGTTTGTAGATATTGTTCTCCTGAAAAGATTGTCATTGTTCCCTCTTTTTTTTTTTTATTACAATTACAGGAATTTTGTTCATTAAAATATTTTTGTGTTCTGTAAATTGTGATAAATAATTGTTCATAAAAGATTTTTGCAAAATTGTTCATATGTTTAGTATCTAAAAGTTTGTGTAAATCACTGTTCCCTGTTTTTGATAAAGTTTGTTAATTTAAATATTTTGTATTTGGTGAATTTTGAATCTTAATAAATATTTATTCTTAATTTTTTGTGTCAGAGTATATTTAATCAATAAATAGACAATATTATATAATTATAATAAAATATTAATAATTAGAAATGAGCCTATGGTTGGGTTATATAAACAACTCAACTGATTGAGTAGAAAGAACCCAACAGTATAGTCAAATTGAGCCTATGGTTGGGTTATATAAACAACCCAACTGATTGAGTAGAAAGAACCCAACAGTATAGTCAAATTGAGCCTATGGTTGTGTTATATAAACAACCCAACTGATTGAGTAGAAAGAACCCAACAATATAGTCAAATTGAGCCTATGGTTGGGTTTTATAAACAACCCAACTGTTGGTTTAAAGAGGCCAACCCAACTTGTTGGGTCAAAATAACCCAGCATGTGTTCTGTCCAATAGTTAACCAGTGTTGGGTTAAAAAATAACCCAGGTTGGGTATCACAAAGAAGAGCAAAACATTTATAAATCACATTGGTGCAAAACACACATTTAGTTTTTTGTATCCAGCTGCATTGATAATCCTGATCAATGGACTGCTGTTCCAGAAGCTTTTGTGAATTTTTCACAATTAGTCTTATTCATTTCCTTCATCACAACAGTTTCTCTGCTTTTCTTACATTTCTCGCACACTCTGAAGTCTTTCTGACCCACATTTTATCATTTTCAGATTTATTTCTTGCAACGTAGTTTTTCATATTGGCTACAATTTACTTGCACAGTCAAGGTAAGTACGGTAGCAATAGATGTTTTACTTTGGTACTGTAGCAGCTTTCTGCTGTCATACAGTGACATCTAGTGGTCCCAAATGATCTGCACATGTATATTTTGATATCTAAATTTTGGTTTGATATAAATTGCCTAACTACCTTAACTATAAAAATGTAATTTACATTTGACAATAGAGAAGAAAGGTCCTGTGTTGATTGTTACCGTTTGCGCAATGCTTGTTGAGACAGATGCAAGCTCCCTGCAACTGTGACGTGAATAAATCAAGTGTAGAAGGTGTAGAAATTGATTTTATTTTTCAAAATACAACAATTATAAAATTATCTGCTTGCAGAAATGTAAACTTACATACTTAATATGGTACTCATCCTGTTTATATCCATTAATAGCAAAACATTTTGGTGGCTTCTTTTCCACGTCGCCACTATAGATCATCTGATCTTCATGTTTGATTACGGACCATTTTTACTCTGGCCAAGCCAGAGATCTTGTGGTTACAAACCAGCATCACAGACGTCTTGGGTTTTTTTCTTACCATAACCTAACCCAACCAATACGGCAGAAAATTCAATCTCTTTTTAGTCTGTGATGCTTGTTCATGTGGGATTGTGGGGTTTTCAATGAGATAGTTATGTTGTATTTGGGGCTATATAAATAAATGTGAATTGAAACTACTAGACCACCATAAAATTGTACTTTCACGAACAGAAACAAAAAAGAAAAGAAAAGGAGAAACACAGGAACAAAGCACGAAATGTTTTCTTTTGAAGCCAACAAGCTTGCAATTATATCCTCGATGGTTGCGTCACACTTCCTGTGCTCGATCACTGCTTTTGACGAAACACAACCTCAGATGGCACTACGCCAAGAAACGAGGCCGCAGGGAAAGGCTCCCAACAATGGCGCCTGCTTCAGCCCTATTACAAAGTCTCAGTGACACTGTAAATCCCCAAGACAGCTTGTTATACTGCAGGCGTGCTCTGACAAAGCCTGTGTAAATCATCTGTCTCTTTGTGTCAACATCCTACTAAATAACAGTCCAGCCTTCTCTTCAAGCGTGAGCACTTTTTCACCATCGTGCTCTTCAACAGGTCACAATGTCTGCAGGTTTCACTGTGGTAAAAACTCAGACCAGGTGAGTCATTTCAGCAAGCAGGCCTCCCAGAGGTGCCTTTTGAAACTGACCTTTTAAAAGCAGCCAATAGACTGACGGTGCCAGCTCAGACAGGGCACCGGCACCTGCTGTGCATCAGTAGGTGCCAGGAGATACGTGCGCGCATGTTTGTTTCACCCTGGGCCAGGTCTGGTAAGGGGCCGGCCAGGAGGCTACATGTGCTGATGGCAGCTGAACAAAAGGCTGAACTTCTGTCACGTTGAGTTTGCCGTTTCTGAGCTGCCAGCAGGCAAAGCATCTCACAAAGCTTTCCAACACATGTGTGCAAATACTTCATCCATATTTATATATTAATGACAGCATGATGTAATTCCCAAATTATGACATGCTCCTCAACAAGTTGAGGCTGTGCCGAAGATGAGGCAGAAACCCCTCTAAATTAGGGCAGGTAGTCAATGAAAAATAGTTAATAGCAAAATATTTCTCTGGAGGTGTTTGTCAAAAAAAATTTTTTTTTTTATTATGATAAATATAGTTCAATTATATAGTGCTTTTTTACTCATTAACAGCATTCAAGGTGCTTTACAAAGTTACACACACACACACACACACACACACACACACACACACACACACACACACACACACACACACACACACACACACACACACACACACCACACACACAGTCCTGCTCAAAGACACTTCAACATGTGTACATGTTGCGGGATTGGACCTGCAACTTTCAAATTGAGAAACAACCCGCTCTACGTACTGAGCCATAGCCACCCAAATAATTAATATGTAATTATTTTTGTATAAATCATATAAATGATCTTATTTCAATTTATTTATTTTTTGTTATGCCAACTTCTTACTTTCATGTCTATTTCAACTATATATAAATGCTGTCTTCCGTCCAATGCAGGTCTCTCTTGTAAAGATGAGACGAGACAAGACAAGACAAGCCTTTATTTATCTCACAGTGGAGAAATTTGCATACACCCATGTGAACCTATAACATCATTTTATTTAATAAGAGATTAGTTTTGCATCAGTTATTTTTATATTGTCTATCATGGAATCACTTTTATATCACAAACGAGCATTTAAAACACAAATTCAATCACACTGGACTGTAGTCACGTGTAACCCCATGGTCGCGTGCGAGCTGGGTAAACAGCCACAGAGTAACACTGGTTGGTGGAAGAGGCAGATCTACCAGTTGACGAGTTTCTTGACTTGGTGCTGCTGCAGATGCAAACACTTGTCAGATGCAGTTGATAGTCACCTGCAAACTCGAGTTGTGTAAGCCCCGTCTACTCGCTCTCTGAGATTGCTGCTTCCTTCTTTGTCCATCATGAATCTTAAACAGCAGCAGCAGCAGCAGCAGCAATAGCAGCGTGCAACTGTTTCTGTGGCAACAAAGCCTCCTGTTCCAGGACTGCAAGCTTTAAAAACTCCGTCCCATACCCAGTGTGGAGGAAGTGTGGGTTTAATTGAGAATCGGGTTGTTGCGGGATGTTTTAGACAATCGAAAGTGCGGAAAACAGTGCTCCGGTTTCTTTCTTTTTTCCCCTCTTTTTTTTTCCGCACTCTGGTTTCCGAGAGGTTTGAAGTAATCGGCAGAGATGGTGTGCGCCTGCGGTCCGATCAGTGCATGTGTAAATGACTCAAATGAGTCGCGGAAACACCGTAAAAAGAAATCAAGTGCATCAATAACGGAGCACCAAAGAGCAAGATTCTGGCAAAAGAGGAATAAGAAAGAGAGAGAGAGAGAGAGAGAGAGAGACAGAGACAGAGACAGAGACAGAGAGAGAGACATAGAGAGAGAAGGGAAACAATGGCTGCTGCTACATCCACAAGGCCGCAAATGTGTTCTCTTTTTATTTGGAAAAGTATCGAAAGTTTCGAAATACATGGTGGTATCGGTATTGAAACCAAAATGTTGGTATCGTGACAACACTATTTGAGAACAGTGAAAACTATACATATGTTTAATTGGATGCATTAATCTGTGAACAGTATTATATCTTGAAAGATCAAACTGCTTCACTAGTTTGTTTTTCTTTTTTCCTTTTCAATTAACACGAGTGTTCATCACAGCCCTCAGATACATACAAACAAATTTAGGAGAAAAAGATCTGAACCTTGGGCTCCTGACTTGATGAGACTGTAGGTACAAGGGAGAAGAAACATCTTGTGAAAGAAGAAAACTGCGGCAAACACAAAACAGCATTCAAAATTTAAAGTGCTGTTCTTTTTTAGAAACAAGGGAAATATAGTTTCTGATCTGTCCTCACAGCTGTGAAGGACAGATCAGCTGTCCTTCACAGCCAATAAAATCATTGCCGTATATTTATCTGTATGTCTTTTAGAAACATTACGTCAAAACCACTTCATGAATTTTGTCGAAGTTTTTATCACAGATTAGGCCATGGAAGATTCCATAAGATTTTGGAGGTGATCGGGATCCGGATTTCATTTTATAGACTTTTAAGGATTATGTCAAAACTAAATGAACCTTTGGCAGATTCCTCGTTTTTTTCTTCTTTTTTTTTAAAGAGATGGAGCTGAGAAATCAAAGGGAGAAAGAGGAAAAGTACAAAACAAAACAAAATTACAGCAATGTATGCCCGGGTCACCAGGTCGCCCCCAAGGATCACACGAGTCGGCGGCAGGCCTGTTTAAAATTTCCATTTTATTCTGTTCCTATTCTTTTTTTAATCACACTTGCAGTTATACATATTTAAAACAATAAGACAATATTTCAAAAATAAAATAATTAAAAACATGCTTAAAATACATGAAGTTTAGATCCCTGATGCGCTATGTGGAAGAACGACACTGACAAAGGTCACTTCACTTCTTCACCTCAATGCCACAGACACCAGCAAATATCAACTCAACATTGTATAATCAGGATCTGCACAAGTGAATGACACTGAAGCCACACCGCTCACACTCATGATTCTAAAAATTCTGAAATCCTGCATATTTGCGCCGACTAAATATATTGTATATAAAGAAAGGTTACAGTTATAGTCTCAATATGATTTATTGCCAGCAAAGTTGAGATTCAGCTTTTACAAACAAAGCAACGCTTCTTTGAACAAGGCGACAAACCTCGCAAACTTTTGGCATACATATATACTTTTATATACTTATACCCAAAATAGCGTCTACAACTGGGTTCGTCACAATGGACCCCAGGGAAATTTGTAATACCTTTTCTTGATATTACTCAACACTGCACTCATCTCAGGCCTCCTCTTGTATTTGGTCAGAGCCTAACTCCCTGGACTATTTAGCATACCCTCGAGTGGACAACGATGTGTTTAGTAATCGAGGAGCCCCCATTACGGTTGCTGAGGTCCTAGGCTATCGGCTCTTTACAAAGCTACAAAGCTCCTGGACCTGCCTTCAATCTTATATGATACAATTTTTAGGATGAACCCGACCTCTCTGAATTCCCACTATATCTGATGAATAATGGGGCCGTATTCTTAATCTTGTTCACACATCCTCAATATGCGCTGGGCAAAAACTCCTACAGTGTAAGATCTTGCACAGGAGCCATCTCACTAATGCAAGGTTAGCTAAGATTTACCCAGATAGAGCTGACTACTGTAGCAGACGTAAACTCAGACCAGCTGATCACATGCACATGTTTCGGTCGTGCCCCAAACTTTTGGCGTACCATCTTCAATATGTTGGGAACAGTCCTCTGTCGCACAGTGAACCTTGACCCCCTTGTGGCTCTTTTTGGAATGCCCCCATCACTCAGTTGGTCCAAAACTTCACAACATATTATCGCTTTCACTGCCTTGCTTGCAAGGACGCTCATTCTCCTTAAATGGACGCACTCAACCCCACCTACACAAAATAGATGGATTCAGGAGATTTTGCAATACGTGAGAAAATCAGATTCTCTATGAACGGTTCCCTACAGGCCTTTTATAAAATCTGGCAACCTTTTCTACTTCATATAGATACCTTACACATTGAAGCTGAAAAACAATGAACTGAGTTGTTGATTCTGTCTATTTTTCACTTTTTATATTCTTATTTATTTATTTAATTAATGTTATTTATTTATTTATTTTTATTCCAATGCCCCTTTATTTTTTTCTTTCTTCTTTGCTTTTCCTTTAATTATTTAACTTTTCAGGCTTTTGATCGTCTTGTCCTCTTGTTGTTTGTGGTGGGAATGGCTGTGAGTGAATGAGTTGTTTCAATAGGGAAGGGGGACTTGACACACATTGGTTTTATGGTTATGTTCTACTGTCACAACTTCAATCCATTTGAGAGATGACCACTGTTGTACATCTGGAATGTTTTTGTCTGTTTCTGTGCCTTCCCAATGGAAAAAGCAATAAAAATATTTGACAAAAAAAAAATATTGTAACAGGACAGACGACTCGTAACACAGAGAGGGTTCTGTTCTATTCCTGGTGGGTCAGAAGCTTCTGGGTCGCTGCCCCTGGCCTCGCCGCCTCTTTTTACCCTTCCTCACTTATGTAGAATTTTTTTGTAAAGGGAAAAGATTGAACTGAGTGACCCAGTGATAAAGCCTTTTCACCTATGAACCCATAGTAATTCAGTGGTTTATGATTCATACCTGCCGTGCGGGGAGACGAAGGTTTGAGTCCTTGTTGGCGCATTAATTGATTTAGATATGTTTAATTAATTCTGAAGTTGCGGTTTTGTTTATCCTTTTTATTTTCGAGCCGCCATTCCTCAGTATTTTTATGGAGCGCAGAGGTTAAAATCGATATATGCAGTGTTATCTTCATTTTTATGATTAATACGGTTTTGGGCTCCCAGTGTTTCTGTTCAGTGGGAAACGGGTCCAAATGGCTCTCAGTGTTGAAGGTTGCCGACCCCTGAGCGAGTGAAAATGGGATAATTTTTCTATGAACTAAAGTGTTGAATATTGATATGATTTGTTTCCCACTTCATTAAAGCATTGTTGAAAATGATTGTGAGAAATAATCAACATGATCAGTGTCTTCACGTAGATGAGTAGCGTTAATAATTAAAGCTGCAAGCAGCATTGGTCAGGACCTCGCCCCCTGGCCCGTCGGGGTCGGCCCAATAGCGGCCTCTGGTCCAATCACGGTCTTTGGCCCCTTTAAATATTATCTACCTGAAAATCACACAGGTTACTCCCCAGGTGTCCCTGACCTGGAATCTGGTCTTATTCACATGCTAATATGCTAAGCTAACTGGCCTAGCATTAGCATTAAAAAGCATGCCACCTCCTGCTCCACCTCCTCCTCCTCTTGCTCTGTTCTCCTCCTCCATTGCTATAATACCCTTGAAATTTACACTTTGAAGTTTTTCTTTGTTGTAGTCACAGTGTGTGTAATGAAATTCTCTATATTTTTAAAAGATCAAACAGTTACTGAAAGTCAATTTTAATGAAACATTCTGGTGCAAAATACAATGAAATGTCAAAAACAAACTTGTATAAATCCTTTATAACCTCCTTGCTTGGTGGAATCAGATTGGAGCCTCTTGCGGTCGGTTCTGCTCACGGGCCTTATGATCTCTGTTGTTATGTGAAAGTGAAACTTAAGTACACGCGACATCAAACTCGTCATCCGCCCTGTGCACGAGGCTCCAACCCTCTGTGGGGATTTTCGGGATCGTTACATGACGTTAAGCGCATGGAAGTGAAACCAGAGTGAAGTACTGAGGCAATCATGTATCACTATCAATATTCTAATAAGCGGGTCCAGTCCAACTATTTTGACCATTTCAGTATCGCTCAGCCTGAAATTTGGCAGGAAAACCACATCTACGTTCCGCACGTCACGTCCGTCGCCGGGACGCGTCAATCATTATACAGCCTTAAGAGGCATAATGTGACAGGCCTGTGTATCTGTGTGTGTGTGTGTGTGTGTGTGTGTGTGTGTGTGTGTGTGTGTGTGTGTGTGTGTGTGTGTGTGTGTGTGTGTGTGTGTTGAAAAGAGAGGAAAGCAGCAAGTGCCGTGTGGGATCCGCGTGTAGTATAGCACACCCATTCCAAATACAATAGGGTCCTGGCCTCCTTTGGAGGCCTCGGCCTTTCTGCTCGGTCCCTAATAAGAATCATTACAAATACAATAGGTTACTGACCTCCAGGCCCAGGCCTTTCTGCTTGGTCCCTAATAATATATAACTAAAGGCAAACTGAGCAAATTTGTTATTTCAGAGGAGTGTGTCAAACTGGTAGCCCGTCACATTATTCAGTACCTATGAAGTGGTCCTCAGTTATAAAAAGGTTGTTGACGCCGGGCTCAGATAATACCAAGAGAGAAGAAACAGAGAGCATTTGATGTGTTAATCTGGTGTAACATTGGATAATGTTCAGACTAGGTGTTAACATCACAAACAGTATCATATCCTTCACAACTTTTCAGGCTCACAAATACACTGTAGCTTCATTTCCAGTGTTATTAGCTGGAAAGAGGTGAAGCAGAGGAGAAGACAGGAAAGACTAGAGAATGGAGAGAAGAGGGAGCCACTGATGCAGCTGAGAGAGAAAGGAGAAGAAGATTTAAGGAAATCTGAGGTATGAATGGGAAAATGTAAGTGGCGCCACCCCCTTAAGTGTATACCCCCCTCCATTTTTGAAAATGGCAGAAAATGACATTCGAGTACTTTCTTGAATGCACTTGTTTAAAGAAAATAAACAAGACCTGCTTTTCTAAAACTTGGTGTCCATCCATAGATGTCCTGGTAAGCAAGAAGAATTTCAAACGTTTTTTGTGAACACATCACATTTTAGAGGATATCATCAGAATATCGTTATCAGGATATTATAAAAAAAATTCTGAAGATATTTTTTGGGCCATTTCGCACACCCCTACCAACTACTTCACCAGTGAAGGTCTGGTGGCTGGGTAGCTATGCGCTCCCACATGGGTCCAATAGTTGCAAAGAAAAGAAAGAGCTACTAATGCGGGAGAAGGGAAATGCAGAGAAAGTAAAGCTAAGCGCCCAGATACTGGGGCAAAGCTGTTCGTCCCTGATATAAGATGATAAATTATGACAACAAAACATAAGATGATGTGTTCAGGCTGGGATCGCAGAATATTTTGGCAAACCTTGCAAAGTGACTTTAGGAACCTGCTCATAACATACATCTCATAAGGAAAAGTCTTATATATATATATTCCAATATATCCATTTCCATCGATCCATTTTTCTTCAGCTTAGTAAGTAGGATTCCTATTGCATCAGTAGTAGTAGTAAATACAACTTTAGGAAAGTTGTAAGAGATAAAATTAGTCGTGTTTTTGTCCAATAAAAATTGTAAAATCATCAAAAGTATTTTACAATTCAAACAAATTAAAGTGATCAATCTTAAGATGAAATGATTGAGCTCAACCTTCAGTCACTCGGTGGCAGCAGTTCACTTAAAGGACATTTATTTCAGTGAAATAGGAAGTCAAGCTAAGCCGCTCCCCCAGTGTTAGCACATTTGACTAACTAATTTGTTTTTTAAAAATTATACGAATAAACACAATTACATAGCTGACAAAATCAATCAGAGATGTCTGATGTCTGCCAAAATTTGGTGAAAATCTGTCATGCAGTTTTGATGTAATCCTTAAAAGCCTATAAAATGAAATCCTGATACAGAATTCGGATGCTGATCACTCTTAAAATGTAATGGTATCATCGATGGCCTAATATCCATCTGTGGTGAAAATTTCTACAAAATCTGTGCCGTAGTTTTGATGTAATCTTGCAAACAGACAGACAAATATACAGCGATGATTTAATTACTTCCTCACTGAAAAAAAAGTTTCTTGATTTTACTTAATTTTAATGTGTACATCGGTCCCACACAATCATATCATTTCCATCCCACACAACATTTTCCCTTTCCCTTTATGTGATTATTGCTTGTCAAACCATAATGTTTAATTCACATTAGACTGATTAAAATAATCATTTTGATTGAACACATTTTACAGTTGATGTAATACCAATGTATTGTGCAACATCAAAGGGATTTTATCATTTTCCAGGGTACCCATTATAACTAACTCAAAATTGATTTCTTAATGGTAATATTATTCAACAGAATTATGTTGCTTTAATCTAACTTTATTACGTCTCTTGTTAACAATTGAGGTTGAAGAATGTAACTTGATTACTGTCTAAATGTATTGTAAATCAGTGTTTAAAATCTGCGCAAATACAAAATCATAAATGTTGATTTGCATTTACAAAAACACGAGTCACAGATCAGCAGCAAGTTGTTGTATTGAATTATTTACAGATCATTTCCCCCCCAAATTGGGCATAAAGTGATTCTATGAGAAATACCTGACAGTAGGAACATATAGTCTTAACAATGCAGCAAGAGAAAATATAAACAAACAGGATATCAATGACAAAAATGTCTTTACGGTATCAACAGGAACATATCAAATCTTAACAATGAGAAAACAGTTTTCAAAGTATAAACAAGAACTTATACAATCTTAACAATATAGCAATGAGAAAAATGTCTTTGATTTAACAAAAGAAAGGAAATGTGATCAAAATGGCACAGCAATACCAAAGACGCCATGTTGTTGACGAAGGTGCAGCATCTATCCCTTCACTGAAACAGCCTGTTTTTGAGAGTGAGTGCTCTCTTCGACAGCTTACCTACATCCATTTCCATGAAAATCTTTTGTATTGCCTCAAAGGTGTAGCGGAGGTCAGCAGGGTAGTTGAGGTTCAGGGCATACATCAGTCCAAACAGCATAGCCACAGCTAGAGTGACATTGTCGAGGCCTTGCAGCACCTTGATGCCTTCCAGGACAATTCCAATGTACTGTGGTTCATCAGAGCATGCTCTTTACGAGTTGTGTCTTCAATGGCCTCGTTTATAGTGCCTTCATCCATGCCCTATACAAAACAAAGATAGGTAAATAAGTAGGTATATGAGACCCATTAAAAAAAGAATAAATAAATATCAAATTTGGTCGTAAGCCAATGTAATGACCAAAGTCACCGAATCACTTCAGCCCAAGTTATCAAGTAGGAGAACAAAAGAGGAGTGGAAGGATAGGAAAAAAAGTAAGCATTGACTTGTGTACATACCACATATTCCCTTACAAGGTTTTCTGGATCTTCACCCATGTCGATACAGACTCCCTTTATGATGCACTCTCGCACAGCATCTACATCAGACTGGAAGAAAGTTTTTTAATTAGTGTCCAAATTCATTCTTGATTCTCTTGATTCAGAAATTTAATACTGGCTTTATCTGTCACATGAGTACATTAAGACAATATAACGCCAGGGTTAATAAAATATTATAAGCCTTGCTGTGAGCCCGAAATCATGAAGGAGATTGAAAGAGAAGAATCAATTGGGGCAACCAGCTTAAAAAAATAATCACAGATCAGTGTAATGTGAGTGGTCTCATTTTCTCAGATGGTCAGTGCAGCAGGTTAGCATAAATGTAAGAAGTTTAAGTTTAACATCGGAAACTTCAGTTATGTTGACAAGAGTAAATTCAAGGTTTTTTAGAAATGCAACCTTATGAATTCAAATTAAACACCATTTAATGACCGTTGATGCATATTTCTGATTGAATTACTGTCATGAATTCAAATATAACACTTTTAAGGAATAATTTGGGAATTGGAAAAATTGTTTAGGTGGGCTGCTGAAGCTCCATCCATCTGTAGTGTGATTACTTAAAATGTAAAGTAACTTATAACAGTAGTCAGAGTGTGTGTGAGTGTGTATGTGACGGAGCAAATTAACTGCAGCATTTTATGTAGACATTTGTAACACTTCATACTGCAAACCCAGCTGGCTGGCTGGCTGGGCCCCGCGTAGCACTTTGAAACTCAGCTGCGGTCAAAGCACCACAAAATCCGTCCGCAATAAAGCCCGCGATTTTCGGTGCGGACGGATTTCGCGGTTCGCCGCGGGGCTTGACCGCGGCCGGGTTTGCTGCAAGGCTTGGCCGCGACGGCTGGCGAGAGTCCTGCTAACTAATTTGAATGGCGGCTCACCACTACGAAGTGAATGTAGAGGAAACACTAAATACATTAATTTGATAAACTTACCCAATCCAGTGTCTGTCGAAGATTAAATGTGGCTGCAGAAATGATGGATCTTGGGCGCGGGCAAATACTTCTTCTTCCTTTAAAATGTGGTTGGCCTTGGCACTCTACCGCCACCCTCTGAATTGGAGCGACTATCTATTTCGAGTGGAGACCAAACGCCATTACATTACGTTTATGTTCTCAAATAAATCATTTTGATATAATGCATGAAAAACATCCACATTCAACATTCTTCATAAACAACTTGAGTCTATGTGATGAAATCATGTTTAACACAGGAATTTGAATGAATTGTGTCACATATATTAAATATATTTTCATAAATTCAAAGACCTGCTATGTCCCCTTTTTTCAGTGTTGGCGGATGTAATCAAAACATTGTATGCCCAAAAGTGAGAGGCGGTTTAAGGTCTGTGGGTGGAGATATAACTAAACATAATAAAAGGGTTGTTAAAAGCAGACAGACCATTGCATTGATAGGGCTTAACTTGCCCTATTTGACATCACATGTCCTGCAACATTTCCATTAGGGTGTTGAAGGTGGGAGAATATATTCAGCAGCAGGAGCGTAAATTGAGGTTTTACAGCTTGGATTAAAAGGACAGAACATGTGCAAACAGCAGGTCAGACGTGCACATTCTCCTTATGTCTACAGGTCAATCATTTCAGTTGTGGCACCTCATTAAAGTTTTTCACGGGTTAAATTCTGACATCTCACCACCTCATCTATAACCAGGGAGCATAGCTCAGATTTCCTGCACTGCAGGATCGCTCAGAGGGCCGAGAGGTTGAGGAGCTTCAAGAATACAAGTTGGCTTTATGAACGTAATAGAAGCACAATATCATGACATTCAAGGGAGATCACAGATAAAAGTAAATGTCAGACATGTAATTTATTGACGTCTCGCATGCTTATGCGCCAAGCTCTGATCCTGCTGTTTTCACAGTGCTGTGTTCGACCTCTGACCCATCTTGTCTGGACTTTACTACATAGAGGGTTCGTTGTCTCTCTAACTGCTGCTTCCACTGTTGCTCTGAGGAGACCAAATCTCTCGGTCTTGCTGACAAGCGAGGGAATCTTTGCCAAAAGACAGTCCCACAGTGAGAGCGGACACTTGCCAGACCACATTAAATGCCACATACTATCCGTGCTGTCTGGAATCTCAGCGGAGGGTGCGGGTATTGGTGGGTCGAGTCGCTGTGCATTGAGCGCAGTGGGGTGGGTGGGATGGTGATCGACAAAGTACTTCCCTATAAGGTCATCTCTCTCCAGCACAATAGGAGCAGAGGAGAGGTCCACCACCCCCCCCCCCCCCCCCCCCGCCCACACACACACACACACACACACACACACACACACACACACACACACACACACACACACACAAAACTTACCACACAGCACAACTTCAGAGGCAGCAGAACACAAACCCACTAAGCTCTGCTGCTCAGAGAAAAAGGCCAATATCGAATTCAACAAGCTGTCCACACCAAGCTGTAAACTGGCAGGATGAAAAAAAACAGACCAAATCAAAATTCAGTGAAATGACTTGGTAAATTCTGCATCATTTTGGCTTGCATCTGGTTCCTCAAGTGTTCTCAATGTAGAGAAATATCAAGAAGAGATATTGTGACCAGTTGTATCTCTACAGTCTGGGACTAAACTAAATCCAACCAGAAGACAGGCCTGGAAGCAGTCCTTAAGTCAAACACAGGCTGCAGACCACCATGGGGACAGTTTTTCCAGGCTGTTGTGGCTGTGTTTGGTTCTTCCATGTGCTATGGAGACTCCTGATAGTTGAAAAAATAAATTGTTGAATCTTGTCTCCTCAGACTGCAATCATCGAATCAACTCAAATAGTCAACAGCCAAGAAAAACTGTTTGGCATCAGTGGAGAGGATTATGCAGATTTTTCACAGGCACAACCCAAACACTATTATTTTAGTACGACCCAAAAAAAGCATCATGAAGAAAAAAACATTCGCTCAAACTCGTGTACAAGGCATCTATTTTTCCACTATCTTTTCTTCAAGAATAATTTGTCAAGACTGTTCTGTTAAAAGGGCTTAAAGAAAAGACGCCAGCCTTCTGTCACCACTCCCGTTCATTATCGCACTTGGACCACTTACATTAGCTTTGAGACAGCAAATGAAAGAACTGAAGCTGAGTGAAGCAGTTTGTTTGTCAGAGTTATCTGAGATAGAAGTCGGGGACATCAGGCCCTCTTGTGCTTCTTGCTGTTTTTGCCATTCAGATTGAAAGCTATGTATGAAGCTAGCGAGCAATCGGGTTTGAGTAGGAGGCACTCGGACTCAGCAGCATCCTGACGGAAAGCTGCACAGATTGGCTGCAGGCTATTCTCTTCACAGCCACAGAGGGCTTGTCTTTGTGTCCTCTGCCTCGGCTCGGCAGCCACCCGACCAGCATCTGCGTCATCACACTCCTCCTCTGCATGACAAAGGGTCACTTTGGAGCTTCTAGATATGTAATATGCATAAAAACCCAGCATGGAGGGAGTCAGTGTGAAAGGTATGTGGAGGATTTGGAAAGTAAGTTGAACTGATGAGCTCCTCCTCCTCTTCCTCCTGGATGCAGGATGAAAACATCCAGTTTTCGCCTCCTGCTGTGATCCTTTTAAGTGAAAGCTTCAGAACTGCTGACAGAAAAGCCTCCAGCTACCTTCATCAAGAGTTTTTAAAGAACTGAGTCTCTAATATGGAGAAGGAGAGCACGTCTGACTCATAAGTTCCTCTTTAAACCGAAGCCAAGTGTTTAGGCTCTCCGTGCTCTGCTGCTGGTGCAACTCTAATTATAGCATCATAATTAGCCGTGTCAAGCAAAGGAAGATGGACAAGAAGAATAAACACATCAGAACAGTTGAATCTCTGCACTCTCTTGCTTAATTTGTCCTTGTCAAAGTTACACAGGAGTCCTGCTGAATGCTGTCCAACGTCACCCAGCGTACCAATGTTCCCTAGAGCAGGATGGAAGGGGCATGCATGGGCTGGTATCAGACACCTGTCATCTTCACCGCTGTCACTGCCTCCATAAATACAGCGCTCCATAATCTGCACGGCCTATGAAGGCTAAAAATAAAACCTTCCACTATGCACAGAAAAAAAAGACCGCATCACTTTGGGTTAAACGCACTATCAAGATAAGGATGGTGTTTTAAGGACTGTAAGCATTCCTGTGTAGAATCACATGTACTGTACGAGTGTGAGTGTGAGTGTGAGTGTGAGTGTGTGTGTGTGTGTGTGTGTGTGTGTGTGTGTGTGTGTGTGTGTGTGTGTGTGTGTGTGTGTGTGTGTGTGTGTGTGTGTGTGTGTGTGTGTGTGTGTGTGTGTGTGTGTGTGTGTGTGTGTGTGTGTGTGTGTAACAATGGGAGGAGGGGGCACTGCTTAAAACCAGAGATGTACATCCGGAGGATCTTAACAGCAGAAATATGCTGAAAGGACCTCAGCAGCATGAATCACTCCAGCAGAAGTAAGTTCACCGGGCTGCGTGGTGGGAAACTGTGGAGCTGGGAGGATGCAGTAGAAGCTCATTATTGAAGGGGGCTCACACAAAGACACACCATTTAACTAGATCTTCGCAGCATTTGCGGTCAGTCCATTGAGACAACAGGTTAATAAGAGCGTTTCAAAATACATCCCTCTTGCTGGGTGAGTGACCTCTGCAGTGCCACTTGGGGATTGGGGGGGGATTCAATGTGCTAAATGTAATCCATGAACATACATGGACTTGTCCGCTTCGTCCAGAGGAGGCTTTTACCTGAGGCAGACCCAAACAAGCCAGGAGGCACTGTGTGAAACACCTCCATCTCTAAAAAAAAAAAAAAGCCACGTATGGAAAAACACCCTCTTTCATGGCCAAACAAAAAAGCTCTTGATGGGAGCAGCAGGGGCATTAAATTGGCAATATTCTGCAAAGTTCAAGGTTTATTCTTGACTTTCCACCCTGTTCATGTGATTTCAGGGTTTCTCTGGCTCGAGATCAGTCCACAAATCAAACCACACGTCTTTTGTCCGTGACTTTGGTATACAGAGGGTTATTTTCCCATCTTGCTAAATTTAGTCAAACATTTATTGTCAGTATTCATCTTTGGGGAACTAGTATCTATCTATATGTGTGCTATGTTCAGTAGAAACACAAAACAAAGCTTTTTATGTCTATTTATGTGCAGCACTTTCGTTCAGATGTGGTTGTTTTTAAAGTGCTCTTGAAATACAGTTGAGATGAGTTATTCAATAAAATAAATAGTATGTAAAATGTTCTGAAGGACATTTTGGCGGAAAGTTTCTCTGCTTTAACCCAACAACTTCTCACGTTCTTCTTGAATACAGAAAGAGCCTATCTATGATTTGCTTCTCTTCCATCATGTGAATAATCCATCCACAGCACTACATTTGATAAGACACATATCGTTCCAAATGATGTCTTGTGGATCATTTTTGCATGAAGTCAATTGAGAAATGCACTTGTTCACACATGAATGAATGAAGACTTTCAAGCCTAAAATTAAAACTAAAGCACAATGTCAAGTGTACAAAAATGAATCATGGTTGATTTCTGCAACAGAAACAATATGCGGCATTCCACATGGCTCAATCCTGGGACCCTTCAATAGTTTTTTTAGACAACGATAAGTCAGACCGCAGCACATCATTTCCATGATGTCTAAGCTGATAATTTATTTTTATTCAAACTTCGAGCTGGCAAAAAAACCCCCCACAAGAGTTGATACTTGTTTTAAAAATAGGAAATTAAATTGTACCATTGTCAGAAAAGAACTATTGAAGTGCAGATTTGTCTGAAGCTGAAAATGAAAAGCAGGACCAACAGTATTTTGTTATGAATGCAGAACAAAACCTATTTTGTTAGTTTAAGTATTTAGAATGAATTACTTTGAATACAGCTATTTTAAATACAATCTCTGTCTTTTAAATATCAGTCAAAATAAACCTTAACCAAAGTCATAAATTCAGAAATGTAGGTTGTATGTGTTTATATAAAAGACCATAGAATCTGATAGTCGACCTTATATTGTGGTATTTACTAAAAAATAAGCCTATATCTGACCTAGTATCCATACTTGGTGTCATCCAAACTATAGAACATAGGACCACATAGGTTCATGTGTCATGGGTTTGTATTTTTTTAGCATTTTAGCTCAAAAGTGAAAGCACGAGTTGGGCACATTATAAGACATGTTCTGCCAAATTAAAACTGAGATTTATCATCAATCTTTAAATTATTTTGGAAATTGTAAAGCTGCGGTGTTTTGAATGAACATGCATTCTAGAAATCCTACAGATACAGTATCTATCTACACAACTATCTATTTATCCACATATTGTGTGATTGTTATCAACTAATAACAATTTAGGAGGAAGATAGTTTAAGGAAGGACATGTGGAGTTGTGCTCCCCTCGCTGATGATGAATTAAACAGGCACAAGGTCAGGCGAGGGTGAACTCACCAGCGACCTCCACGATGTCTCCTGGGACGATGTCTCTGGCCTTGATCCTTTGCACAGTTTTCCTGTCCTGCCGGTAAACTTTTCCCATCTCTGGCTCGTACTCCTTAAGCGCCTCAATGGCATCCTCAGCGTTGCGTTCCTTTTGAGGAGAACATGAGTTTTAGTGGCAACATGTCGGATGAATTCACATAAGCCAGTGTTTGTTTCGTGGAGGATTTCAGATTTTAACTGCATGAAAAGTGCAGCACATAATTTTGTCTTTTCCAATTTTATTCTTCACCATCAGCAAGCAAATCACATCTCTCAGAAATGACAGCCTACACATGTATACATTTAAAAAGAAAAAAAAAACGTTTTAATTAATTAATTAAATAAATAAATGAATGAATGAATGAATGAATGAATGAATGAATGAATGAATGAATGAATGAATGAATAAATAAATAAAGCAGCTTCACACTGTATTTGAGCGACACAGAGAGCAGACTGCTGATGGGAGCTGGCAGGCTGCTTCTTTTTAATAGGCCTTCTCTGAGACAAACTTGAGATAAAAATAACTTCAGGCACAGAGTGTTTATCCACAGTGTCACCCATGTCTTGGAAAAGTGCAAATCGGCAGCTCGGAGGAAGCTGCCAAGCCAAAACACCTTTAATCAAACACCAAGTATACAATGTCGTTCTTGGTGGTGACTGCAGTTCAAATGGAGACTGCACCAACATTTCAGACAATTCAACAGACTGCAGGTTGGAAGTTCACTTCCCTAATCTCTATGCTTGCACATAACACTATTTATTTTTAAACTTACAACTCGAAAAAGTCCCATTTGTGCACCTATTAGTGGATAACACATTTTATGGTAGGACAGTAGAACTCTATAAAGTATAACCATTTCAAAGGAGAGCGAAAGCTCAGTTCCAAAATGTATTTATGTAGAAATGGTGAAATATATGGGACTTGATTTGATTGTATGAGCTGCATGTAATTGTGCACATTTCTAATTTCAATATAAATTGCACCTTTTGTGCATATACATATAGCAAAATCTAGAAAAGAATCCTGGCTTAAGTTTATAAAAGCTTGAAAATCTAGCATTTTACTTGGATTATTTCCACATTCAGAAGGTTTTTAAGACAATCCAAAGGTTTTTTTCTCCCTCACCTGCCACACCCCAACGATGGCATTCGCAATGAGGATCAGTAAGATTACAAAAGGCTCCACAAAGGCTGTGACAGTTTCTTCCCCCTCCTCAAACCAAGCCAGGACCTAAAAGCAGAGTAGAAAATAACATCAGTTTTGTACACACATCCCGTATCAAGAGAAAACAGGGCAGGAAATTTCACAGTAGACAGTCACAATAGGGATAAGAACCACTGCGATAGATGGAAATCGAGATGATTTAACTGGTTGGATTATCTTTTTACCCTCTTGTGACATGGATGAATTGACTTATACAGACTGTGAAGCTCATGTTACACATGTGTCACACGCTGATGGATGTTGTCTGTAGTTTGACGGTTGTACTGGTCCTCAGGGCCACTGTTTTGACTAGTACCGTAAATTATGGAGGGGGTGTGGCTTGGTTTCTCAATGTTGTACGTTTCTCCAACATGCAACTGAAAATAAATAAAAATACTACTGCGGCAGAGAGGTGATTAAGCCCCTGATGAGAATCAGGTGTGCGACCTCACCTCTCTGCCCATAAAGGAGGAGCCGCCCAGACACTCGGGGTGACAGGCGGAAGAGACATGTAGGACTGCAGAGTCTTGCATGTGAGAGTTAACACAGAGAGCCTGAAAGAGGCAGTGGTGTTTGCGAGTTTTGGTTTGTTTTGTGATTTATTTTAAGAAAACAAACGATGGTTTTGGGAACTCTTGACTCCGTGTCTCTGTGGGGGAACCTGACGGTGGCATGCTTGACTGCCACACTGGCTCCTCGTCGAACCTGCAGAGTGCGGAGGAGTGCCACGGGAGCAGCGGCTCTCCAGAGGACGGCGGAGGAGGCACTGGGACGAGTGCTCGTTAGCTTCACCCGGCTGCAGCGGGAGCAGGCCCAGCAGAATGAGGAGCTGATGGCGGCGCTCTTACAGGCGAAGGAGAGGCAGGGATGCCTCCTTGGTGCGCTGCTGTCCCGGTGGGGGACCGGGCCAGAGCAGGGCCACCCCTGTAACCGGCCGCCGAAGCAGGGCTGCCTCCCAACGTCTCACCCAACTCCGTGGTTAGGCCGTAGGCCTAAACTTGGCGAAGGGGGTATGTGGCAGAGAGGTGATGAGAATCAGGTGTGCGGCCTCACCTCTCTGCCCATAAAGGAGGAGCTGCCCAGACACTCGGGGTGACAGGCGGAAGAAACTTATGCAGGACTGCATGGGAGAGTTTTGGTTTTGTGTTACTTTAATAAAAGAATTATGATTTTTGGAGAATCTGACTCCGCGTCTCTGTGGGGGAACCCGACGGTGGCATGCCTGATTGCCACAACTACTTTAATACAAGACTGAATAAAAGCTGCCACAGCAAATGAATAGATATTTGGATATACCTGCACATGAATGCATATATTTCTGAATGCATATTTAGAGTTATAGATTTTATGAACACGGGACAACCGAACAGTCGAGGAACCAAAGCTCCTTACTGAACATGATAATTGTAAGAAGGCAGTTGGGACGCATTAAATTTTCTTTGAAAATTCCATTAAAGTTTTTCATCCCTTTCATTTCAGGCTGAATTCCATCACAAAAAAAATCGAAGTCCCTATACTGAAAATGTTGCTTATGTGTTTGCCAGGAGGGAGAACAAATGTCTGTAGCTTGAACTTCAGTCTCATTTGGCTCTCTGTTCCTGAGAAAATTGTCCTAAAATTATCCTTTAAGTCGCAAACAATTAGTTAATCTCCCATAATGTAATAAAGCAATCAACCTCAGTGAGAGAGACCTGAGCGTCTGACTGCCGTGGATGCCAAAGACATTTACAATGACATATCTTGCATGGCGAGCATAACTCCTAACAGCTCTGCCAATACGGAAGCTCAGTGCTTTTTAAGAGCTCTGCTCCTGTATGATGTGACGCAGCAGAGAGATTTACATCCCTCAGTCTTGTCTGGATGGGAGAAAAGAGCGCTGGAAATAATGACCACCATCATTATGGTTCAATACACTTCACTAATTAGGTTTTTTCACTTTAAAAAATGTCAAGAAAAAGAACCAACATTAACTAGTCCAAAACCACAAATACAATTTCCACAGAGAAAGAAATTAAATTCCAGAGCTACAATGATGGCTTATTTAAGAAATCAGAATTAGTTTAGTTTGATGGCTCAATTCCTAGCCTCAAAATGCATAAAACAGGTCCTTTAAAACATTATGAGTTGTAGTTAATACAAGCACTGACACTGACAATGTTAATGTCTTTGTTCTATGAGACTTGTTCCATTAACAGTGTTCTTTCTCTTGCCCCGAGTTTATAATAGTTGGGACTGAGTCGTGTTTTATGCTTTTTTTGGTTAGTCAATCTTTCTCGGTGTGAATATTGCACATGTCATCATCGCATTAACAATTATAATATTGTATAAACATTTTTGTCCCTGTGGCATTTTCTGTTTGTGTCAATTAAACAGCTTTTCAATTACTTAGAAACAAGGTTATAGGCATTTCTCTTTGCTGCTGCGTCTCTTTCATAGGAACTGTATATATTGTCATGTATTGCATTTACTTTAACGTTTCATTTTCATTTCAAAACTTTTTATGCTTCAATGACAGTTTCATGTTTTATTTCTGCATTTGTTGCTTTTCATGTTTGTTGATATAAATAATTCTGAAATAACCCGTTGCTGAAATGTGTGACACAAATAAAGCCGCCATGTATATTTTTTCTTTTCATGCAGTTTGTGTCAGTGACCGACCAAAAATATAATGAACAATTGCTCCTTAAGCAAAACTTGAGTCATTCTGTCAGGGAATTTCCGCCATCGGGTCAACCCGATTTTGCGATTCCGATTGGCAGAATATTACTGCGCTTTCTTCTATTGTTTAACACATCAGTGAGTGTGTATGACGTCAATATCAGCAACAATGCAAGTGGTGAGAGATAATAGAAAAGCACAGAGCTGGTTTAAATGAGGAAATTATACACACAGACATAAACTTTCGTCTCAGTATTATAGGATTCGAATCTGAGCTTAGCTGCCTTTCTTTTGCTATAAATACTATAATAATAAAAACAGTTAATAAATATTTATTAAAGGTCCAAGATTATGCAAAATTCCCTTACTAATGGTTTTCTAATAGTAATTTCTCCCCACAGCCTGTGTATGAGGCCCCAGAAGTGAACATAATCTGTCATCTACCTACTTGCTTGCTCCACCTTTTAACAGGCCTCATACAGGCGACGCAGAGATTTTCCCTTCATGACATCATGAGGGGAACTAACTTAAATGTCGAAAAGCTGTATAATATGGGACCTTAAAGGATCTAATACCCCCCCCCCCCCCCCACGCACTACACACACAGACACACAGACACAGACACACAGACACAGACACACACACACACACACACACACACACACACACACACACACACACACACACACACACACACAATGGAGAGACAGAAAGCCCATTTACATCACCCTGAAAATCAAGTCACTATCCCATTCCTTGAGATATCAGATTATTCAAGTTATCATATAAACATATTTTCATCAGATTTAAGATTAACACACATAATCATCCCCCAATAATCTGTCCATCTATATAAACCCATTATTCTAAAGCTTTACCTTTGCCAACAAATGTTCGTGCAAGATTGTTTTTGTCTGCGTGTATTTATTTATTGGTTTGTATGTATGTATGTATGTATGTATGTATGTATGTATGTATGTATGTATGTATGTATGTATGTATGTATGTATCAACTTTTCGCAAAAGCTATTGACCCAAATTGCATGAAATTTTCAGGGATGATTTGTCTTTATCCAAGGATGGTGTCATTAAATTCTGAGAGTGATTGGTCAAATGTCAAGGCCTATGTCACAAAAAAGTTAAAAACATATTTTTGTCATAATGCATTCAGTTGTAATTGATGTCAATCAATGGCAATATGTTCAGTTTTCAATTCCCTATCCTCTGCTATGCCACATGATGCAGTGACATCATTACCCTGGTTGGGGTCAAATGTCGGGGGGGCTACACAGAAATTGTAAAATGTGTGCACATCTGTGTCAAACAGTGACAGCATGAAGCAATTCAAAAGACCATGACAAATAATGGAGGGAGTGGTGTGGTGGATCAAATAACCCAGTAATCCATTTGTTTCCATGGTGACAAATGCGGCATCGGCAAAGTGCTCTGCCGGGTGTCCGTTCTAGTTTACATATATCTGCATAAGTGTTCAAAAAAAGACAACAAAACACAAGAAACACAAAGTGCATCTCATTTAAACTTTTGTTAAAATTTTAGGGTTTTAAAAATGAAAGGCAAATTTCAGTCATTGGTATTTGCTTAAGGAATCAAAATAATGATATAAATTTGTAAAACACACCTTTTTTATTATCTATTTTCCTAAGTGTGAGTGAACATATCAGATCTGATTATTACAATTATCTGATTACTCCGTGTTATCTGATTTTCATGAAAATGTAAATGGTCTCATTGTTTCAGATAAATACTTACTAGAAGAAATTACATTTGTGTGCATGGAGAAAAAAAGGTAGAATATATACCAAATATACTGAAATAGAATCTCATTTATTGTTATGAATAACAAATACAAATTCATGTTAAATTGAAAACAATGGATGAATCAAATCTAATGCAAATGTGAATCCACTTTAAAGTTCAGTCACTTTGAGTTTAATTGTTCCAGGTGCCAATGAACCAGCTAGTTGGCACTTTCATGGCATCCTGACCTTTTTCCACAGTTGGTGTACAAGGAGCGCAAGCAGGGTTGAACTTCCATGGAGCTGAGGGTGTGGCTTTGTCAGACAGCGGGACCTCCCACCGAGAGACGACAGGCCAAATTTGGTGTTAAGTGGCTCTGCCGGCTTGTCGGACAGCAGCTGCTGACACCTCTGTATCACCTGACCGGGTACTGCACGCCACATACCAGCTCGCTCACAGAGGGAGCCTCGCTTATCGAAATGTAACCCAGGCCATCTGTTCATCAAGTGAGCACTTCTGTCTAACAACGTGAGAAAGGTTTTTATAAAAAGACTGTACACATGAATCATGCGCTGCCAAGATTTGAACTAAACATTGAAAATATGTGAGACTTAAACGTCCAGGTGGTTATAGTCGTCATGAAAATGTAAATTTTTAGGCCTAAAGTCCAGAAAATGTTGTTGTTTTTTTTGTATAATTTGCAGTGTTGAAAGGTGTGAAAAGACTCGGCTGTTAGATAACTGCAGTCCAGTTTCAAAAGTTTATCCGTCTCGCCGTGGGAGTCCGCGGTCTTAAGTCATTCCACAGCAGTTACTCATGCACGACAACTCTGATGTCTTACTCGGCACGAGGTGAGAGCAACTCAATGCTGCTTACTGCTATTGTCACCATTCCTCAGATGGGTCGTCAGCCTTCTCAGGTGTTTCCGCCGAGCTGGGAACTATGTGCCACACAAACGGCCCCCCGCTGCTCTGGGTCAAAGGATTATCAAGGAGCCCTTTGGCTGGCTTGCTTCCATGTAAACACTCTTTTAGATGGGAAGTGGAAAGATGCAGCTATTCACTCGATGCCACGCAGTTTATTGGTAGAGACTGAAGGAGGTTAACTGGAGAGGGCAGCGGATTCCTTTTAGAGCAGGATGACCCATAAGGTTCAGTCAGATCATCATCGTCATCATATCTTCATTTATTAGGGATGTCCCGATCAGATCGGTAGATATCGGATCGGGGCTGATATTGGTGATTTGTGAGTCATCGGGAATCGGAAAATCCAGCCGATCACCCTGCCTATCAAAAAAAAATTTAATAAAAAACTTTTTCACGTCAGCTGCCGTAAAGCAAGCCCCGTTTGCGACCTGCCGTAAACTGAGGTTAGCAGCCTAAAGCCATTGAGTGGATAAAATGTCAGCAGTCTGGAGGTATTTTAAGGTTGGCAACGAAACCAGTCCAGCGGCCAGTTGTACTATTTTCTTCGCCACAATCCCGAGAGGTGGAGCACCAGAGCTTCGTTTAACACAACTAATTTGATAAGACATCTAAAAAGTAAACATGCGGCGGAGTACGCTCAGCAAAGACGATAATCTGTGGAAAAAAAGATGACGTAATCGCCCCCCTACTCCCCCCACCGCGGTCCGCAATGTCACCTAATAACCACAACAATCACGGACTAGAAGCTCCGGTCGAGCTGCAGAAGCTAGAAGCAGGTGGCGCAGGGCAATAGACCTATACAATTAGTTATATATAGTGGTCTATGTGTTTATGTGCCTAAGTCTACTTCTAAATTTCTACGTGGTCTGTCTTTTTCTGCGTCTTTGTTGTGTTTGGTGAGTCACAGCGCCCCTAAAGGCCTGGCATGTGTACTACATGCCCTGAAGGCTCGTGTTGAGCTGAGTTCTTAGTTGCTCCAAAAATAGACTATTGAGTATATTCGCAATAGCAATGCAAGTATCGGATCGGGAAAGTATCGGTATCGGCCGATACTCAATTCTGAAAAATCGGATCGGTATCGGGGGCAAAAAAGTGTGATCGGGACATCTCTATCATTTGTTTAAACCCAATCATCTATTTAGATTTTTTTCTCATTTTATTTCTTAGTTATTTTCAAACTATTTCTATTTTCAATATTTAATTTCATATCAGTGCCTTAGTTTCTGTTTTATCTGTTTATAATTGAATAAAAAGGCTATGGCTTGGTTGTTAGAGTGGTCTTTTCCCAATCGGAAGGTTGCAGGTTGAATTACCAATGTCCACATGCCAAAATGTGCTTGAGCAAGACCCTGAACCCCAAATTCCTCCCAATGGACTTAGGGACGGGGATGATCCAATCCCGTATCGGTATCGGGTTCCGATACAAATGTCATCCACAGATCGGAAATTTCCCATCCAATCTGCGGAGATTTACGATCCATGAAGCCGTGTCTGTGCTTTACTGTTGCTGAAATGACTCCACAAGTGTTTCCCTGCCGCTGCTCTGCTCGCTGGCTGCAAAATGTGGACTGGATTCCCTGAAAGGAGGCAGGTCTCAATGAGACGTGGAGCAATGAGTCAAGAATCTATTCCACAGTTTGCAGCTAGGCTAGCGTAGTAGCACTGCAGCTATCCAACTTTTCATGACAACATGTCCGCTGTTTAGATGTATTTGTAAAACACCGCAAAGCAACACAGTAACGTGCAATGCTTGCAAAAGCCGTCGTAAAGCGAGGCGGCTGCTCTGCAGCCAGATGTCACCGTTTTAAAACGTGAGCTCGCCAAGGAGAACAGCACTGACAGCGGCATCAAAACAATGAAAAGCAGCTCCTCCACGCTGTAGCAGGTGATTCACACCTCCGTGAAGCTGCACCATAACCTACGCAAAACTTTGTGAAAATAGTCACAATTGTTCTTGCTGCATTAGAGCTGGAAACACTGCTTTTTGTGCTGCGTTCCTAAAGAATTTCCCCAGGGATTAATAAAGTGATTCGGAGGTTTTGAAGATATAACAAGTTTATTATGCGATGATGTTACGCAGACCTCCTTATGGTCCAAATTGAACAAAAATAGTTTGTACTGCTTCCTTTTCTGTCCTTATACTAACCTCATGTTGCCTTTTGGGAGAATACATGCATACATTCGTACATTTCATGCTTGCCTGTAGAGAGGATATAATCACATACTGATAGTCATATAAAAGTCAACAATAATGATAATAATATTAAAGCAAACAGAGCTTTGGTATCAGAATAGTATCGGCAGATATCTAAATTCAGGTACCAGGATCGGACCGGAAGTGAAAAAACGTGGATCGGTGTATCCCTACATGGACTAGACGCCTTGCAACCCCTTGGTTGAATGTGATTAATGATGTAAAGCCCTTTGGGGACTGCTCAAGCAGTTGAAAAGCGCTGTATAAGTGAAATCCATTCATCATTTATTATCAGTCTCACCATCGCTTTGTGATATTAACTGAAAATCTTTTGTTTCCATATTAACAGTACTGTATATCCCAATATTTGAGTTTTTTTCCACAAAATACAAGATTTATATTAAGTCACACAAACACCAAGTCACAAACAAATGTATCTATGACTTCACATAAAACTAGAAACACAGAAATAAACACAGTTACACATTTCATTTTAATACTTGGTTTTACCATCTTTCATGAACAATTTTACATTTGCTTCATCATAATCCGATTTCATTTTAAATGATCTATTTTATAACAACACATGTAATCTCCCTCTCTTTCTCCCAATCTTCATAATCACTCCTAGTTTAGTTTTTAAAATAAGTATTTTTTTTCTCCACTGTTTCCTTATGTTTTTCTGTTTCTTTGTGATGTCCTGCAATCATTGCATTAATGTTTCTGTGAAGCACTCCGAATTGAATTAAATTGGGTGCTGTACTGTACTGTTGCTCAGTGGAAACATAACCATCAGATGATAGAAAATATATCCAGGACAACTATGATGTTTTTACTCGTTTTCCTACAACGACATAAAGTTTTACTCCACAGACAACCCTGATGATTCTCATTCTTGTTACTGATAAAAAGAAGAGTATGAAACCTGGAGGCCTCTTCAGTGGATTGCTTTAACAAAGTGACTTATAATGAAGAAATGAACACTCTCCATCAGACTACAGAAAGACAAATAGAAAATGTGCATGTCAGAATTGACCTGTTTTGACATTTGACAGCAGTAAAAATTCCATAAAGACAATCATTTTAACCTTTAACTTTGATTAAATTTAATATTTAAGTGACTTAAATGTCAAATTCACTTTGTAATCACTCTGGAATGACCCCCCAGAAGAGAAGAAAATGTCATCTCTCTCCCTGGGTTATTTTTTAAAAAGTGTGTGCTGCAACAAGCAAATCAGAAATCAACCCCTATATAGTGCCATCTGGGATTTAGTCATAACTGTCTTTTCATCCATTCTAATGATGTCCATCCACCATCTCCCGCTTATCCGTTTCCAGGTGGCAGGGGTGGCAGTCTGAGGACGATCACCCAGATCACATTGCACCAATTAAGAACCTTTCCTGCAGGTTGTGAGCCCACAGGAAGGTGGCGCCCGGCACATGAACCCACTACTTTGAGATTGTGAGTCTCATGCTCTACCAACTGAGCTAGCTGATACTACTATAACATATTGTACTGTATAACAGTTGATATTCTTGGCACTAAGTAGGAAAAGTATTTGAGGGTTAACAGTGTCTGATGAAGGTCGGCTGACTTTATTCCTCCAAGTGGTTTTCATTTGCGTTGTTACATTATAAATACGACTGACACAAATCTACAGAGAAATTCTACGATACTTTCTCTGATGTATGACTTGTTCAAATGCTTTTTTTCTATCTTTTATAATATTGCATTGGTTTTATATAGTGCTTATCTGGACACTCAAGATACTTTACATTGCATTATTCATTTACTCCATACTTGATGGTGGTAAACTATGTATGCAGCCACAGTTGCTCTGGGGCAGACTGACAGAAGCAAGGCTGCCAATCTGCGCCATCGTCCCCTCCGACCACTTACTCTCACACACATAGGCAGGGAGAGGCAGAGATGGGAATCAAACCTGCAACCTTCCAATTGGAAGAAGACCACTCTACCAACCGAGCCATGTCGGTTAATATTGATACATTTCAGACGGCAATATGAACTGAAGAGCCTGTAACCACATGAAATACTGAAATTTGAACTGAGATTGAGGCTATTTACTTTGTTCTCCAAATCATCGTCAGTTGCATAAACCTCTGGAGGCTAGTTAAAGAAAAATATCTTAATGTATACGTCAGAATAGCCCTAACATTTTAATACTAGACTTGTAATACTCATGACTTCAAGATGGCAGAAAACCAGTTAAAAAACTTTAAGGGGATTAAATGTTGTGGAATATACTCACAAAAGATATACAGGCAGCCAGGAGAAGAATTCGAACAAGTAAATCTTCAAATTGTTCAAGGACAAGCTCCCATAAAGATTTCCCTGCAGCGACGGCCCCAGATAGAGAGAGAGAGAGGTAAGGAGTTAGTGAACAAACAATCCATCATGAAAACTCAGAAGCATTAAGGAGCAGCGGTACACTGGGTGACAGTAAGGATTACCTTGCTCTGCTGGTAACTCTGTGTGTCGTATGGACATGGGAGTCGATCCAGGAACCGCACAGGAACAGACAGCAGAGAAAAAGACGACTTAGTGATGAATAAATACTGGAAAGACATGTTTTTAACTTCCTATTTCGTAATGGGGAAGTTACTTGATGCATAACATAAACACAGAAAGAGAGAATCCCTTCAAAACCAAACATTCGGCATGAATCAAGTGTTTTCCTTGAAGAGAAATAATGAAAATGAATAAAGGTTAAAGTGTATCTGAGGGAAGTGGAGTTCACCCTCTGTGACCTCCCAGGTGGGATTAATACAAAGCAGCTGTTTAGGTCCGGGACAAGAGAGATTACCTTTGGCAGATATAAAGTTACTGCGGTGATCCTGCGGCCACTGTTCAGTGTCAAATGTCTGCCAGATCCCAGGTACCAGGGCGGATGTGTTACAGTGAGGCAACACCCAACAAGGTCACCGTGCTCAACACGGACACAAAGCTTTTCAGAACTCATGTCAAACCATTACGTCTCTGATTACGTGGAGCAGCTCAGCATTTTAGGGTCTGATTGTGTTTGAGTGGAAGACGAAACAATTTTAATTGGTTAAATTGTATCTATTTATCGTGGAAATACTTGTGATCACTGAACTCTGAGATAAAAGGGTTAGGGTTAGGGTTTATAGGGTTAGGGTTAGGGTTAGGGTTAGTTTTTTATGGTCTTGATGTTTCTTTTATGTTGACGACTGTGTTGGAGGAGAAGATGAAGGAAGGCAGTTATCTGACTGTAGAAGTAAGAACAGCTGCCATAAGAACAAACACTTTGAGTCTATTAGTTGAGCACAAGTCTGCTGTTTCTTAAACTAATTTCTCATTTTAAAGCGCATGAATGCAACAGGTTGGTCTGGAAAGTCTTACTGATATAGATTGAGCATGAAATTTCATTTAGCATTACTTTTATCATTGTTTACTGACTTTACTTCAATAAAATATTATGAAAGAAAATACCTCTACCAGGTAGACTGACCTTGGTTGTACTCTGTCCAGTCAGTATGAAATTAAATTTCCTACCTGAAAGCATATTTTTCTAATGGCAGAGAAAAAGACAATTTATTGAGGCAATGTGGCAAAACACAACAACATTTATGTAATCAAGAGAAGCTCTAAAGATTTTCAGCATCATAAGGTAACTGTGAAGGAACAAAAGCTCTAGTCTAAATAACTAAAGAGACAGTAAAATACAGTCTCTCTCTCTGCAATGTCTCTCCTTGTACAAGTATCTAATAGAGTATTGCTTTACAGCAGATGTGGGCAACTGGCAGCCCGCGGGCCACATGTGGCCTCCGACTTACCGAAATAATTCCAAAAAAGGAGAGACAAGTAAGAATGTCACTTAACCACATTTGAAGCCAATGTCAAGTGGACTTATTGTCAATACTGTCAAATTAAATTCAGTTTATGGTTAGACTAATCAAGTAGATGCATTCTGTTACCATTTGGCCCGAGATGATGACAGTATTTTTGTTTCCCTCACAACTGTTTTAAAATACAGTATATATTAGGGACCAACGATTAATTGGCCAGCCGATTTAATTGTTCGGTTACAGTCATTAGAGAATAATTGAAAATCGACCAAAAATTGGCTGATTGACACCAAAGTTCACACTTATTTTTTTTCTCCAAATAAAATGCAGGGATATGCTGTTTTTCTGATGTCTTTGTGTTTTATTTCCCCAAACAGCACGATTTTCGGTCATTGGGGTCGTCAAAGCCTTCACACTGTTCACGAATATACAAGAAAAATTTAAATAATCGTTTTTGCAGACTGTACGAGCTGAATCTGCGCCGACTCGCATGATTATGCAATTGTGATGACGTGAATTGATGTTTTTAAGCAAGAATAAAACGTCATAAGTGTGCGCCATCCATTCAGAAAAAATAAAGGCACTAAACATGGAAAGAACACTGGCCCTTGCAGTATTCTTCTGTTTGGAGAAAAATCCCCCAAAAAAGAAGAAGAGAACATGGCTGGATAAGAGAGGCGAACTGGGGATGCCACTTTTGCAGGAGCTTGAAGGAAGAACTTGTAAGCATGTCATACTGCATTTCTATTGGTTTGTTTAAGCTGACGTGATCACAGCTGCCGCCATGACTCCCCAAATATCAGACACAGTCCAATAGTTGTTGTGGGCTTACGACCAAAACCTTGGCCTTCCTATTGACTGATGTATAGGTTGACAGAACTTTTTCTTCCCCAATATCTACATCAGCCCCCCCAAAAAATCTATATTGGTCGGGCCCTAGTATAGTTTATAGTGTAATATTCAAGTTATATTTCAGTTATGAGGCTTCCCGTGGCTTCGTGTTTAACCAGAATCGTTAACAGAAAAATCTGAATAATCAGATCTCATTCACTAGTGTTGTCAGGTTTCTGATCATGTGCATACAGTTTTGTGTCATCTCTATGATTTGCACCATAAAAGGCTTTAAGGAAATCTGCTTCAGGAGCCCACACACTAACAAATCCATGTTTCTTAAAACTAGGTCAGGATCTCACAAGTGTTTCTGAACAGAAGTTTACATGTACGACACATAGCAAGAACACTTGTGCGCATACAGATAGACACATTAGCATGAGGGTTTATGGTCACCGTGAGATTCCGGGACACTGCAGCATGTAAACACATTATTTAGGTTTTTGAATAGATTCATTCAAGCTTGATTTATAATTGGTACGATATATTCCAGTAGAAACGAGTGGAGGGTAAAACTATCAAATATTCAAGGTTTAAGGAACTTCATGCTTCCGATCCCAGGTCATAATACCACTGCAGTTCCTGATATATATATCCTTGCACTGTGTTTCATTTTATGGTCTGTAACTGTATGGAAGGTTATGCAAGTTTGTGTTGACAACATGAGATTTCCTGTATAAATGAATGCCAAATAAATAAAAAGTTATAATAAATAGAAAGGCAAATTAGAATCTGGAAAAATAACAAGTCCATCACAGCGAAAATGCATTCACATGTACAGACGCCTATAAGCATCAAATGAATGTTTTTGGACTGTGGATACAAAAACAGAGCACAGGGAGAACATGCAAACCCTACACAATCCTATGCTAGCTTTGAATTTGGGATTTTACAGTCGTAAACCACCTGCAGGTGAGGTGTTTTCATGATGCCACAGGTGCAACAGATTAACAGGAGCCAGTGGCACGTGCGCTTAGGTAATGACGAACCTGTTATTGTGCAATAAGGTGGGAAACCCTCGAGGTCACAAGTGATGACGTCGCTAATCCACCCGGTAGTACGGAGAAGGTTTGAGGATGACTTAAAACCCCACCCCACCACCACCATGTAGAAGAGAGTGTCGTACCGTTTAGGCCCCATTTCTCCCGCTGCCGCTTCACCTCGTCCAGGGAAAGTCCCGTGCTCTCGTTGACGGAGAAATAACTGTAAACTTCTTCCACACTCTTCGTGTGCGCGTTCTCCATGGTTACTGCTTCTCTGTCTCACACGCACGCGTGCACACACACGCATATACACACGAGGAAAACACTCCTCCTGGCTCCTCCCGAGACGCGTTCAGCACTTCAGCGGGAAAGCAGCACTTTCAGAGCCGATACGAGTCAGCACTGGGCTGGATGAAGACCGCTCAGTTCGTCCTCCAGCCTCCGGGATAGAACGGACACGGTGTGTGTGGGTGTGGGTGGGTGTGTGTGTGTGTGTGTGCGCGTGTGTGTGTGTGTGGCAGCGACCAGCGCAGAGAGGACTGCATTCACCCGGTCCGGAGCTCCGTGACTGTCTGCCGCCTCCTGATTCTCCCGTGCTTGCTTGTACCTCCCTCTCTGTGGCTCCGCGCGCTCCGACAGGCGGCTTTTATCAAAGGTGACTCTCCGCCGCCCCTCTTCCCCGCGTGAGGACTCACACCATTGGACGTGGGAGGGAGGGAGAGAGAGAGAGAGAGAGAGAGAGAGAGAGAGAGAGAGAGAGAGAGAGAGAGCAGGAAATGATGAGAGGGCGCAGTACCCCCCCATATTCCACCTCCTCTGCCTTCTTTAGGTTAGACCATGAGTATCACTTTGCACCAGTTTTTCCTTGCTGAAAGCAAATGTCTGCTGTCAACTTTACACTTTAAAACCTTCATATTGTATTGATGAAATGCATGTGATGGTGATAAATTATGTTTCCATGCCCTGTGCTTTCATCCAGATTCAAAATGACTCAATTGTAGTCATACATGAAATTAAGGTAAAATCCTTCTTGTAGAGCAGATCTGGGCATCATAAGGCCCGCGGAGGGGGGTGGGGGGCTTATTGGCTTTTTACATCTAAAACTCACATTTTTTCACATTACTGGTGATTATTACAGTTTTGATAGTGCCTTGGCTAGCAGAGCTCGCAATTATTACCTCACAAAATCGGTTTTCCACAGTGAAAAAAGACAGTTGTTAAAAAGAAAAATAATTTTTACCGAACTTCAAATTTGAAAAAATGTCACGAGATCAGACAAAGAGTAAGAAAGAAAAGTGATGCAAAACAACAGTAACTCATAAAAATCATATGCATAAATCAGCTTTTATTCAAGAGATAATTCTTTGAGTAAAACTAAAGTCCACTTACAGTTTAACGAACCGACTGTGAAATCCACAGTAACTAACTGGCAGCAAGTAAGACAAGTAAGCTACTGTAAAAAAATAACAGCACTGTAACTGTACAATTAATCACAATAATTATTATGTACTGTGGTTTATATTACAGAACTATACTACGCGGGTTTTCACGCGGTCCGACTGAAAAGTTGTGGATGGTACAGAAACAACATGCGACCACCAGGTACGATTTTCTGCTACCCCTTGTTGTTTACATACGCCGCTTTGTGCTCACTGGGGGTTTTGTTAACTGGGTTTATTGAAACATCGGCTGTCTCTTAACAAGATACAGACGCTCCTCTCAGGAATAGGAGGAGGAGATTCAGCAGGAGCTTAATGTTGCAGTTTACAATGAGAAAGTTTAACCTGAGTTAAAGAGAACGACTTGGACGGCCGCCAGCCGCTTCCATGTTCTTCGCTGGACGCGTCCCTGAGTCATTCACAACCCCGCCTACATTTTTACCGTACTTTCTGTGGTGGCACTGCGCAACAGAGTTGGGCCTGGGTGCGCTTTGCCGTACCATAACCTCCCGCTCCGGCACGTACTGCACAGTGGAACAGTGGCTTAATTATAAAGAACCGTAGTTTATATGACTGGCAGCAATTGACAAGTTACTGTAAAGAAAACATCACAGTGCTCCAACTGTACAATTAAACACAGTAATTATTATGTCCTGTGGTTTTTATTACAGTTCTATTGTTGTAACTGAAATATAACACAGTAATTATAATGTACTGTGGTTTATATTACAGTTGTGTTGTTGTAATTGTAAAGAAATCCAGAGTAAATATCTGGCAGCAATTGATAAGTAAGTTACTGTAAAAAAAAAAGGTACTACAACTGTAGATTCCATCCATCTTCTAACCCGGTTATCCAGTTCAGGGTTCGTGGGGTGCTGGAGTTGATCCCAGTATACTGTGGGCGAGGGCAGGGTACACCCTGGACAGGTCGCCAGTCTGTCACAGGTCAAACACATATAGACAGAAAACCATTCACATTCATACCTCGGGGCAACTTAGCATGAGTAATTTACCTGACATGCATGTTATTGGACTATGGGAGGAAACCAAAGTACCCGGAGGAAACCCACGCACACACAGGGAGGACATGCAAACTCCACACAGAAAGTGCCTGGGTCAGACTTGAACGCACATCCTTCTAGCTGTGAGGCGAGAGTGCTGTAGAATTATTCTGTACTGTGGTTCATATGACAAATCTATTGTTGTAACTGTAAAATATAGCACGGTAATTATGTGCTGTTGTTTGTATTTCAGTAGTTGTGACTGTGAAATAAAACACACATTCTACTGCATTATATTTTACAGTAGTATTTTATAACTGTAAAATATAAATGATTATGTACTGTGATTTATATTACAGTAGGATTAATGTAAGATACAACACATTAGCATCCAATATTATAGTTCAACCCAACATTAATATGTACTGTATACATCAGTGATTTTCAACCAGTGTGCCATGGCACACTAGTGTGCCGTGAGAGATCGTCAGGTGTGCCGTGGGAAATTATCTAATATCAACTAATTAACCATTGTCGGGTGTCTGTGCTGTAATAAAGTGTGGCAGATAATGTAATACTCTTCTATTTCAGTGGGTGGCAGCAGAGGGCGATAAATGCCTGGAAAGACAAGAGAGTTAGCGCTGCGCGACACGTGACAGTGACAGTTTGGGATCACAGCAAGACGAGGCGAGCAAGTGACAGTGATGGAGAAGTTTTTGAGAAGGGAAAATGCAAATGCCGAACAGGGTCCTGGACAAGATTCGGACCCAGATGAAGGCCCTAGTATGAGTGGTCGACAAAAGAAAAAAGACAAGACGGTGAGCTTGAGGCAATACAGCGAAAGCTATCTTTCATTTGGATTTACTTTCACCGGGGATGCGACAGCACCGACTCCGCTGTGCTTGGTGTGTGGTGAGAAGCTATCCAATAGCGCCATGGTGCCAAGAAAGCTTAAACGCCATCTCCAAATGAAACACCCTTCCGTTCAAAACAAACCGATGGACTATTTTGTACACTTACGTACAAACAATGAGAAACAGGCAACTTTTCTGGGAAAAACCACAAAAGTAAACAAGAGAGCCCTCAAAGCTAGCTACCTTGTTGCTGAACTCGTAGCTAAATCAAAAAAGTCCCACACTGTGGCAGAAACATTAATACTGCCAGCTTGTAAAGCCATTGTAAATGAGATGCTCGGCCCTGACGCGGCCGAAGAGATAGCTAAAGTGCCTCTCTCAGATAACACAATTGCCAGACGTATTGATGGCATGTCTGCGGACATCGAAACTGTTGTTTTGGAAAAGATGCGCATCAGTAAGAAATTTGCCTTGCAACTTGATGAGTCGACGGATATTAGTGGACATTGTCAGCTCTTGGTCAACGTGCTTTTTGTGGATGGAGAAGCCATTAGAGAAAACTTCCTATTTTGCAAGGCACTGCCAGAAAAATCAACAGGAGAGGAAATATTTCGGGTCACGTCGGAATATCTTGACAAAAGCGGGCTTACGTGGGAAAACTGCACAGGTGTCTGCACTGAAGGAGCTTGACTTCGATAAAAACTAAAAACAGAGACAGACTGAGAGCTGTTGAGGAAGAGCTTCGTGTGTGTCTTTCGACCATTCCTGCCGGGATATCCATTTTGTGTTCATCGAAACAGGCCCAGGTTTCACACTAAGTGAGTATGAATACATTTAGAAACTATATTATTAACTATATGTATTATATGTACTGTGTGTCATTTTGTGTCATTTTGGTTGGTGGTGTGCCCCAGGATTTTGTGAATATAAAAAATGTGCCGCGGCTCAAAAAAGGTTGAAAATCACTGGTATACATTATTGATGATTGAACTAAATAAAACTATTTTCCAAGTGTTGCATTTTTGGTTATAGAAATCATATTTTAACTTTATAATAAAAACTGTAATGTATGTTATGTTTACATTTCAATTATATTCAATAGGGACATCCCTATCACACTTTTTTGCCCCCGATTCTGATCCGATTTTTCAGAATTGAGTATCGGCCGATACCGATACTTTCCCGATCTGATACTTACATTGCTATTGCAAATATACTCAATAGTCTATTTTTGGAGCAACTAAGATGTCTGAAGCGGAAAGCACTATTGGCAGAAGTTTTGTTTAGCTAGAAATTATTGTAAAACTCACTTATTGAATCAAAATTCTTCTCAGAATGACTTAAGAACTTATTTAAACTTTATTCAGTCATAACAACAAAAACCCAATTACTCTCTGCAGTCTTGTATCTCTTATTTATGTTAACTTAAACAACTTCACCTGGATGTTTTGGCAAATAAATCACTATGAACACGGCTCAACACAAGGCTTCAGCGCATGTAGTGCAAATGCCACGCCTTTAGGGG
This sequence comes from Lipophrys pholis, assembly GCF_963383615.2. NCBI lineage: Eukaryota > Metazoa > Chordata > Actinopteri > Blenniiformes > Blenniidae > Lipophrys > Lipophrys pholis. The sequence continues at coordinate 30,969,599 of NC_137638.1, forward strand.
CGCTGTGACTCACCAAACACAACAGACCACATAGAAATTTAGAAGTAGACTCCTGCATAAAAACACATAAACCACTCTATATAACTCTAGTTTTATAGGTCTATGGCCCCGCACCGCCTGCATCTAGCTTCTGCAGCTCGACCGGAGCTTGTAGTCCGTGATTGTTGTGGTTATTAGGTGACGTTGCGGACCGCGGTGGGGGGAGGAGGGGGGCGATTACGTCATCTTTTTTCCACGGATGATCGTCTTCGCTGAGCGTACTCCGCCGCATGTTTACTTTTTAGATGTCTTATCAGATTAGTTGTGTTAAACGAAGCTCTGGTGCTCCACCTCTCGGGACTGTGGCGAAGAAAATAGTACAACTGGCCGCTGGACTGGTTTCGTTGCCAACCTTAAAATACCTCCAGACTGCTGACATTTTATCCTCTCAATGGCTTTAGGCTGCTAACCTCAGTTTACGGCAGGTCGCAAACGGGGCTCGCTTTACGGCAGCTGACGTGAATTTTAAATTTTTTATTTCTTTTTTTTAGATCGGCGGTGTGATCGGCTGGATTTTCCGATTCCCGATCACTCACAAATCACCAATATCGGCCCCAATCCGATATCTACCGATCTGATCGGGACATACCTAATATTCAATATAGCAACTTGTGAGCATTTCTATTAGTGTGATTCATGTTATGCAGCAATTTAGTGAATACTAGTATTCTGCTGTCAAAATAAAATGTTAATACATTTTAAATTATTCATGTTTTAAGTTTCAACAAACTTAAGTTTTTTCCAAACATAATTTTCTTTACTTCTTTACTTTTAACAGTAACAAGTATGGAAAAATTTCAATGAACACAATTCTGCCTAAATGGTAAGCATACCATGGCTACCACAAACACAATGAATTTTTGTCTTCCTGAACATAATGCGTGCAGTTTTCGTCCATCTGAACTAAACTGCGAATAACTGACCTTCTGCAATAATGTCTACATTTTTAAAATGTTAGTAACCATAGAACAGTGGATATTAATATCCCTAAAAACAGTGGCAATATTTTTTTTTGATCCAAGATGGCGGCGCGCACGGTTGCGGCGGCTAGCGGCTCTCCTCCTCAGTGCTATTCTTTATCGTATTTTTACTTCTTTACTTCTTTCTTTTTTTACTTTTTTCTCACGTATGCGTGTACTACCGGCTCGGCGAACATTCGGTACACCCGCCAGACACTTTTGGATACCGGCTTCCATCGCCAGATATCGGTCTCCAGCGACTTCCACCACAAGCACAACATCCCAGAGGATATAGCAAGACCACCGGGCTCTCCGTGGATTGTTATCGGGTCTGGGAGGCGGCGCAGACTGCGAAGGGAGAGGAAGCAGAAACGGGGCTGCAGGTCCAGTGTTATGCTACGGCTAAAGAAACATCCACACAAGCCGCCTCTACCGAGCCTGTTTCTCTGCAATGCCAGATCCCTGGTACATAAAATGGACGACCTGGAACTACAATTCGCTGGAAATCGCTATGTTCGGGACTGCTGTGTTCTGGTGATCACTGAAACATGGCTTCACCCGGGGATCCCCGATGCTAGCATGCAGCTAGCAGGCCGCACTTTGCTCCGCTGGGACAGGACTGTGGACTCCGGTAAGAGCCGAGGAGGGGGTCTCTGTATGTACGTGCATGATAACTGGTGTAACAACGGGACAATCATAGACCAGCACTGTTCCCCAGACCTCGAGTACATGTCTGTAAGATGCCGGCCTTTTTTTCTACCGAGAGAGCTAACTGTAGTGATCGTCACGGCTGTTTACATCCCACCCGATGCCAACGTAAACACAGCGCTCTCTCTCCTGCTGAACACCATCAACGAACAGCAGCGGGTCCACCCGGATGGCGTTCACATTATTGCAGGGGACTTTAATAAGGCCAACTTGAAGACTGTGCTGCCGAAGTTTTACCAACATGTGAAGTGTTCTACCAGGGGAGAGAACACTCTGGATCATGTTTACACCAACATCAAGCACGCATACAGAGCCACACCCCTCCCCCACCTCGGACAGTCAGACCATCTTTCCCTCCTGCTCTCTCCAGCCTACACCCCCCTCAGACGCAGAGACAGACCCTCCATAAAGACAGTTACAACCTGGCCTGAGAAGGCACTTTCAGACCTACAGGACTGCTTCAGCCGAACAGACTGGGACTTATTTGAACACCAGGAACTGGAGACTTACACAGGAAGGGTACTGGACTTCATCAAGTTCTGCATCGGGAATGTGACGGTCGACAAAACCATCCCGGTTTTCCCAAACCACAAACCCTGGATGACCAGCCAGGTCCGCTCACTCCTCAGGGCCCGCGACGCTGCCTTCAGGTCAGGTGACAGAGTTCTGTACAGGGCTGCTCGAGCTGACCTGAAGAAAGGAATCAAAAAGCTAAAGCGGACCACAGGATGAGAATAGAGTCCCACCTGTCCAGCAACAACCCACGAGAGGTGTGGCGGGGCATACATCACATCACCAACTTCAGAGGCTGTGATGTAACAACAGCAGACCCGAGTGTGCTGCTAGCAGAAGAGCTTAATATAGTCTTTGCTCGCTTCGAGACACCACAGCAGCACTCATCTGTTCCAGCCCTGCCTCCAGCCCTGCCTTCACCCCCACCAGGCTCCCCCACCACTCCACTGACTGTACAGGAGTACGAGGTCAGGCGGGTGCTCCTGACAGTGAACCCCAGGAAAGCTGCGGGCCCAGACAGAGTTCCTGGCAAGGTGCTCAGAGCATGCGCCAACCAGCTCACCACCACCTTCACCAGGATCTTCAACCTCTCCCTGGCCCAGGCAGTCATCCCGTCCTGCCTCAAATCAGCCACAATAATCCCGGTGCCGAAGAAGTCTCCCGTCACCACCCTGAATGACTACCGTCCGGTGGCCCTCACCCCGGTAATCATGAAGTGCTTCGAGAGGCTAGTTCTACAGCACATTAAGGACCATCTCCCCAAAGATCTCGACCCCTACCAGTTCGCATACCGGGCGAACAGATCCACTGAAGATGCCATCGCTGCAGCTCTCCACCATGCTCTGCACCACCTGGAGCAACAGCAGAGCTACGTCAGGATGCTCTTTGTGGACTACAGTTCTGCCTTTAATACATCCTCATCACAAAACTAGACACTCTTGCCCCCCCCCCCCCCCTCACTTGTGCTTGGATTAAGGACTTTCTCTCCAACCGGCCCCAGACAGTGAGACTCGGCCCCCACCTCTCCTCCACCCGCACGCTGAGTACCGGCTCCCCACAAGGCTGTGTGCTGAGCCCTCTCCTGTACTGCCTCTACACCTACGACTGCAGTCCGACCCACAACAACAACCTCATAGTGAAGTTCGCGGACGACACTACGGTGGTCGGACTCATCTCGAGGGGGGACGTGACAGCCTACAGAGAGGAGTTCCGGAAGCTGGCAGATTGGTGCTCAGAGAACAACCTTGCTCTGAACACCAAGAAAACTAAAGAGATCATCGTCGACTTCAGGAAACACAGCACCGACCCAGCCCCCCTCTACATCAACGGCGAGTGTGTGGAGAGGGTCCACTCCTTCCGGTTCCTTGGCGTCCTCATCTCCAACAACATCTCCTGGACAGAGAACATCACTGCAATCACCAAGAAGGCTCAACAGCGGCTGCCCTTCCTGAGAGTTCTCAAAAAGTACAACCTGGACTCCAACCTGCTGCTGACCTTCTACCGCTCATCTATCGAGAGCCTGCTGACTTACTGTATTACAGTATGGTACGGCAGCTGCACCGTTGCAGACAGCGAGAGGCTCCAGAGAGTGGTAAAGGCAGCACAGAGGATCATCGGCTGCTCTCTCCCCTCCCTGATGGACATTTACACCTCCCGCTGCCTCAGCAGAGCTACGAACATTATCAAGGACAGCTCCCACCCTGACTCTGACCTGTTTCACCTGCTGCCCTCGGGAAGGCGCTACAGGGTCATGAGATCAAAAACGAACAGATTCAAAAACAGTTTTTTCCCCAAAGCCATAACCACTGTGAACTCTTGTATGCACTGACTTCACTTAACTTTACTTACAGACTACCTCATAATGTGCAATATAATTTTTATAGTTCTTATTATCCTGTAAATACACTCTGTACTCCTGTAAATACACTTTGTACCCCTGTAAATACCCTCTGTACCGTTCACAGGACTGGACCGTGCACCTTACCCCCTACACCCCCCACCCTCCTTCTTGCACTATATTCTGCCCTTTTTGACTGCTGCACTGTCACTGGAGTTGTTTTTAATCTCACTGTACCTGTACATGTGACAATAAAAGGCATTCTATTCTATTCTATTCTATTCTATTCTATTCTATTATATCAACAAAATGTAGGATAATCACTATCACTTTATTCTTGCATAGAACATATTGAAAATAAACAACTAAATGTAAAAAGTAGAACACAGTTAAAAACCTCTGAAGCAAAATCCACTCACCAAATCTAAACATTAAGGTTGTGGGGAAGTTGCAGTAATATGGAGTCAAACGTTTCACGTGACAACACCCAGTGTTGGGAAAGTTCAGTTTCTACATGAACTCGTTCAAAGTTCAGTTCACAAATTTTAAAGTGAACTAGTTCAGTTCATAGTTCTAAATTCCCAGTTTCAAAAATGAACTAGTTCATAGTTTTTTTTTTCAATAGGTTGCTTCGAGCTATTACCCTCAGAATACTGGCATTTCTCCATTGTTGCCACCCATTCAGTCCACACTAGTAGCCAGCTGCAGCTTCCCATCTTGACAGTATATTCTCAAAAACATGAGGAAAACCTTGCTGCTTGAATGGTCTTTTTGAATGAGGAATTATGAAAACAAAACAAAAAAAACCCGAACAATAGTCCTTAAGGTGCAAAGGAAAATATACCAGGCAGTTTCTACAAACATATCACAACTTAAAATAGTAGAAACCTCAAGGAATTTTTCAGTTACTCGCACATACCTTGAAAAGCTAGCCGGGTTCAATGAGCTGTCTCAGGTTTGATGTTGAAGTGGTTGAGTTGCTTCTTGAAACCCGGCGGGCAAAGTTTATACAAAATAGTACGATTTTTCCCACCTGGATCATCACTGACGTTTTCATAAAATTATTTTAAGTATCGTGAATTCTGGACTAATGAGCGCACCGGAATATAAGCGGCACCCACCAAATTTAAAAGGGAAAAAAAGAAAAAGAAATGTAGGAGGTCTGTGATGCACCTGAACGCATCACCAGGTATCTGCGGCATGAAGCTCATTAATCCTTAAAAAGCTGAGTCCTCTGCTTCAAAGCATGTTTAAAAAAAAAGAAAAAGTAGCAGCTTATCGTCCGGAATGTACGGTAACCATACGAAGATGAAGTATTAATGGTGAAAGCAGAGTCTGAGGTAGTGCTGCTGTCTTCCATTTGTTTTGGCCGCAATGCTTCGCATCCTGATGACGTATGCGGCGGTGCGACTCTGTGTTGGCTGCTGTTGCCAGATTGGCTGTTTTCCCCCTACATGATAAGGCCCGTTTACGGTGTGCTTTAGCCGAGTTTTCGACTGGAAGGCTGGGAAATCTGGTACCCTCTTAAACAATGTTTAACTGTGAGATGCGAGCGCTGTTCACAAACGCCAGAATGAGTGCACTCACAGTAACGTTCATCAGGCAGAAATACAGCACGTTCGCCTAAAATATGAACGAGTTCATGAACAAGCGTTCGTTGAACTCGTTCAGGCCCAACACTGACAACACCTAATCCGTTAAAAAAAGGAGTGTGTTTACACTGCAGCAGCGGACACAGAGACAACGATGTAGTTAGTATGCCGGGCCATACAAGGGTGCTGTTGCTTGATTTTGTAATGAAACTACACAGACCTGTGTGCAGAGAACAATACATTATGAACGTGAAGAAAATGGAGAGAACCCGACATCCGCATGGACTGATGACGCATCGGATGCTATCAGGGGTGAGTCTCAACTATTAAACTACTGATCTGGACGATAAAACTAGAATACGGACTGTGAGTCGTACCACTATGCGGCCGCCATGTGTGTTTACAACTGGATGAGCAGGAGGGAGGGGGAGAGATGCGCATGCGCAGTAACAAGCTCTGTAGCCTCCATCAGTCTCTGCAGGAGGGAATAGCGGCCGTGAAAGAATCTTTTCACCTTGGGAGCCGGATAAAATACTTTGCGGATACAGTGCCTCCGCACACTGGTGCCGTGTAAGAAAGTTTTGTGGATACACTCGTATTCGTTGTTGTGTTCGGACCTAAATGCTGTGACACAGTTGGTATTTACTCTACAGAGGAAAAAAACAAGATTGTTGCACAAAATATTGACTGCTACACCTGATATTAAGTATGCAAAGCTTCCACCATAATACGCAGACTCCTTGCCACTTAAGAGCTTGTGACACCAAATCAGTTTTGAGAAAAAGCAACACAAAATAAAAATATTTTCATCATGAAACATTTTTGTCATACTGCCTTCGTCCGCTCGTAAAAAACTACAAAAAAGGAGGGAAAGTAAAACTTTACTGCCGCTCGCTTAAGCAGATCAAACTTTCTCACCCTCCTCCATCTTGCTGTGATGTCACAGGAGTAACAGGCTCCACTGGAGAACTCCTTTCACAGTCTGGTGGGATTTGGTGCAGAAGCTCCAATGAAGTCAATAAGTGTTGTTGTATTATTTTAACTTGAATTCTTCTATGTAGTCTGCCATTTTAGGTTCACTGTTACAGAGACAAAAGCTTTGCATTTGACCATGTGTTTCCCTAAATGTTGTTTTCACTGATTCTCAAGAACAATAGAGGTATGTTCGAATTGTCCCTCCTAACTCCTTAACTATCGACTTTTCCTTAACCCTGGAAGTGTTTTGTGTGGTGGCCATGATAAGTGCTGTCCGAATTCTCAATAAGCTAAGGAAAGGAGGCTCATTGCTTCCTTTAGAGCCTCCTTTAGCTTAGGAACCACTGATGCATCCTTTCGCAAAGGAGGCGAACTCATGCTGCCCCACAATTCCGTGCGGCGACAGCATTTAAAGGGACCCGCTCGAAACTCACGATGTCGGAAACAGGGAGCAGATCATGTAAGTTACCAACGCAATAATCTGACTTTAACAATTTTAAATCATATAAAGCCCAAATGAACTTGTAGTTCTTTCCCCACCATGGTGGACGTCACTAACTTGCACCGCCGTCGCATTATTATGACGTCACTAAGTGAAAGTGCTGTCCGACTGCCACACTAACGTGATCGCCTTTCACTAACTCCTTTAGGAAGCCCTCTAACACCTTTCCTTAACCCCGTGACGTCATCCACGGGGTTAAGATAAAGTCGATAGTTAAGGAGTTAGGAGGGACAGTTCGGACGTACCCATGGTGTTGTCATGTAAATAAGTACCCACTGCAGCCTGTCAAACAGAAGCCCGCCTGAAGGACAGGAGTCCATTATGATTGGCCGGAGTGGTCCAGGGTCATAGGGAGGGCCTGGATAGAGAAGTCCGCCCGTGTTTGTGTAGAATCTCTGTCTTTCCTTCGTCTTAAGTGTTTGGGAGAGCACGGCCGTCCTGTACAGCTGACCATGTGGTGAGAATGTCTTTGTTTAATAAATAATTGTGTTAATTCGTAACTATCTCAGATCTGTTGTCCTTGAGCCAGCCACAGTTTAGGAACATGCAGAATCTAGAGAATGTAGATAAATATAATAGATAAAATAATATCCATTAGTGTGTTTTTCTTCTCAAAAACAGCATACAACGGTCCATTTGCGCCACTCGGTGTCTCTGTTAACATGCCGCGCACCTGTAGCTCCGCTCATGTAGCCCATGGTGATCACCTCATGGCTCACGCAGCTGTAGTGAGTGCAGCCCTGCCCTCTGATTGCGCTCTCTGATTGCGAGACGGATGGGTGAGCAATCCTGGTCCTTGAGGGCCACAGCCCTGCATGTTTTCCATGTATCCCTTCTCAAACACACCTGAGTTATCGCGATGAGGCTCTGCAGAATGCTTGATAACGAGCCAATGGTTGCTGTTAGCGTTGATGTGAGGACACATTGAAACCGTGCAGGGCTGCGGACCAGGCTTGCTCACCCATTATTGCTTTGTATATATAAACACTAATCATACAATGAATAAAATAAAATATAACATTAAAGCTAACTTCATTTATTCCACACATAAAACGTGTTTGTTTTTTTAAACATGCAAAACAATGTAACAAAGATTATCATTAATTTTGGGGTGCTATTAAAACTACACATTAGAAGCTAAATAAGCATTTTAGAAATATAAGAAAATATTGTTGTATCGTAAATATGAACAGATAGAACCCCAGCCAGAAATGTTTGGGACTCCAGAGGAACGTGGCAGGGGATAAAGACTCTCACAGGCTACAAGGCCACACCACCCCCTCAACAGTCCTTCATCTGTGAATTTCTACAGTAATATGATTGTTACTGTGATATCTACAGTAGTTTACTAATTACTGGTTGTTATACAACAATTTACTATAAAAAATATTTACAGTAATTCCTTTCCCATAAATACAGTAAATAACTGGATTTCACAGCTATTTGTAACAGGGCATTTAGGGCACTATGAATTTCTACAGTTCTATAATGCTTGCCCTGATTTTCCACAGTGCACAATATGATACTGTAAATTTTGAAATGTTACTGTGAATTTCCATAGCACTAACATGGTTTCTGGGATTTTCTACATATTTCAATATGTAACTGACTTTTTACAGTACTGTAGTGGTTGCTACAATTTCCCACTGTTGGGATTTATGGTTGGTTATTAGCATTAAATTACTGTAAGTAATGGATTACTGAAAGTAATAAATCACTGGAAGCAATTTATGAAAAATTTTAATTATTAATGGAAGTAAACGGTCATTTACTCATTAACAACTCCTAAAGTAATTACTTAAAAGTTAATAAATTATCAAAAATTAATTTATTAATGAAAAATCATTAATTTGCATAAATTTGTTATATATTTATTAATAATAAAAGGGGGGGGGGGCACCACCAGATAAACTGGAAATAGTTAATACCAAAATAACAGTCTCGTTTGTAAAAAGGTTTATTTAAGTTAGCTAATATTTCTGTGTAAAAATATAACACTCTTAAATAAAAGGAAAGGTGTGAGATCTGAGCACAGACTGTTACAAACCAGTGAATTGTCAACAATAAATACACAATAATCACCAAGAATCGTTCAATTCAGCTAACAGGCGTTTATTAACTAAATGTGCATGGTGATCTAGGCCCAACACCACTGTATACAATGTTTTACTGTAATGTTTGATACGTTACTGTGAATTTCTTAGGAACTATAATGGTTGCTAAGATATTATGCTACTGTGAATTTTTACAGCACTGTATAATTGGTTTGATTATATTCGGTAGTGGTAATAATACTGTGATTTTCTACAGTACATATGTTACTGTGAATTTTTACAGCACTGTATAATTGGTTTGATTATATATGGTAGTGGTAATATTGCTGTGATTTTCTATGTTACATTATATGTTACTGTGAATTTTTACAGCACTGTAATTCTTGCTTTTACTTTATATGGTAGTGGTAATATTACTGTGACTTTCTACAGTAGAATAGGGTTTACAGTTAATCCGTACAGTAGTGTTACAAGTACTGTGATTTATCACAGTAGAACAAGGTCCACAGTGAATTTCTACAGTATTATGAAAATTATTGTGATTTCTACACTATTTAAATTATTACTGCTTATTATACAACGATTTACCGTAAAAAAAAATGTTTTTTTACAGTAATTAACTTCACAAAAATACAGTAAATAACTGTGGATTTAACCGCGTAAGTCATGGCCCTCGATAGTGATGCTAATTTTATTTATTTATTTATTTTTAACTTAATTTTTATTGAAATGTTTTCAGTTTTCACAGTTACAGTGTCAGGGCAAAACAAATATACAAAATCTATCCATCTTCCATCAACCAAAGTCTCTATTGTCCAGTGGTGGCGGTGTCCTCTTCTGTCCTCCTGAAGTCAGTCCATTTTCCTCACTTTTCTTCAAATTGAGACTCCTGTAATTTTAGTTTGTGAGTGAGTCTCTCCATTACAAATATTTCCTCAACAACACGTAACCACCGCTCCTGGGTCGGCGGCTCCACTTTGTACCACAATCTGGTAATCACTTTCTTGCTTGCTGTTAGTAATATCTTAAACAGATATACGTCTTCTCTTTGTATCACATTATGAGTTATGTTTCCCAAATACACAATCTTAAAAGTTTTGGGGAACTGATATCCTATTACTTTTTGTAAACTCTGCCATATTTGTTCCCAATACACCTGTAATTTGTGACAGGACCAAAATATGTGTGTGTGATCTGCATCAACGTGTCCGCACAATCTCCAACATGGCTGTTGTGCCGACACCACTTTTGTCCTTATTTTTGGAGTTATGAAAAATCGAACAATATTTTTCCAGCTAAATTCCCGCCAAACCCTGGAGCTCGTGGCCGTGCACTGTGATTTACACATAACAAACCATTCCTCTTCTGTTATTTGTTCATTTAGCTCTCTTTCCCATTTTTCTTTAATATATAGAGAGGAATCGTCCCTATTCGACACCAGGTTTTGGTATAAAGCTGAGATCACTCTACACTTTTTCCCTTCATAAACTTTCTGGAATATCTCCACTATTCCATTATCTCTGTCAATCCTAATCTCCTTCTCGAAATAGTGTTTTAGTTGTAGATATCGATAGCGTTCATTTTCCTTTAGTCCAAATTTTTCCTTGAGTCTCTCAAAACCCTGCAGCTTCCCCCGTTCCATTATGGTGCATATTGCTGTGATTCCTTTGTTTGCCCATTGCTCAAATCCTCTATCAATCGTCCCTGGTTTAAACCTGTGGTCAAATGCAAACCAAATCAGCATCTTTATCTCCTCCTCCAATTTATACTTTTCCACCACTACATTCCAAATTTCTACTGTAGTTTTAGTTATTATATCCAGTCTATTATCCAGTTTTCTCAACAGTCCTTTGTCTGCTATTAAGTTCCGTAACTCTGTGTCCATTGTGCCCAGTTCTATATCTTTCCATCTTGCGACAAAAGCATTGTTGCACCAAAACACCAGAGGTCGGATTTGTGCTGCATAGAAATATTCTTTCAGGTTTGGCAAAGCAAGACCTCCTTTCTCTTTAGGCAGCTGCAGGGTTTTATAACGAATCCTAGGTTTCTTCCCTCCCCATATGAACCTTGATATCCACTTAACCCATTCCATGAACTGTTTTTGTGGGATTTTCACCGGCAAAGATTGAAACAGGTACAGAAGTCTTGGTAAAATGTTAAACTTAATTATCTCTATTCTTGAGCTGAAATCCAAACAAATAGCCGACCATATGTCCAGGTCCCTCCTAATATCATGGTTCACTTTTGTGTAATTTGCTTCATATAGCTTGTCTATTCTGTTCGTAATGTTGACTCCCAGGTATTTTATTATTTTAGCATCCCATTTGAGCTGATATACATCCTTTAGGTCTTGCGATGCCGAGTAATTTATCGTCAAAATCTGTGTTTTTTTCACATTATTTTTGAATCCTGAATATCCACCATAACATTCCAATAGTCTCATTGCTTTCGGAAAACTTTTGTCAGGATGCTTTAAGAAAAACAATATATCGTCGGCAAACAATCCTATTTTATGTTCTACCCCTCATAATCTCACTCCATCTACTCCGTCCTCCTGCCTGATCATCTGGGCCAGTGGCTCCATAAACAGTGCAAAAAGAGTCGGAGAGAGACTACATCCCTGTCTAGTCCCCCTCTCTAATCTGAATTGTTTTGTCAGGCTGCCATTTATTTTGACCCTTGCTTTAGGCTGCTGATATAGTGATTTAATACAATTGACTGATTGTTCATTGAATCCGAATTTTGCCATTACCGTATATAAAAATTCCCAATCTACACTATCAAAAGCCTTTTCGGCATCAATACTAACCAAAATTTTCCCCCTTTATTTGGACATAATCCACAATATGATATACTTCTGATATTATCTTGTGTTTGCCTTTCTTTGATAAACCCACATTGGTCTTCATCGATCAAGTCCTGCATAAATGTCTCTAATCTTTTGGCTATAATGGAGGTGTACAGCTTATAATCCACATTTAAGAGTGATATGGGTCTGTAGTTACTGCAGCATTCTCTATCCTTGCCCTCCTTTGGGATTATGGAGATGATGGTCTCCTTCCATGAGGGAGGGATCTTACCTGACCTGAGGGTACAATTGAATGAGTCACATAACTATTGACTTAACTCCCCCTTGAAGGTTTTATAAAATGAGGCCCCAAATCCATCTGCTCCAGGTCATTTCCCCGGTTTTGCCCAGCTAATTGCTTCTTCTATCTCTTTTAGTGTGATTTCTGAAGTCAGCATCTTATTTTGTTTTGCGCCTATAGATGGCAAATCCAATCCTTCTAAGAACTCTGTCAGATGTTCTCCTCCTACAGAAGCACGCCGTGAATACAGTTTACTATAATATTCCTCAAAAGCCTTCTCTATTTCTTCTGGTTTATATAGAGTTACATTTGTGATGGGATCCCTTATTTTATGTACGTTTGTTGAGGCTTGCTGTTTCCTTATACGTCTGGAAATGTTTTTTGTGGCTCTTGCTCCTCCCTCATAGTATGTTTGTTTACAAAATCTTGCTTTCCTTTCCACCGCTTCTAACAATATATCATCTATTTCTTTCCTTATTTCCTGAATCTGAGTACATACATCTGAGTCATTTGACTGTTTATGTTGCTGTTCCAATTCTTTTAATTTACCAATTTGCTTTTGATACGTCTCTAATCTGTTTTTTTTGGCCAAAGCTGTGTATATCAGCTTCCCTCTCATCACGGCCTTCAGGGCGTCCCATAAAATTGTCAGATATACTTCCCCATTATCATTTTCTTCTCTGTATCTCATAATTTCTCCCTTCAATTCTGTAATTACTCCCTTATTGTTTAGAATACCTTCGTTGAGTCTCCATATTGTATTTTTCCTCTTATTATTCAAATACATTTTTAGATAAACTGCACTGTGATCTGATATATCAGCTACCACTATCTGACACTCCTTTATTCTGTGTATGTCACTCTTATTCAACAAGAAATAATCAATCCTGGAGTACATCGCATGAGGGACTGAATAGTGGGTATAATCTCGATCAAGTGGGTGGAGTTCCCTCCATACATCCAACATGTCCATCTCTGACACTAACATGTTTACATAACTACTATTTTTCTTTTTGCTTCCTTTTGTACTTGTCGAATCCAACCTATAATCCAGTACCACATTAAAATCCCCTCCACATATCAATGTCCCTTCTGTTTCTGAGTTCAAAAGATCGAATATTGTTTTATAGAATTTTTTCCCACATTCTGGGGGTGCATACACATTAAACAGTGTAACCAGTTTGTTTTCCATAGTACCCTTGACCATGACATATCTCCCTTCCTTGTCGATTATTTCTTTGATCATCTCAAACCCCAGAGTGTTAGAAATCAATATTGCCACTCCTCTTCTATGATTTTCTCCAAATGAGCTGGCAAACGAGTTCTTATAGCCTAACTTTTTAAACTTAGCATGCTCCTCCCGTGACAAATGTGTCTCCTGAAGGAAAATGACCTGCATCTTTTCCTTTCTGAGCTTGGTTAGAGTTTTATCTCTTTTTTTGAAATTCTTCAAGCCATTAACATTTAATGACACCACCTTTATATCTCTATGTTGCATAATTTGAATCCCTTGAAATTATCCTCAGACCCTCAACTGTAACATTATCAACAATATCAAAAAACACAGCCCTGAGAACACAAAGAGGGCAAACACAAAACCTGAACTCCACAGCAAACAGGGGCCGCTCACAACACCGACCCAATCACCCCGTTGGTAGGAGTGGGGGATAACCTTCTGTAAACAAAAAAGGGCCCCCCCTAGTGTTTGGGGGAAGACCTGATGTAGGTCCTCCCATGTCACCAGATAAGTCCAACAGTTATTAATTTAGTAACTCTCTCTGTCAATTATTGTCCAAAACACAAAAGGTTCAGTGAATAAAACAAAAACAAGAAAAAAGAAACCAAACCTTTTCTCTGTTAACCAGGTAGATATCACTGCTTTATCTTTTAAACTCTTGTAGTCTTTCCTTTGCTCGGTTTCCTGCGTCCTGACTCAGATCCTCTAATGCCGCAGCGGATCCGCTCTGCCCCTGTTTCTCTCCGACGTGTCGCCATTGAAGCGCTTTCTGCAGGCGCTCCTCGAGCGGCGCTCCGGTGTCGGCCGCGCCATCACGTCTTTCAGGTGTCTCCATTCCTCGTTTCCTCATGTCTTGTAGCACGTCCTCGGCGTTGTTATATATCTTTGGTCCTTCCGGCCAGTGGACCCTCATCTTATCCAGCGGTGTTTGGAAGCAGATCTTCTTTCCGTGGAGGGTCTTTTTAATCGCTGCGTATGATTTGCGCCTCCTCATCACCTCCGTAGGATAATCGTGGTCAAAAAATATTTGTCTTCCGTCGATTTCAATATTCTTTTTCCATGCTTTGGCCAGAATATCCTCTTTTGTCTCGTATTTCAGGAAATTGACCACAATAGATCTCGGAGACGCTCCCGCTGGTGGTTTCCTGCCAAAGCTCCTGTGCGCTCGTTGAATATGTAACTCGGAACCTTCCGGTAACTCGAGCTCCCGGTGAAGGAGCGCATCCACCAGCCCAGGCACGGATTCACCGTCCTTTTCAGTGACATTATAAATCCTCAAGTTGCAGCGTCTTCCGTGTCCCTCCACCTCGGTCAACTTTTCCTGTAGTTTCTTTTGTTGTTGTAGTAACGTGAGGATTGCATATTTCGCCTCCACGCTCCTGCATCTCGTCAATATCCTTCCGCTGCTGTTTAATTTCTTCGGCGTTTCGTTAAATTTTTTATTAATTTCCTCTTTGAACCCGGCGAATTCTCGTCTGACTTCTGCTTTGAAGTCATCTCCAAATTTCGTAAGATCCTCTTTCATCTCTTTCTTCAAGTTTCGTATTTCTGTTGTAATAACACCGAGGCTCTCAATTAATAAATGAGGCTGTTCGGCACTCACGTTTTCCCCGTCTGTTAGTTCGACCTCGTGGTCGGGTTCTTCTGGGTCATTGGACATGGTTTTCTTTCTTGAACCTTTCTTTCCTCGTCCCCCGCTCATTTCGCGTTGATCAAATATTCGTGTTTCTCAAGTTTTATCTAAGTTTTGGGGGATAATTCACCTAATCGACTTGGGAGCTCCGCTCTATGCTGCCATCTTGGTATGTGCCCCTCGATGCTAATTTTTTATGTGGCCCTTTGGGAAAATTAGTTGCTCACCCCTGTTCCAGAGGGACCCAAATTTTCCCTGTACAATCACAAACAAAGTTAAAAGAAATTCCTAGCACAATATAGATTCACTTTGAGTACTTCAATTGCTCAAACAAAATACTTGTGGTCAAGAAACGGCCTAGAAGACATGGCAACATCGAAATACTTTAGAAGTCCTCCTCACATGTGTACCCGTAAACAGCGGCAGATTTTGCTATGGGCGAAGTGGGCAGCTGCCCAGGGCGCAAACTCAACAGAGGCGCACCGTGCACCAGCTCAGAAACGGTCTTGTGACTCCACCCCATGTCTGCGCAGACAGCTGTCAGCTCCTGCAGTTAAAACCAGACCAACATCGCGGCTTGGACACAAACTTTCTTTTTTTATTACTAAAACAGTTCAGAGAAATGTATTTCTGAAAACAAATAAGCTGTGCAGTTGAAAAGTTAAAGTGCCACTTCATAGCTGACCACTTTGAGTGATACGTTCAGGTGCATCACGTAAGTGCGACTTCCGACATGTTGCTGCAGGGCTCATACAGTAGCGACGTTAACCCATGATTAAAATATGACTGATAGTCAGAGAGCTGGAACGTGAACCCACCACCGCGAGTCCACCACTGCCCGTAAAGGCGCCCCCTAATTGGATGCTGCTTGAATGTGTTCGAAAGATTCTTATGGAGGGACTCCATGTCAAAACTGACTGATTAAATTCTGGAGAGTAAAATCCAGCCACCATATTGGTTGGAGTGTTTCAATCTCTGGCAACACCAGAGGCAACCCTCTTCTCTTGCAACCCTTTTCAGACATACTTACATATACAGTTTTCACATGTTAAAAATAAATTAATTCACGCATGAACACATCCACGGCTCTTTTCACTGACACACACGGCTTCATGTATGTATATGTTCATGTATATGTGTTTATCATTGAATATCACAAACATCAGTTTCAGTTGAGGCTATTTTGGAATCTCTGTCTTCTGTTGAATAATTATTCAGATATCTCTGTGTGAACACAAACTTATTATGCATGCCAACTGAGTTAAAACAATGTATTAAACTCTTAAATGTTTCTTAAAAAATTGGAATGCAGCGTTGGGCAATCCTAACTGTGTCCACCGTAAATCAGGCAGACCCGAAAAGGATGATGCCAATAGCTTCACTGCCTAAAAGGCCTCACATAAATAAAAGAGGAGACACCAGTAGAGTCGTAAAAAGAACGGAGTAACGATGGGAGGGGCATCCCAAACATGCCCCAACAAGACACGGTTATGTTTACACAAATGATGATTTGACGAGCAAAAAAGGGGTCGCACCTTATGCGGGAAGGTGGACCTTATTCACTGCATATAAGGAGGGAGTCTAAACGACTCAAGTGTGTCCGATCATGCCTAGCAATCGTGTGTCCGTTGTGTCCGCTGGGATCTGATCGGTGCACCGGGTTTTAGAAATAAAACTCTATTTTGCATCCAGCTCCACTCTCTGTCTTTTTTGTACCATTAGGATAGCTGAGTACCAGTATAGCTATAACAAGTAGTGTTAAATGTTCGTAAGGTCTTTCGTCGACGCATCTGGCCCAGGACAACTTCCTACAACAAAGACCACGACACTTCCCAAAGCCTGTGAACAGTTGTTTACATTTAGCCATGTCAGGACAGAAGTTATGTGTGTTTGAAAGCAGCAGTGGACTGTGGGCTGACACACATAAGTTGGTCAAATAGAAAAAAAAAATCTTCCTTGTTTTGACAGTTTTATTCCAACATATTGGTTAGCAATCTTGTAGCAAGAAGGTTGTGAGTTTGAATCTGGGCTGGGCTTTTCAGTGCAGAGTTTGCCCCTTGACCTTGAGTGTGAGGGACTCGGGTTGTAATTTTGATTGTGGTAGGAAGGGTAATCAAATGTTAAAGCAACCTCAAGCTAGAGTGCACGTTGCAATGACTTCCTGTGGCAAAATCTGTATGAAAGAGCAACTGAATAAACACTTTGTACAAGTCTAAAGACACAGAGACAAGCAGAGTTTAGTGCAATTCAGTCCATCTGAATAAACAACTTGCTTGTCATGATGTTAACTTCTGTATTACTAGAAAGAGTGCAACATGAAATTATTTTATTATCACCAGTGTGGGATCAAACCACCACTGCAGAGTGATTTCTGGAATAAGACAAAGCTTCAACTGCACAAAGAGTCATTTTCTATCGTGAGTTGCTGGGCCTCTGCTGCCCACCTACTAGTTGGTAAAAATCACCCTAGAAACCGAATGTCAGCAGGCAATTGCCTGATTTGAAAATGTCGTCTCTCTCATGAAAGTCAGTAGGGGCATTTCTACGGTCTGTAATTGTTCCCAGACATAAACAGCAGAAGCAGCAGCGAAAAAGATCAAAAACTAGTGTGAAGTTTTTCTTCTGTTATTTTTTTGCAATTTATTGTTCATTCGCAGCTGTAAAAACACACAAATGTTACTTTTTTATACATAAAGAAACGCGTGGTGTTGCAAACTGGTATTGTACTGAAACATGCACATTAGTGTTTTAGTGTAAGTCCCCCTCATTCACACTTCACTAGGCAACTCTGTTATTCTTTGACATGAATGAGCTCATGCTCAAAGCTTCAAACAAGAACACGGCCCACAGATTAATGTCTTAGGGAGACAGTGACATACCAGCGCCATGGGAGAAAGTGAAACCCCGTAATCACAGAGTGACTGTAACTAGATTCAATCAATGAAGCTAGACTAACTCCAAAGCACTTGGCGAACAACTGTTAAGGTGGCTGATTTGCTGCAGAGGTGTGAGGGCAGCGGGTTAACCCATCTGTCCTCCACTGTGTTCTTTAGCAAGGGTATCACTGTCAGATGTTTTGCAGGGCAGGCGTGCGTCATCTGTTAGCATGTTTTAATAGGGACCCCAAGAAGCACAAAGTGTTGTAACAATAATAACATGGCACTGCGCAGTTGGACACCAAGCTACCTTTGACAATGCACACTTAGTCAGTTTGGCCTGACACCCACTAATGGCGGCTGTCAGCAGCAGATTAGGTTTCTGTTGAAAGGGGGAGAGTCGGACCTTGAAACATCCATCAAGACATTTGTTTGGAACAACATGAGTCAGTGTGGACAGAGGTGAGTGTTGCTAGTTGATAAGACATATTTTAGACACAAGATGTAGTGTAAAACTGATTTTTATCTTATTGTGAAATAAATTGGACTGTAATGAACAGGCAGTCCATTCCTCATTTAAGCACTCACAGCACTTTATTCCAGCACTTTAAATGTTCACCAGCAGTTTGAGTAGCACACGGCACTTTAAGAGGACACCATTTGCACATATAAATGAAATTTGCACACAATTGTTGTTTTTTTAACTTATTTATTGAATCTTTTGTTGTCATCCTTAGATCCGGCCATCTGTGGAGGCAACACAAAAGACAAATGATCGATTGAGCATGGTGCAATATGTGTATTTAAGACTGGCTGATTCTTTTAGTTGTTGATGTGTGTGCTCTGAATGTATTAAGATGTGGGTGAGAATGTTGTGTGGTGTGTGTGAGGAGAGTTTTCATTTACCTTCTTCTCTTGTGTTCAGGCCGGTGTCCGGGTAAAAGATTCCCCCTGCACTGGACACTGCTAAAGAAGGTTCCGGGCTGAACCAAGAGGAGGAGCAAGTAGGGGGTGTTGCACATAGTTTTAGCAGGGTTTAGGATTTAGTTTATTATTTAGATGTTTGGTTTTTAGATTTATTTGTTAATAGGTTTTTTTCTTTTCATTAACTTATAGTTATGGTTTTGGTGGGGAGGATTTTAACCTAGTTTTATGAAACTAATGTTACCTTTTATCACCTGTGAAGTTTTTAATGGTTTCACCTAGTTGAGCGTACTGTATTTAAGGCACCTTTTAACATCATTCGTGGTTCTGGTACTTGGACAGTCAGCAATTGGCTCTGAAAGCAAATCACTCGTGTCTTCGTGGAATGAAAAGAAGATCTGAAATTTGAAGCGGGCCGGTGGGTGCGCTCAGTGAGGCGAGTGGTGGAGGAATTCAGTGGATTCTGCTTACAACTGGTGAAATCAATCGAACCATCTGTATAGGAACTGTTGTGTGTGCATCTGCACCGTTCCCTGGTGGAGTCCCCAGTTGTATGGGAAAGACAGGGGGGAGCCCAGGGGGTGGAGAGGGGAAAGCTGAGCATTAGCGAGGAAGATCCAGCAGCAAGGAAAATCGAGACGGAGAGGGTACCAAAATGGTGAGGGTAGATGAGAAAGAATTCAAAATTATTTTGAAGTTTCGTGATGAGGTCAGGAAAGTTCCTAACCCTCTTGAATTATCCTCAGAGATTCGTGGCAAAATTGGAGACGTTTTGCGCGCTAAAAGTCTGTCAAATGGGAACGTTTTGATAGTTTGCAAGTCTGAGGCTAAGAGGAAAAAAGCTCTAAAAGTTAGTGAGTTGGATAAATGTGCGGTTGAATGTTTAGTGCCAGAACCTGATCAGGGGTCTTGTTGGGGAAACCATGTGACTGCTTATAGAAGATGTGCAGCTCTTATCCAAGCTCAGAAAGTGGAGACCGTAAAACAGGCGAGAAATATATCTTATGCAGAGGCCGTCAGAAAGGTTAACATGACTCAGGGAGATGTCCACCAGAGGGCGCAGTATATTAAGACAAATGAGGCCATGGACGTCCCAGAAAACAGCTTGGTTATTGACAAAATGGCATTTTTCGCTTTCTTAGTTGAGATTTTGTGGGCAGCAAGACAGGTTAAGACTTCAAGTGACATTAAAACAATAATTGCAAAGGAAGCTCAGAGGTTTTTAGTACGGATGTCCCGATCCGATCGGTAGATATCGGATCGGGGCCGATATTTAGTGATTTGTGAGTGATTGGGGATCGGCAAAACCAGCCGATCACCCCGCCGATCTAAAAAAAAAAAACGCAGTCCGCAATGTCACCTAATAACCACAACAATCACGGACCACAAGCTCTAGTCGAGCTGCAGAAGCTAGAAGCAGGCGGAGCGGGTCCATAGACCTATAAAATTAGAGTTATAAATAGTGATTCATGTGTTTATGTGCAGAAGTCTACTTCTAAATTTCTATGTGGTCTGTCTTCTTCTGCTTTTTTTATTGTGTTTGGTGCCTGACATGTGTACTACATGCCCTGAAGCCTCGTGTTGAGCCGTGTTCATAGTGAGGTGTGGACGGTTTTTTTGGGAGAAGGCCAGGGAGAAAAAGATTGTTTTTTCGTCGTGTGGGTGTACCCTCAGTTTACAACAACTAAAGAGTAGAATTTTGATTCAATAAGTGAGTTTTACAATAATTTCTAGCTAAACAAAGCTTCTGCCAATAGTGCTTTTAGCTTCAGACATCTTAGTTGCTCCAAAAATAGACTATTGAGTATATTTGCAATAGCAATGCGAGTATCGGATCGGGAAAGTATCGGTATCTGCCGATACTCAATTCTGAAAAATCGGATCGGTATCGGGGGCAAAAAAGTGTGATCGGGACATCGCTAGTTTTTAGGAGTTGATGTATCCCCAAAACCCCTGAATCTATCTCATGCTCGCTCAAAGGAGAATCCAATGAGTGGGGAAGGTTCTGCAGGTTAAATGTTCCAAATGCTACAGTGGAATGCTCGTAGCCTTATAGCAAATGGACAGGAGTTTAAAATATATATTGATGAAATTGAATATAAGCCTGATTTAATATGTGTACAAGAGACATTGTTAAAACCTTGTTTAGATTTTGTGGTGCCTGGGTATGATAGTGAGAGGGTAGACCGAGTAAGTAGTCCTGGAGGGGTGTGTGCAATATTTATTAAAGAAGGGATTCAGTATCAAAGGCTAACACTAAACTCACAGTTGGAGTGTGTAGCAGTGAGGGTGTGGGGTACACAAGGTAAAATAGATGTTGTGAATTTATAGAATCCAGGTATGCACCTAAATGTTGGCACTTTAGAACATATTCAGCAGTCAGTAGATGCACCAGTCTTGTGGGTGGGAGATTTTAATGCGCACAGCCCACTCTGGGGTAGTAGTAGGCGGGATCTTAATGGGGAGATTGTTGAGAATTTTATGGAGTGTAGTTATTTAGTGCAGTGATTTTCAACCAGTGTGCCATGGCACACTAGTGTGCCGTGAGAGATCGTCAGGTGTGCCGTGGGAAATTATCTAATATCAACTAATTAACCATTGTCGGGTGTCTGTGCTGTAATAAAGTGTGGCAGATGATGTAATACTCTTCTATTTCAGTGGGTGGCAGCAGAGGGCGATAAATGCCTGGAAAGACAAGAGAGTTAGCGCTGCGCGACACGTGACAGTGACAGTTTGGGATCACAGCAAGACGAGGCGAGCAAGTGACAGTGATGGAGAAGTTTTTGAGAAGGGAAAATGCAAATGCCGAACAGGGTCCTGGACAAGATTCGGACCCAGATGAAGGCCCTAGTATGAGTGGTCGACAAAAGAAAAAAGACAAGACGGTGAGCTTGAGGCAATACAGCGAAAGCTATCTTTCATTTGGATTTACTTTCACCCGGGATGCGACAGCAACGACTCCGCTGTGCTTGGTGTGTGGTGAGAAGCTATCCAATAGCGCCATGGTGCCAAGCAAGCTTAAACGCCATCTCCAAACAAAACACCCTTCCGTTCAAAACAAACCGATGGACTATTTTGTACACTTACGTACAAACAATGAGAAACAGGCAACTTTTCTGAGAAAAACCACAAAAGTTAACGAGAGAGCCCTCAAAGCTAGCTACCTTGTTGCTGAACTCATAGCTAAATCAAAAAAGTCCCACACTGTGTCAGAAACATTAATACTGCCAGCTTGTAAAGCCATTGTAAATGAGATGCTCGGCCCTGACGTGGCCAAAGAGATAGCTAAAGTGCCTCTCGCAGATAACACAATTGCCAGACGTATTGATGGCATGTCTGTGGACATCGAAACTGTTGTTTTGGAAAAGATGCGCATCAGTAAGAAATTTGCCTTGCAACTTGATGAGTCGACGGATATTAGTGGACATTGTCAGCTCTTGGCCAACGTGCGTTTTGTGGATGGAGAAGCCATTAGAGAAAACTTCCTATTTTACAAGGCACTGCCAGAAAAATCAACAGGAGAGGAAATATTTCGGGTCACGTCGGAATATCTTGACAAAAGCGGGCTTACGTGGGAAAACTGCACAAGTATCTGCACTGATGGAGCCACAGCCATTGTCGGGCGCATCAAAGGTTTCGTAAGTATTGTCAAAGAAAGAAACCCAGATGTTATGGTTAAGCACTGTTTTTTGCACCGTGAGGCCCTCGTTGCAAAGACCTTACCAGCAGATCTAGCTCCTGTGTTGGATGATGTTGTGCGCATAGTGAACTTTGTGAAGACTCGACCTTTGAAATGTCGCTTATTTGCGTCTTTGTGTGAGGAAATGGGAGCGGAACATAAAGTCTTACTGCTCCACACGGAGGTCCGGTGACTGTCACGCGGCAAAGTACTGGCCCGTGTGTATGAGCTGCGAGAGGAACTTAAAGTATTTCTGACAAATGAGAGGTCCGATTACTCAAAGCTGCTTGCAAGTAATGAGTGGTGTGCAAAGCTGGCATACCTGGCTGATATATTTCATCATCTGAATGAACTGAACACACATATGCAAGGCCAAAATGAAAACCTGCTTACAAGCACTGATAAAATTAATGGATTCTGTTTAAAGGTGCAGCTCTGGCAACAACATGTGCAGCGTGGCAACCTGGAGATGTTCCCACTCACCGAGAAACTGCATGATGGCAACACTGCTGCAATGTGCGAGGTGATTGGCACACATTTGAAAACTCCTGAGGAGAAGTTGTCATTTTATTTCTCTTCAACCTTCACAGAATGCCTTGACTGGGTTAGGGACCCATACAGCTCAGCATCCGTTGCTGGAAAGGACATGACTTTAAAGGAGCAAGAGGAACTCATTGAACTGAAACAAGATCGTGGTTTAAAGCTAAACTTTGCTGATCTTCCTTTGGACAGTTTTTGGTTATCTGTTGCCAAGGAGTTCCTCATTCTGGCCAACAAAGCTATTTTGACATTGCTCCCGTTTTCAACCACATGTCTATGTGAGCTGAGCTTCTCAAGCTTGACTGCGATAAAAACTAAAAACAGAGAGACTGAGAGCTGTTGAGGAAGAGCTTCGTGTGTGTCTTTCGACCATTCCTGCCGGGATATCCATTTTGTGTTCATCGAAACAGGCCCAGGTTTCACACTAAGTGAGTATGAATACATTTAGAAACTATATTATTAACTATATGTACTGTGTGTCATTTTGGTTGGTGGTGTGCCCCAGGATTTTGTAAATATAAAATGTGCCGCGGCTCAAAAAAGGTTGAAAATCACTTTTAAATGATGGTAGACCCACAAGGTTTGATATTAGATCAAGAGGACATTCATGCATTGACTTGGGACTGGCTTCTTCAGTTCTAGCGAGGAGCAGGGAGTGGGATACTTTAGATAGATGCTCTATAGGGAGTGATCATTTTCCAATTATGATAAAGTTTGGGATTACTCTGTTGAAGGCCAAAATCTTTGGATTTTAGTAAAGCAAGGTGGAGGGAATTTGTTGAGGGGTGTAACAGGGACCTGGACCAGGTTAACGAAGGATCTGTGGATGAATGGTGGGAGTCTCTGTGTGGGATTACTACTCAAAATGTTGTAAATTCATCCCTCAGAACACAGGAGCAAAGGCAAGGGTGAGTGTGCCCTGGTGGAACAGAGCATATACTGAGGCTGTTCAAAAGAGGAATAAAGCATATAGGATAATATTAAGGAAGTTCCCTTCAGAACAGAATGCTGTTGAGTATAAAAGACTGAGGACAGTGGCTTGTAGAATAATAAAGACAGCAAAACGAGAATGCTGGAGGAAGTACTGTAGCAAGCTGGGTGTGCAAACGTCAGTGGCAGAAGTTTGGTCAGCTGGGCGGCGTATTTTGGGTGTCTGCAGGTGTAGGGGTGTTCCTGTTCTGGAAGACAGGGGGATAGAGGCCTTGAGTGACAGGCAGAAAGCAGGTATGCTGGCTAGGAAGTTTCAAGAAGTCCATTGTGGGGATAATATTGGGGAGGATGGGCTCCGAGAGAGGTATAACACTTTGGTTAATCAGGAGTTTAAACTTGGTGTAAACTGTGATCATTTTGTTAACTTGTTCTTTTCACTAAGAGAGCTACAGAATGCTATAAGTAGAGGAGACAAGACATCACCAGGTAAGGATGGGATAGGTTATGAGATTTACAAAGAATTTGATGAATATGTTTTGAATGAGATTTTAGCACTGATAAAAAAAAATGTATAGGGAAGTGGAGAGGTGCCAACTGCATGGAGGCATGCAGTGGTGGTGCCGATGTTGAAGCCAGGTAAGGAAGCTAAGAGCCCAGGGTCATACAGACCAATAGCTTTGACTGCAGTACTTTGTGGAAAGAATGGTGACTGATAGACCTGTGTATAAGCTGGAGAAAGAGGGAAAGTTATCAAAAATTCAAAACGGGTTAAGGTTAGAAAGAGGAACAATGGATTCAGTTTTATTGTTGGATAATGATGTCAAGAAGGCCCTGACCAATAAGGAGGCTGTTGTTGCAGTGTTTCTAGACATCGAGAAGGCCTATGATATGTTGTGGAGGGAGGTCCTCCATACGATGCGGGAGTTGGAGGTTGCATGTTTAATTGGATTAAAGCTTTTTTACATTACCGTAGAATCCAAGTGAGGGTAGGGTGTACGTTGTCTGAGGTTATGGAAGTGGACAATGGGACGCCGCAGGGCAGCGTAACAAGCCTTGTGCTTTTTAATGTGATGATTAATGATGTTTTTGAAAATATTGATCGGGGTTCTGGACTTTCGCTGTTTGCAGATGATGGGGCGATTTGGAAGAGGGAAATATATAGTTTATAATGGGGAAAATGCAAGGAGCCCTGGATAGAGTGGCAGAGTGGGCGGGAAGATGGGGGTTCAAAATTTCTGCTGAAAAAAGCAAATACTTGATATTTGGAAATAAACGTAGAGTCGCGCCTGAAGGGTTAAGCGTGTATAACAAATCTTTGGAAAAAGTAAAAAATTTTACATTTTTAGGTGTGCACTTTGAGAGAATGACTTGGAAGACCCATATACACAAAACTGTGAATAAATGTGAAAAAATTATAAATATTATGCGGTGGGGGGCAGATAAAAGCACTCTGCTCATGATTTATCGAGCAATGGTTCGCTCTTCTCTCGACTATGGGTGTTTGGCGTATGGGAGTGCAGCAAAGACGAACCTTGTTAAACTGGATGTGGTGCAGACTAAAGCCTTGAGGGTCTGTTGTGGAGCAGTTAGGAACACCCATATCCCGGCTCTTCTAGTGGAATGTGGAGAGATGCCTCTTTGGCTGAGGCGAGAAAGGTTAGGCCTCCAGTATCCTGGAAGAATCCAGAGCCAGGAAGAGTGTAACACGGTGAAATGTCTGCTTCAGGAAAGTTGGGAGACAGCTCAGGGTGGGCAGGAGAGAGGAGCATTTGTTAAAAGAGTATGGGGGAGAAATCCCCTGAGTTTTCGATATGGCTCCGAGGGTGGTGAGGCCCTCTGTCCCCCCATGGGTGCTTCCAGAGGCTGATATATACTGAACTGCTAGAGACATTCTCAGGGAAAAGGGCAAGGGAAACTCTGCTGATATGGTCAGTGAAGTAATCAGTGAGCACTGGGATGGACACGTACAATTTTATACAGATGGGTCTGTGGATCCTTCAACCAGTCGAGCTGCGTTTGTCCCTCAGGCCATCAGGCCATACAACTCCTCACTGGGGGGGAGGAGGTGACAGAGGACAGAAGGGAAGTAACAGTAGTAGCCACCATCCACCTCACCATCCACATCTCACATACCATAATGCAAAACTGCAATATGTAATTGTCTATTCACTGCAAATGATTATACTTGTGCAATAATTCTGTCTGTAACCACAGTGCAATTTAACGTCCATCCACTTTCACTATTATATTTTATTAGGAGTCTTATTCTTTTTGCCATTTTTATATTTAGTTAAGAGTTTATATTATTCTATATTTTTTGTACTAAATTTTGGCAGGAGTTTTATTTACTCTTTTTGCCATTCTACTGTATATCTAGCTAAGTCAAGGTTGGTTAAGAGTTTATAATATTCTATATTTTTTGTACTTAGTACTTAATTTTGGCAGGAGTTTTATTTACTCTTTTTGCCATTCTATATCTACCTAAGTCAAGGTTGGTTAAGAGTTTACATTATGTTATATTTTTTGTATAATATTTGCAAGGTGTCTTATTCTTTTTGCCACTTCTATATTTAGTTAAGTTAAGGTGAATTACATGGGTCACCCGGCTAGCTCAGTTGGTAGTGCATGAGACTCACAATCTCTAGGTAGTGGGTTTGTGTCCTACGCCAGGTGCCACCCTCCCGTGGGCTCACCACCTGCAGGAAAGGTTCTTAATCTGTGTGATGTGATCTGGGTGATAGTCCTCAGACTGTGACCCGGAAATGGATAAGTGGGAGAAGATGGATGAATTAACTTTTTCTGTAACTCATCTTTGTTATCCTCTGTGTGCTGCTCCTCTTCTATTAAGCTGCTGGAACTCAAATTTCCCTGATGGAGTCATCCCAAGGGATAAATAAAGCAAAGTCTAAAGTCTAAAATGACTTAAAAAGTGATGTAGGAATTGGATCTAAAAGGCAGGTTGTTAGGTTAACTTGGGAGAATACTCCACCATGTGTTCTTGCTTCAACCAGAGCAAAACAGTCCAGTAATTCCTCAGGTGAAGACACCAGTCCAGGTGCATTAAAAGTTAAACTTTGTAAAGGTAAAAGACTGGATCTGATGTCATTGATTTTGCTTCTGAGGTGGTGGGCATAATCCTCACAAAAGGAGGCAGTGGGTGATGAGTTTTTATTAAAATTGGTGTTTGTCAAAAGGTTGAAGGTGGAGAAGAGGAGATTGGGGTTATTTTTGTTGTCTCTGATGAGCTTTAAGAAGTAGAAAGTACTTGATTGTTTGACTGTTTGATTGTAAGATTTGAAATGGTCATGGAAAATTTCATAGTGAATGGTGAGTTTTGACTTTCTCCACCTCCCCTCAGCAATCCTGTAGTTTCTTTTGTGTTGATCGTTTTCTTTGTTTCTCCATGGTGCTGGTGGTTTGGCTTTATTTATGTTTCTTGTGATCATTGGGGCCACCAAGTATAGATTTGACTTTAGTTTATTGTTAAAATTGTCAACAATAACATCACATGGAGCAGCTAAAGTTCAGCAGGGATATTCTGTAAAAGTTCTATAAAATTTTCAGCCACCGATGAAGTTATGTAGCATTTCCTCACCGTTCTGACCGGGGCCTCCTGCTGATTTAGACCAATATAATAAAAATACATGACACACTTTTAACAGGTTATTACATGTAAATGGATAAAAAGTGACTATTACAATAAATATGGTGTGGTAGTAGGTAGTATGTAGTAGTCTGGTAGTAGAGTGTGGCAGCTCCAATCCTAATACTATCAAATTTATTTCAGATCAAGAACAAACTTGAAATATTCAAACTTAAAATATTATTCCTTCAGATTGAAGAGTATAAAGAGATACACGTTCTCTGAAAACTTCATTGAGATATCTTGATTATTCAAGAAACTGCAAGTGTTTTTGTGTAAAAAGTTACATTTGTTTGTGCACCTTTAAAAAGAAAAAAAAAAAATTATTGCACTAATTCATAAAATTTGTTTGCCTATAAATTCCTCATTTGTTAAGATATCTGAATGGTTTTGGGGTCATCTTCTTAATTTTTTCCTACTCTTTCCAGTGGTACCAGTCACATTCTATTTGGTTGACGTTTTAACATGCCACTTTCAACAGCCGTGTCACACTTATTGTGCAGTTTTATGTCAACATTACAGATCACAGCTGGCATTATTTTGCAGTTGAACGTACAACAGGCTGTTACAAATCGATTTATGTCTTCCTGTTGTGGCTCTTCAATAGCAGACGTTACCCAGTAAGATGGATTCTGGGAACGCATTTGGGAAAATGTAGTCCTCCGCTCTCGCTCAGTGATGGGGGGGGGGGGCATTTTATTTATGGACGATATAAATTATTCTTAATGGGGCCATAAATCAATGACGCACAGAACAAGTTAAGGTATTTTTCTTTGCAGTTGCTAAGGTCAAATTTTGCAGTTTTGTTTCTTAAATGTAAGACAGCTTCATGAAAAATTTCTTCCTTTAAGATTATTTTGTCAACAAAAACAATCTATTACCACTCTGTGTATTTGGGTGTTTGTGTAGAGAGATGCCCTGGAGGAGTCATTAAATATCTCTAACAGCTATTTCGGGGACACAATGTGTGTAGTGGTTTCCACATTTGACTTACCGCAGGAATGTCTCCAGTTTGAATCCAAGTTGAACCTTTCTGAGAGGAGTTTGCATGTTTTCTTTTTTTTTTTTTTTCAACAGACCATTTTTTAATCACATGGATATCTGGCAAATATTAACATAGTCAGTCAATTATAATCACACAGTTGAGTTGAGAAACACTCACACATACAACTCAGAAAGAAAGAAAAAACAAACAGAAACAGAAACACATCAGTCATTACACAATTTAAAATTGTTTAAAGTTTAAGTTGGGACCTGCTATAACCTCCACCCGAGACACACATCCTACATTTTCAGACATCTAGGTCACTCTGAGGGAACTTAATCCTTTGGATATATTGAAGGAAAGGACTCCAGATACTGCCAAATTTGTCGGATAAGCCAATGGTTGAGAGCCGGATTTTTTCCAGTTTAATGAAATAGAGAATATCTCTTATCCAGCGAGTATGAGAGGGAGGTCGACTCGATTTCCAGGTGATCAGTATGAGCCGTCTAGCCAAGAGAGTTGTGAACGCTATAACATCTCGTTGGGGCTTGTGGAGTGACGCTGAAGGGGAGACACCAAACGGAGCACAAAGTGCATTTGGTTTAATTGGCCTCTCTCTGGAAATGTGCTGCGAACAAAACTGCGGGCCTGTAAATACCTAAAAAACTGGTGTTTAGGAAGTGAAAAAGAGTCTGAGAGCTGTTGAAAAGATGCAAATGTCCTATTAATATATAGGTCTTTAAAATGTTTAATTCCCAAATTGGACCAAATCAGGAAAGCATCGTCTGTTTGGGATGGTGGAAAAATATGGTTTGCAACAAGTGGAGCATGAACAGATATCAACTGGAGACCAAAGTGTTGTTTAAACTGAACCCAGATCTTACAAGTGTTCCTAACTATCAGGTTGTTTGTATAAGGTGAAATGGACGAATGAATGGGTGAATGTACTAAAGCCTTCAATGACACAGGAGAGGCAGACTTGGCTTCGAAGACTAGCCATGTTGGAGTAGGTTTAAGGGCCTCAACTTCAAGCCAGTATTTTAAGATTCTGATATTTGCGGACCAGTAGTAGAATCTGAAATTACGCAAAGCCATTCCTCCCAGATGACGCGGTCTTTGCAAGTATAGTTTTTGCAGCCGAGCAACCTTTTTATTCCAAATGTACTGCAAAATCAGACTATCTAGCTTGTGAAAAAATTTTGGGGGGAGAAAAATTGGTATGCCCTGGAAAAGATAGGAAAACCGGGGGAGGATATTCATTTTCACCGAATTGATTCGAGCGGGCAGAGATAAATTGAGTATAGACCATCGTTCAAAGTCTTCACGGACACGAGTCAGAAGCGCCTCAAAGTTGGCTTTATATAAATCTTTAAAGTCACGTGTGACTTGGACTCCAAGATATGTAAAGCTATGGTGGGCAATCTTAAAGGGGAAATTTTGCAGTGGTAACCCTGATGCAGCAGCATTTATGGGGAGTATTTCACTTTTATTTAAGTTTAACTTATATCCTGATATTTCACCAAATGAAGTGAGAGTCGTAAGGGCAGCAGGAACAGAGACAGCCAGATTGGAAATGTACAACAGCAAATCATCGGCATAAAGAGACACCTTCAGCTCTATACCATATCTCCGAACACCAATAATAGAGGGATTAGAACGTAAAGCCAGAGATGGAGGCTCAATGGCCAAGGCAAAAAGTAACGGGCTCAGCGGACAACCCTGTCGAGTAGAGCGATGTAAACAAAAATACTTTGAATATGTGTTGTTTGTGCAAATTGAAGCCGTGGGTGATGAATAAAGCAGCCTAATCCAGGAATTAATTTTTTTTTTTAAAGCCAAATTTCTCTAAAGTGTAAAAGAGGTAGTCCCACTCTATCCTATCAAAAGCTTTTTCTGCATCTAGGGATATCAGAGCTTCGGGGGAATTGGAGGTGGAAGGGTTGTAAATGACATTAAAAAGACGCCTGAGGTTGGAAAAGGAGTGCCTGTTTTGGATAAATCCGGTTTGGTCTGGGGAGATGATTGATGGGAGTATAGTTTCTAACGTGAAGCTAATAATTTAGAGAGTATTTTAAAATCTGTATTAAGTAAGCTTATAGGTCGATATGAGGAACAGTTTAAAGGATCTTTGCCTTTTTTGAGAATAACAGAGATGGATGCCTGAGACAAAGCTTTGGGAAGGCGGCCTAATTGAAGAGATTCATTAAACATGTTGAGTAATAGGGGAGCCAATTTATTCCAAAATCTTTTATAAAACTTGGCCGGATAACCATCTGGACCTGGACTTTTCCCACTTTGTAAGGAAGTAACTGCAGTTTTTAATTCCAAGATGGTAATTGGCTCCTCGAGTTTCTCCGCCACCGATTGTTCAATAGAGGGAATATCTAAGCCCTCAAAAAATCCATCAAAATTTGGAACGGAAGTATTGTGATCCGAAGAGTAAAGAGACATGTAGAATTCCTCAAATGTCTTATTAATTTCAGAGAGGTCTGTTGTAATACCCGTGATTGTTTGAATTTGAGGAATTTGGCGAGCTGCCGAAGCTTGACGCAACTGGTGTGCCAGAAGTCTACTGGCCTTATCACCATGCTCGAAAAACCTAGACCTAGTCTGAAGGAGAAGTTCTGTAGATCGGTGTGTAGCAAGAACATCATAATCTGCCTGCCGCAACAAACGTTCTTTATACAACTCAGGTGAGGGGGAGGCGGCATACCTATTATCAAGCTGAGATATTTGTTGTGCCAGATTGGTAAGTTTTTCTTTTCTGAGCTTATTCTCATAACCAGCATATGAAATAATTTCTCCTCTAATATATGCCTTTATTGTCTCCCACAGAAGGGAGGCTGATATACCTGGGGTCATATTGGTGTCAGTAAAGAAGTCAATTTGCTGAGAAATAAAGCTCACAAAATCCTCACTGGAAAGCAAGCGTGGATTTAAACGCCACTGTGGGCGTTCATTAACTAAATTTCTGAAATGTATTTTCAAGGAAACTGAGGCATGGTCAGATAATACCATAGCTTCATATTTACAGTCAGTGACTGATGGGAGTAACCTATTGTCAAGGAGGAAGTAGTCGATTCGGGTATATGTATGATGAACATTTGAGAAGAAGGAATAGATTTGCTATTGAATGATGAATGATAGATTTGCCCAACCCATCTATTCTTCAATTTAAGATGGTCTGTAACTTTAAGGTGAGTTTCTTGCAAATAGATGATATGCGCCCCCAGGTGTTGAAGGTAGTGAAGCACCTTGCTACGTTTGATAGGATTATTAAGCCCTTTACAGTTGAGACTAGAAAATATTAAATCCCTTCCTGTTGGTATAGTTGATGTGTTAGACTGTGTCATGATAGGAAAACAAAGTTACAATATAAGAAAATAGGTGGTGGTCTGCAGAGTCCCTGAAAATATGACTGATGTGAAAACATACAATAAAACTCAAAAAACCCATCCTCCCACCCACCCACATTGGCAGAAGCATCTCCCCAAACGAGACGCGCGCATCCCTCCCACATCCTGTTAACAAACACTCTAGTCTAGTCAAACACTGAACTAAACTCACCAACTGTTATTGGCAAGCTTGTGTGAAATGTGACATATTGGTAAACAAAATAGTTTAATATAAAGTAAGAACCTTAAAACTAGGCAAGATTTAATTAACTCTTCAAATATGAACATTTTCAAACATTGGAATTAGAACAAGGCACACGTTAAATAATGATAGTAAATTCAATTTAAAAAAAACAAAACAAAAAAACAACTTGAAATTAGAGCAACACCTGGAGGTGCATATGTGCAGACATTATCAAAATACACCTGGGCTAAGAAACCCACATAAAGTATAACTATAACATACATAAATAAATAAAAAAATAAAATAAAAATAAATTAATTAATTAAAATAAAAATCAGACCGTCATTTGTAGTAAACCATGTCCATAACGTTTAAGTATCCAGAGCAGAGACATCACCAGGCAGGACTCATAGGAGCTCACCTGTTCACTGGCGGGTGTATTAAACTGTTTCAGGACTGACCGCTTTCTTAATGTGTTTCTGTATGAAGTCTGAGGCTGAGGCCTGGGCGTCAAACCTGTGGGTCCGGCCGCTGGGCAAGGTGATGCGGAGAGTAGCTGGAAAGACGAGACCAAACTTGATGTTGGGGCATGCGTGACGCTCCCTCTTCACGGGAGTGAAGGCGGCTCGTTTTTTAGCCACTGTCGGGGTAAAGTCCGGAAATATGGAGATCCTGCTCCCGTTGTACAGCAGCGGTGACAGCTCACTGGCTCGACGCAGGATTTGGCTGCAGACCTGGGAGAGGTTTACACGGACAACGAGTGGTCGCGGCGGCTCGCCCTCCCTGGGTTTGGCACGTAGTGAGCGGTGTGCCCGGTCCAGCACAGACTTATCGTCCAATCGGAGCAAGTCTTTGAGGAACCCGGCCGTGTACTCGGTGGGACGAGGACCCTCCGCACCTTCAGGTAGGCCCACCAACCGCACATTATTCCACCTAGAGCGGCCCTCCAGGTCCTCGCACTTCTTCGTCAGCGCCTCGACTTGGGTGGTTAGCTTAGCAGCCTTCCCCTGGAGGTCGGCTAGCAGGGTAGTATGCTCGTTAGCTGATAGCTCGAGGCCTGCTACGGTCTCACCGTGAGCTTCAAGTTTACTCTCCAAAGGTCCCAAAGCTGCGGATAGTTCCCTTTTCACGGTCGCGGAAATGACAGAGTAAAACCTGGAGATGATATCCGCACGCATGTCATCCATCATCGTCTTTATGCTTGCCAGCAGGACCTCGTTAGCATCCGTCTCACGAGGGGAGTCGGGCTCAGGAGACAACCGGGACTTAGCACGGCCCGTCTTAGCCAGGTCGGATTTTGCTCGGCTAGTCATTTTTGTTGTCGCAGCTGAAGAGCAAAAGTCTCAAAAGTATAGAACGAGCAGTTATAATGCCCAGTGTACACGAATGGTTAGGATTTTTGTGAAAATATATTGTTAAAAGGTCACATTTCAGGGAGCCACTAGGAAACACATCCTACATCCTCAGTGCTCAGCAGCGCCCCCCCGAGTTTGCATGTTTTCCTTGTGTGAGTAGGATTCTCTGAGCATTCCGGTTTTCTCCCATAGTCCAAAAACAGTACTGATATGACGTGGAAAGCCTGTGAATTGAATGTGTTGAGAGGCAGATGATACTCGCCTGATGGCGCTGTCTCAGTGGCCTCAGCTCTTTTAATATTGGTGCAAGAGCTGACTTCTTCTCCACTATCATTGAGTTTAACTACTTCACCTGTGAAAACAAAACAAAAAGCACACACTGCATTAAACCTGTATGAAAGTTTTAGACAGCGACAGGGTGAAAAAATAGGATTTCACATCCTGAATTGACCGCCCCCCCGCCATCTTTTTTGCAGGATTTAATCACAATTGCCTCAAACGTTGGCACAGTGCTGCATATAAACTTTGGAATAAGCGCAGAAAAAGAATTAAGCAACACTGAATTTTGTGACTTTAAAGGATTCAGAGGAGAACAGGAAGCAGGTGATATGAAAGTGACTAATGATGACAAGTCTGATCAACATTTCTCAGCTGCGAAATGTGGATGGTGCCCACAATCAATGAAAACACAAATATCACACTTTTTTCAAGCTGGTTTGTTGCAGTTGTCCTCTTAGGTTGGATATTTTTCAGGATCATTTAGAAAAATCTTCAGTTTGCCAAAAGTACAAGTTGCCAAACTGATCAACAAGCTGGAGCACAACCTGATCTGCTGCTTTTCTCCCAGCCAACGCCGACCCAAAGCACAACAGTGATGAACAAGGTGAAAGTTTAAACTGTGCTGGAACGGCAATGCTGGGTTTCCATGTACTTTATTACAAAGGGAATAATGGAGGTGAAGTGGTTAGTGCTCTCGCCTCACAGTCAGAAGCTCCTGGTTAGAGTACAGTTGAGGAGTTTGCATGGTCTCCCTGTGCATTGAGACTAACTGGTACTATATATTTCCTGATGAATGTGTGTGTCAGAGAGCTGCACAATATATCGCAAATCTATTGTAATTAAGACAACAGATATTGCAAAAGACTGACTGAAAAGACTACAGTGAGACAGACAGTTTGCATGACTGTCTGTCTCACTGTATTTGGGTGTCAGCGCTCATTCATGTCAGCAGGTGAGCGGTGCTCAGAGCAGCAGGTGAGCGGTGCTCTGAGCAGGTGAGCGGCTAAACCCAACTACTGGACGGAAAGAACCGCACGGAAAGAACCGGATTCCTAAACCGAAAAGGTGATTGCCTTCCAGTTTCTCTCTGTTTGTGCTCTGTTTTAGCTCCTATTAGCACCTGTTTAGTCATGGCTTCCCCCTCCTCTCCTCCTATTTTTTCCTGCTCCAAATGTCAGATGTTTAGCTACACCTCGACCTCAGTTACTGACACAGGGACCTGTGAAAAGTGTAGCTTTATTGTAGCACTTGAGGCGAGGCTGAGTCAGCTTGAGGAACGTCTCCTCTCTGTCGAGCTTAGGGCTAGCCCTGTAGCTAGTAAGCAGCCGCCAGGTTTAGCTGGAGCGGAGCGTTCTAGCTTAGCAGCGCAGGTAGCTGCTAACTTTAACCCCCCCTCAGTGGCCCCCGAGCAGCCGGGGGAACAGGGCGGTTGGGTGACTGCCAGGGGTAAACGTAGCAGAAAGAAGTCTACCGGACACCCCCGCTACACCCCGCAGGCCTCCGTCAGTGTCTCCAATATGTTTGCCCCACTCAGCAGCACGCTGGTTGAGAAGGACACGCTGGTTATTGGCTCCTCAATAGTGAGACACGTTAACCTAGGACAACCAGCGGCCACAGTTAGCTGCCTGCCTGGGGCCAGAGCAGGCGACATTGAGTCCCAGCTAAAGCTAATGACCAAGAGTAAACGGAGATTTAAACGGATTGTAATCCACTGCGGTGGAAACGACGTTCCCCAGAAGAAGTCTGAGGTCCTCAAAGCTAACGTAGAGTCAGTGTGCACATACGCGCGGACCATTTTAGATGAAGTAGTTTTCTCTGGCCCCCTCCCAAACCTCATCAGTGACGAGATGTTTAGCCGCACGTCATCTTTTAACCGCTGGCTGTCAGGGTGGTGTCCCAGTAACTCGGTAGGCTTCATTAATAATTGGAAGTCCTTCTGGGGCAAGCCTGGTCTCATCAGGAGGGACGGCATCCATCCCACGTTGGATGGAGCGTACCTCTTATCTAGAAACATAGTTAAAAGCTTAGCTCCTCCATCCTGACGCACCAGAGTGGGGACCAGGCAACAGAGTCGCAGTCCTACACGCCTCTCTGAGTTTCCCTCTCGGCAGTCGCCAACCATAGCTAACTTAGTTATACATCCCATAGAGACTGTGTCTATCCCTCGGACCACCACAAGTATAAAACTATCTAAACCTAGGAAAATAACTTCTAATGACTACAAAAACTTAATCCGTATCAAGTGTGAAACTAGACAAAATCAAGACAAAAAAATTAAATGTGGTTTCCTAAACATTAGATCTTTATCATCCAAAGCTCTTCTAGTCAATGATCTGATAACCGAACACAACATTGATCTCTTTGGATTAACAGAAAGCTGGCTACGTAAAGATGAGTATGTTAGTCTAAATGAAGCCTCCCCTCCAAGTCATACTAACACTCAAATAGCTCGTGAAAGTGGTCGAGGAGGGGGCGTGGCAGCCATCTATAACTCTCAGTTACTAATTAATATTAACCCAAAACCCAACTTTAGTTCTTTTGAGAGTCTGAGCATGACCATGCGACACCCGTCAAATAAAATAGTAAATTCTGTAGAATTTGTAATCATTTATCGTCCTCCTGGACCTTATTCAACTTTTTTAACTGAATTCTCTGAATTTTTCTCAGATCTAGCCCTAACTAAAGATAAGGTTATCATGGTAGGAGACTTCAATGTTCATGTTGACGTAGAAAATGATAGTTTCAGTGCCAGCTTTAAATCTACACTTGACTCTCTAGGTTTCTCTCAGGTAGTAGACGGGCCTACCCATAAACATCTACATACCCTAGACCTTATTCTAACTTGTGGTTTGAATATAGAGCATCTGACCATCTCTCCTCACAATGATTTCCTGTCAGATCACTTCTTAATAACCTTTGACTTTGTTCTAAATAGTTATAAACCTCCGGCTAAAGCCGTGTTAACCAGGTCTCTCTCTGATAACATAGTAACTAAATTCAAGGAAAGAGTTCCCTCTGCTATAGAATCAGTAGTGAATCTTCCTGACCCGTATACTGTTGCTAGCTCAGACATTGAATACCTAACAAACAGTCTGACAGATATGCTAAAAACAACGCTAGACGACATAGCTCCTCAAAAAATGAAAATGAAATAACAGGAAAAGTCATCCCCATGGTTTAACTCATCAACCCGCGAGCTTAAACAACGCTCCCGTAGATTAGAAAGAACTTGGCGTTCAACAAAAACAGACCTAGATTATATAGCCTGGAAGGATAGCTTCAACACTTATAAGAAAGCTCTGAGTAGAAGTAGAACTAATTACTACTCATCCTTAATAGAGGAAAACAAAAACAACCCTCGGTTTCTTTTCAGTACTGTAGCCAAACTGACCAAGAACCAAAATAGCGTTGAGCCCACCATTCCTATCAATATATGTAGTGAGGACTTCATGAAGTTCTTTCAAAATAAAATTACAACGCTTAGGGATAACATCCATCAAACCCTACCGTCCGTTAGCCCCATAACAGAGGAACTGGTTAAACCTAACACTCATCTGGAATGCTTTCAGCAAATACAACTAGTCGAACTAAATTCCCTTATTTCTTCTGCTAAACCAACTACTAGCCTGTTGGACCCAATTCCTACTAGAATTCTGAAAGAGGCACTGCCACTAATTAATAATTCTATACTCGCAATTATTAACCAGTCTCTAACAATAGGCTATGTGCCACAATCCTTTAAACTAGCAGTTATTAAAACTCTCATAAAGAAGCCAAACTTAGACACAAGCCTTCTCTCAAACTACAGGCCCATCTCCAACCTTCCTTTCCTGTCAAAGGTTCTGGAGCAAGTAGTCGCTAAACAACTCAATGATTATCTGCACGAGAATAATCTGTTAGAGGACTTTCAGTCTGGCTTCAGAATGAACCACAGTACAGAGACTGCACTGCTAAAAGTTACTAATGACCTAATGGCCTCAGATAGAGGTCTTCTATCTGTTTTAGTTCTTCTGGACCTTAGTGCCGCATTTGATACTGTCGATCATAATATACTTTTAAGGAGATTAGAAGATGCCGTCGGCATTAAAAACTTAGCCTTAAACTGGTTTAAATTATATTTATCTGACCGGTTTCAATTTGTTCATGTAAATAACAAATCTTCAATGCATGAACGGGTCCGGTGTGGAGTACCACAAGGCTCCGTCCTCGGACCGATATTGTTTAATCTCTATATGTTACCACTCGGAAATATTATTAGGAAACACAACATTAACTTTCATTGTTATGCAGATGATACTCAGCTATATTTATCAATTAAACCCAATCAGGCCGACCAACTTGTTAAATTAGAGTCCTGCCTCAGGGACGTTAAGTCCTGGATGTCTATCAACTTCTTAATGCTCAACACATCCAAGACTGAGGTTCTAATCGTAGGTCCTAAAAAGCTCAGGGATAACTTTTCAGACAGTCTGATTAGGTTCGATAATATTACCTTAACCTCTAACAGTGATATTAGGAACCTGGGTGTTATTTTTGATCAGGATCTGTCCTTTATTTCCCATGTTAAACATGTCTCCAGGACAGCCTTCTTCCATCTAAGGAATATTGCAAAAATTAGAAACTTCTTGTCCTTCAAAGATGCAGAAAAAATTATTCATGCCTTTGTGACTTCAAGATTAGATTATTGTAACTCCCTAATGTCAGGATGTCCAAACTCCTCTGTTAGGACCTTACAGCTAATGCAGAACGCTGCTGCACGTTTACTAACCAGAACTGGAAGAAGAGAGCACATCTCCCCAGTCTTAGCATCCTTACACTGGCTTCCAATTAAATCTAGAATAGAATTCAAGATCCTTCTGATCACATATAAAACTCTTCATCAGAAGGCTCCGTCCTATATCGAGAAACTTCTAGAAGTGTATCACCCTCCATGAGCCCTTCGCTCTGAGGATGCAGGACTGTTGGTAATCCCTAAAGTCCTTAAAAGTAAAACAGGAGGCAGGAGTTTCAGCCATATGGCTCCTTTACTCTGGAATCAACTACCAGCCTCGGTCCGAAAGGCCGACACCATTAGTTTATTTAAGAGTAGACTAAAAACCTTTCTTTTTGATAAAGCTTATCCTTAGGAATAAAATAGGACCACTAAGTTGAGCTGCTATAGGCCTAGACTGCTGAGGGGATTTTCTCTCTCCCGTTAAAGGGAGTAACTCTACATTTGGAGCTTCTGTTTCTTGTCTTTCTTTCTTTCTCTCTGTGTAACAACATTACTGGAGCCACCAGATACTGCCGCCGTCTTTTTTCTCCCTGACAGGAGGAGAGCAGGATCCAGGGGATCAGACCCAAGACTCACAGAGTGGAGTTACGACGGTCCTACTACCCGACCCCACCACAGCACCGGGACCCCACCGCAACGGCACGGCCCTTAAACTCCAGACTGAGATTGGTGCATCATCAGACCAACGCTCATCATAGACTTTTCTTAGTATTTGTACTTATCTGGCCTGTCTGCCACTCTCTCTCTCCCTCTTCTTTCCTCTCTCTCCCTGTCCTATCCCATGTACTTCTCCCCCCAACCGGTCAAGGCGGATGGCCGTCCTTCCAAAGTCTAGGGTCCGCCCCACGGTTTCTTCCTGAAGAGGGAGTTCCTATGAACTTCTCTCCATGGGAGGGAGTTTTTCCTGGCCACTGTTGCTTGTTACACCTGCTTGCTTTGGAAGGGTTTAGTTGGGTCCTGTTGTACTCTATCATTGTAAGAGCGCTTTGAGATGTTTGTTGATGTGATTTAGCGCTTTACAAATAAAATTGAATTGAATTGAATTGAATTTGCTTGTATATTTCGCACTCTGCCTTCATGCTCTGCAATTTCAAAATGACAAAATTAAAAAAAATTATAATCACAATGAAAATAAATTTTGCAAAGAACTAATTACAAACATTTTAATCTGTAACATCCCCCTTTATTTCATATCTGGTAACTGCAGAGCAGAAGTAACAGGTAATCAAGAAAATAACCAAAACAAAAAAGTCATTATGTTGTTATTGTTACACTTATATTCATAACATATATATGGAAATATGTTATTTCTGTCTGAATTATATTGCTGCTATTGGTATTTTTCTTATGGTTACATAATGTGGCTATGTGTAAATGTTAATGTTACGTGACTAGATGTAAGTGTCCTCATCTGTTCTTATTTGTAATTAAAACTGCCCAGAAAAACCAAAACAATACTTGACAACATTTTGCATGCCACATGTTGTACTAAAACAGTGCAGCCCAAGCTTGCATGACTCACTGTATTTGCTTCATGATGGCCAAGTGACCTCTCAATGGTGTAAAAACATTAAAGACCTTGTTCACAGCTGACTTTTTTTCAGGGGTGAGAATAGTAAAACAGATAAAATAACGTGACTTTATTTTTTGTGCATGTCTAGTTTACTTTCAAGTCTTAATGATTAACATAAAAGACTATTTTAATCCATTTGCAGTTTCTAAAGACCTCTGCAGAGAATATTGTACGTAACATCTATCATGTGCAGTTTCAGGACCTTCAAACAGAAGTAGCTTAAAAGTAAATAATTACTTTCATCAACATCCTCACAGCAACAGTTGTACAGTCTATAGGAGCGAGTGTCTGAATACACCAGCACCGTCACTGAGGGAGCACTTCATTCAAACACCTCCATTCGAACCATGATGCCATGTGTCAAACGCATTTTTAGTTCAGGGGCCA
This sequence comes from Lipophrys pholis, assembly GCF_963383615.2. Classification (NCBI taxonomy): domain Eukaryota; kingdom Metazoa; phylum Chordata; class Actinopteri; order Blenniiformes; family Blenniidae; genus Lipophrys; species Lipophrys pholis. Next base: position 31,010,261 of record NC_137638.1, read on the forward strand.
CATGTAGCTCAATTTCATCTTGAGTGAGTAAAATAAGTACCATAATAACCTTCAAATTTGAACCTTAAAGTTTTTCTTTGTTGTGGTGTAGAGTATATGTAATGAAAAAATTTGGATATTTTCACAAAACCAAACAATTACTTTTGAAAATTTGTTAATTTTAATGAAACCTTCAGGTGACAAACTACAGTGACATGTCAAAAAAAAAACGTCCCTTATAGCTGTTGCATTCTGGGTGTTTTTACAAACACACCCTGACAGCATGGTTTTGAGGGTAATGCTAGTTCACCAATATCTCAGCTCAAGTCTCTGTTGTGTTGTGTCTGTTACTCTAAAGAAATTAGTTTGAAAAAAATCTATGTTTTCTTTGATATTTTGACAGTTTGCTTGGTGCTTTGGCCGGATTGCAGCCTTTTGCGGGCCGATTTTGGCCCACGGACCTTATGTTTGACACTCTTAGTGTATGTGTAACAGGGTTATAAATAATAAGAATAATAGTAACTACAAACAAACAACACTAGAAACAGCTGTGTTTCTTTCTGTGTGTTCCCGTGGTATAATCAACATTTCAGACATGTCATCCAGGATCCGGCCCTTCTTCTTGTCCAGCTCGCTCTTCATAGAAGAAGCTTTCCCAATCAAGACCCGGGGGGAGGGGTTATGGGGCGGGTGGAATATGAGGCTCCTGGGGGTGTAGAGTTGACTGTTCTCCGACCGGGGCCTGCGCCGGACTTCGCTTTCCTGGGTCTGGGGGCGGGGCTGGTCCGGGGTGTGGCGGCTGGGGCCGTCTCTGCCTTGCCGGGTTGGGGGGGGCGGTGGGTGGGCCTGTTCCCGGGGGTGCGGTGGGACTCGCCGCCGGGGTTGGGGGGGCTCTCGGCCCGCTCGGCCCGGGGGCCCTGCTCCGGCCTTTTCTCGGTTTGGCGGCTTGGGTCGGGGCCTGGGGCCCTGTGCCCTTTGTCCTTCTCTTGTGGGCCCCTCTTGCCCGGGGGGGATTCCTCTCTGCATTCTCCGTCGGGTGCTTTTTGGGCGGGGGCGGGGCTCTCTGGGGTGGTTCGCTGGGGTCTCCCCGGGCCTGGGGGGCTTCTGTCTGCCGGGGTGGCGGTGTCCGGGCGCGGTGGCCTCGGACCCCGGGGTGTCACCACGGGTCCCCCCACAACAGTTCCGGCCACACCCAGTGGACAAGCCACACGCACTCACACACACATACACGCACACACACACACACACACACTTTCACTCCTCACGAAAGGTGCTTCTGAAGTTGCTTGTTGTCTGTCATCATTTGCTCAAACTTTAAAAATCATGTTCCTCTTTTGTTGTTGCCTCTTTGTTATTTCATGTTCCTGCTTCACGTTACTGTCTAGATAGAGCTGCTCAGGCTGGTTTAATCTAGGAAATCATCTTACTGTTTAGATAGAGCTGCTCAGGCTGGTTAATCTAGAAAATCATCTTACTGTCTAGATAGAGCTGCTCAGGCTGGTTCAATCTAATAACAGTTGGAAAGTATTTGGATGAGTGTGATTATTGCAAATAATATATGTAGCACAACAAGGACATTGTATGTTATCCCCTTCCCCCCTCCCCCCTCCCCCCTCACCCCTCCCCCCTCGACTTTCTTCTCTCTCTTCTCTTCTCTCTCTCTTTGTGCGTTCCCCCCCGGTCGTGTACGGCAGCCATGCCAACTTCTGACGGAGAAGGCAACAGGAGGAGACTCCAGGTCTCTCCCTGTTGCAAGACCAAAAACTGTTCTGACTCCGAAGGCTCTCAATCACATCATATTGTTGGCCCAAGCTGCCGAACAGGACAAGGGAGAAAAAAAAGAAAAAAAAAAAAAAAAAATAGAAGAAGCTTTCTCCAGCTCCTCCCATGTGTTGCTGTAACCAGAGATTCCCTTCTTGGCATCCAGAGTTTCCATAAAAATATCAAAGAACATACACGTATCATTTATATGTAGTTATATATTTTTTCAATCTATATTTAAAACTTTTAATAGATTCCTTCTGTACGTGTTCAAAATTTTGAACAAACCAGAATATCTGGACAAACACGCAGGTTCACAAAGAGTCTAGAACTGGGACAGGTCTTGCTATGTGGGGTCAAAGCTGACCAGTGTAATGCTATGCTGCCCTGTTTGACACGTGATTCAATGTCCTGGTCAAACACATTTCAACTAACCCTGGAAATCCAACTAACCCAATCCCAGTGCTTAAAAAGCTTACACAGGGCCAACTGCAAAGATACAGTTTACATTTTACTTAAAGTCAAGACAAGTGATTGCAGTGGAAGTCCCAATCAATGCAACTACAGACATTTAGCCAGTACACAGCTCATCAGCACAATTTCAATGATTTTGTTAGTAGTTTCACAAATACTTTGTTACGAATGTAAAGCTGCTTTACGAAAGCTCTTCACAAGAAACACCTATTATTCAACTATAAAAGTTGCAAAACAAAGTGAACCATCCAGCCAAAAAGAATAAAAAAACATTTGGCGGCCTGTTGTGTGTTCAGAGCGAAAACTCTCATTGCTCCAACAAATCCTAGTTCGGTATGCAGACAGAAGTGCAGCGGCAGATGCAGCCATCAGAAATAGCAGCTTGGCCTACGTCAGACAGCCTATCAACGAGTCAGGCTGGGAGCGCACAGAGGTGTGAAGCCACTTCCAGGAACCTTCCAGCACTTTACTGTTAACACAGACCGTGCAAAGGCAGAGATTAGGTGAAAAGTGCACATTGGAAAGAGCGGGACGTGTGCAGTGAGAGGGGGCGGGGCAGAGTATTTGAATACTGCAGGACACAGAGGGCATTGGGAGCAGGTAGAAGGATTTCTCTGGTTGCTCATGACCATTATCTAGTTCAGCTAATCTGCGGCAACAGATTATGAAATGTGTGTTAAAATGATTTGTTTTCTAGCCTTTCTATTTTCATCATGCCTACATCATATTGCATTTCTGGTTTAGTCACAAATCGAAGCCTGATTACAGTCACATGTGAGCGTTTTGTTTTTTATGGTTCATAGTGTAGCAACAAAAAGGCAAATTAAAACCTGCAGATCTCAGTCCGTCTTCAATTTTTACAGTAAATAATTCACTGTATAAATCAGTTACTTCTTCAGAAGCAATAAAAACCTCAGGTTTTAAGTGGTTACCAGTTTCTGTTGGATTGCCTTATGTCTCTACTTGAGAATATCTTCTGTCCACTGCAGGACTCCGTATTCTGCCTTCAGCACTGCGATTTGCTGATGGTTCTTGTTGTACACTGTGCCTTTACTGAGCTTCCCCACCACATGATTCAGCTGTGGAGAGCAAAAAAGAGATGGGATTCATGTGCAATATATACACAATGTATGTACAAAAGATCTGTTTGAAAATCTGACAGAAAATTGAAGGTCGTCAGACTTGCATCAACGGATTTCTGCTGTCACCAAACAGATAATCGTTCACTAATGTGGCAGTTATGGAGCGACACTACATGCCATCATGTCATGCAAGTAATATTCTACATTCTGCCACCTGCTTTACTAAATGATAATGCATTAAACTCATGAAAGGTCAGGAAAAGTCTGAGCCTTACATGAAAGAGAGAAGGACTGAACACATGCAGAATATAACCTTTGGTTTAAACCCTTGGCTTTTTTCTTTTTCTTTTTTCTTTTACAGCTAAGCATACAGAGAATTTTCTTTAATACAACATTGAAGAAGCAATGAAAATACTTGAGTATCACTGGAAAAACAAAAAAGCAATGGCAGGTGTCCTGTATAGGATTGGTGTGGACCGCAACGTTTAATATTTACTCTCCTTTCCACTGCAGCGACAGCTCTTTACTCTTTGGCTGTATTTATCATGTAACGTTGCTAGTGTATGAGCCCGGCGGATCGTTAACATGTCGGAACGGGGGTTTCCGACATGTTAAGGAGCACCTGAACGCATCACTCAAAGCCATCAGTTCCTGCAGTAAAACGGGACCAACATGATGGCTCGGAAAAAAACTTTCTAATCCATTAATGAAACAGTTCAGAGAAATGTACTTCTGAAAACATTGGAGGCGAGAAATACACTGTGCTGTTTAAAAGTTAAAACGCCGCTTCACAGACGTGTGTGTGCTGCGAGGGGGCGTTGTCTTCGAGTTCGACAGCTTCTCTTGGGAGAATGAACAGTCCTGCCGAACAAACAGTTTGTTCGGCAGCTGGCTGATGTCACTGCCGAACTTCTTATGGCTTCTGAATGGGAGTATGAATGGGCCTGGCAGATGTCTGTCATGTCTGCTATATCCTCGTCCAGAGGGATCTGCTCTTCTGTCATAGACATCCTCTGATGTTAGACAGTGTGCAAAACAACACTAATATATATTAGGCCTATTGTAGAATATTTTGAGTGGATTATTATTAACTCTACTGAGCTAGTGGCGTCTTTCTTTACCACATTTATTAGAATATTTATTGTGACAATAAAATTTGAACAAATGTGCCTACATTCCTACAGTTTAGTTGTGTTTTTGATGCATTACTTTGTTTTATTTAAAAGAATCATAATAATACAAATTAAAGTAAATTTAAAGTGAACTATACTATATATCACCGTTAGTTCAGCCCACAGCATATAGGTTAAGACCATATCATCAGTTAAGCAAGTAGTCCACTTTGTAATACTCTGTGAAATATAAACTAAGATATTCCTTCAAAATCTCATAGTGCTCACCGGTGTTGGGCCTAGACCACCATTCTCACCCCCAGTCCGGACGGGGGGGGGTACTACGTTTCTTTGAGAACAAAGAAACATGTGGTCACCACTGAAAAAATTCGCCATTGGCCACCAGGGGGCCCCTGGCCCCCACCTCGGGAGCTGCATCCCTGCAGCTCACCACCAGGGGAATCCACCAACTCTGCCACACCCATGGTCTGGAAACCTGATACCAGCCCAAGGAGATAGCAGGGATCGGACCATGATGCACAACTATAAAAGTCCAACACGCGAAAATTCCACCATCTCCAAGACAGACTCGCGTTGATCCAGACGCAAAACTTCGTATGGGGACACAAAGGGACGTGTGTTGACTCAACTCGCAGGACGAGCTGGAAAAGCCTTGGAGACGGACTTTGTTTCTTTTCTTTTTCTTCAACGGGACCCACACAGCTGCAAGCCAACTTCGCTCCCCTCCAGCCGTGCAGCTTCCCCATGCCTGCTAACCTGAAGTTCGCTTCTGCACCCACGCAAGAAGTGCCAAGTTACTCACAACGCGTTTGCGGACCCCCCACCGTGTTCCACGCCGCAAAACGCAACTCAGGACTTCTTTTCCCCGGGACTCGAAAGACCTGCCCGTGGCCGCAAATCAAAGGATTTTCTCCGTCAACGGAGGCTCGTTCCATCCACCTTCTGACCAAGTAAGAGGCTGTGTCTGAGCAGAATAGGTAGAATGATGTCTGTTGAGATTGCGGTGTGTTTTATTTTGTGCTTGTGAGACTCTGGGATGCTGACCCCCTCCTCCGTTTCCAAGCAGTTTGTGCCCGCGCATAGAAAGCCATCTACGCAATCACCGTACGCGCGCACAAGCATCCAGGAGTTATCCCGCAGCTATCAGAAGCTGAGACGGTCTGAACAGCTGACCCAGCTCCTGTTGATAACTGCTGGACTCTCATGTTGGCAGAACCGCGCCAGAACTCTTCTGTCCTTCTCTTTCTCTCTCTTTCATGAACCCCGTCCGCTGCCGCTCGTCTTATCTGCTCCAGATAAGCTCAACTGCTATTTGTTGCTGCAAGACCACCTCTGCCTCGAGTTCTAACTGCATGTCCCGACATCCACTTAGAACTCCGGTGCTCAGAATCGGGCCAACGGAACCGCCCATTCATGACGCCCTCGGTAGACTGCCTCACTCCGAGACCGCCCTCGCGCATGCGCGCGCGACGGACGTCTTGTTTATCTGGTCGCTAATCAACCGCCGTGTCCCCAGAAAGAGCGAGTCAAATGCCTCTAGTGGTCGCGTGGGTCATCGCAATCCCTCTTGACGTCCACCTGACGCATCAAGTCAATGCGTTCTCCCTCTGTGCGCCGCCGCACGCCGCCGCACACCCCACGTTGGCCGCCATTTTGGCTCTTTGAAACCGCGTCAGAGCTGCCATCTTGGATGAGGATCCCAACTTATCCACCGGTGGTTCGAAGTCATTACACCCACTCACATTGACCCGCCGACGTCTGCCTCCACCTGGTGGACGTTCGAGGTCATTACACCCATCATCCTCATCACTCCAGACCCCCCCCCCACACACACACACACTCTTTGTACATAGTGTTTGCTTTTTAATAGATTAGATTATGTAACGTTGGATGACATTTGATACTTAAGTGGGTTGATTTATGAGATTATTTCATTATTATTTATGAATTAATACATTTTGTTAATAAACGCCTGTTAGCTGATTTATTGTGTATTTATTGTTGACAATTCACTGGTTTGTAACAGTCTATGCTCGGATCTCACACCTTCCCCTTGTATTTAAGATTGTTATATTTTACACAGAAATATTAACCAACTTAAATAAACCTTTTACAAACGAGACTGATATTTTGGTATTAGCTATTTCCAGTTTATCTGGTGGTGCCCCAATTTAATATTAATACATAAATAATAGATTTATGCAAATTACAAATTTTTCATTAATAGATTAGTTTTGATGATTTATTAACTCTTAAGTAATTACTCGATTACTTTAGGAGTTGTTAATGAGTTAAATGACCGTTTACTCCCATTGATAATTAAAACATTTTCATAAATTACTTCCAGTGATTTATTATTTTCAGTAATCTATTATTTACAGTAATTTAATGCTAATAACCAACCATAAATCCCAACACCGGTCATTTTTTATCTTTGTTTTATAACTCTTTGAAACTGCTTAAAATGGACAACTTTGAAATTGGGTGCATGCTTTAAAGGGGACATATCATGCTAAATCCACTTTTTTAGCCCTTAAATGCATTTTGTTGTATATTTAGAGTGTTTAGAAGTACAGAAAAGTTCAAAGTAGTCTCTTCAGGTGCTCCGTTGATATCTTTATATTCTGTTTTGGTCATATTTTGCAATCTGTTTCGATTTTTCTATTCTCTATTATGTTTTTTGAACAATGACGTCACAGTATTCGCAGCGGAACTGCCAAATTAGGACATCGACACTTCGAGCAATCCGCCATTTTTGTTTCTCGCTGCGATTTTGTAGTCCAACCTCAACGATGCCGAAGTTACGAGCGGATAAGTCGAAATGTTCGGTTGTTGGATGTAGTAACCCACAAGCTTCGTTACATCGTCTCCCAGCATCAGAACCTTTTCGAAGTGCCTGGTTGAGTTTTATTTTTCACAGAAATGTACCCACATCTGTGGGTAAGGTCATTTTTGTGTGCGCGAAGCACTTCAAGGATGACTACTTCAGCAACCTCCGCCAGTATAAAGAAGGATTTGCCGAAAGACTTCGTCTGATTGAGCGGTCAGTTCCTTCTATCTATGGAGACGACGAACAGAGCACTTCGGTAAGCTGTATATAACGCTAAAAAGTGTGATGATAAGACGTCCCTGTCATTGTTTTGTTAGCATTAGCAGTTGCACTGTCTTCATATGTTAGCGCTGTGTGCTCGTTTTAGATTATAATGTAACTTCTGTGTTAAATAGTCGTTGTAATACAGGCAGTCTTGTAGTAGTGGGCATGGATGGAGAAGTTAGTGTAAATATAGTAACACACCATTGCGTTACATCCATATGAAGACGTTGTTCTGCAGGTGCATCATCGTCATTTTCATCTCGCTCTGCCGGGTCCGACTCTGGCTCGAACATGTATGGCTGGATGGACAAATCTTCCGTTGTTGACATTTTGTAAATAATGTGTGAATATAAAGTTTCTGCGCCGCTAGATAATTGTATCTGTTCTATCAAACTACAAAGATGGCCGAACAGGGTGGAGTTGAACCGAGTGTCACCTCTGCAACCTGGAGAGGAGGCAGGGTATGAAGTGTCTCATTTGCATTTGAAGAGACCGCACCAAAACGAGTTGCTCTCAGAAGCGCATCAGAAATGGGGTAGAAAATGGGCCTGTGGAGCTATAATAATGAGGAATTCAGACCCAAGCATTGCAGTTCCGCTTTATATAGACCACAACTGTATGATTTATATGTAAAAAGGAAGGATTTAAAAGCGTGATATGTCTCCTTTAAAGAGATACTGTGCTGTATATTGAATTGTTTAAAATGAAAACAGTTTAGCTCAGTTGGTAGAGCATGAGACTTACAATCTCTAGGTAGTGGGTTCACTTCCCACGCCAGGCACCACCTTCCGCACCACCTTCCCGTGGGCTCACCACCTGCAGGAAGGTTCTTAATTCGTGCTATGTGATCTGGGTGATGAAGGAAATGCAGTCATTAATGTGTTCTTTAAATTGATGAAGGAACAGAAATGATATTCATCACAATGGGTTTATTGATAATTACCTTCAGGCAGAATACATGGAACACTGCGAGATCTCGGGCTCAACCATCAGACTGTCCGGGAGGACCAGGCATCAGAGTGGAAGAGCCCCGAGATCCCAAAAACAGCAGTTTATATACAGTTTTTAGGGCGTCAGCCCTCTGCATGTGGTTTCACAAGGTACATATACTTATTTTAGTTTCACAGAATTGCGGATGTCACAGAGACGTTATAATAATAGAACAATAGCAAGTTGTTTGTGCACAGCGCATAAGCTTCTCTTATTGGAGATGCACCTCCATATAAGGGCATTTCCTGTAACAGTTGCTGCAGCTGCATGACCGGGCGAATTGCCAGACAGGCACATCTTGTACCGAAACTACTGACACCTATGTCTGGGTTCATCAGACATGTACACTGAACTTTGTTTGCATCAGGCCTGAGCCTGTACCGAAACTACTGACACCTATGTCTGGTTTATCAGACATCTTCACTGAACTTTGTACACACCAGGCCTGAGCCTTATCGGAGCATCATATATTCTTTAATGACAGTCCTCAGACTGCCACCCCGCAATCTGGAAACAGGATAAAATGGATGGATGGATGGATAAAATGAAAACAGATTATGAATTTCTCCATTAGTGTAACATAACTCAATTATATAGTATGAATATTTGCTTAGTAAGAGGATTTTCATCTTTGCAGGAGCAATTCTGAAGTATTTTGGAGCCACAGACCAGGAAGCAGCACAACCATCTTCAGCACCACCTGACCAACTTAAAATATAAACATTGAGGAACACGCCATCAGTTTCATTTATTGACCTATCGAGGATCCCTATTGTTTACCTTTGTATTATCATTTTCTATCAGTTCAACTTACTAGGGTGGGTGAACTTGAGATGTTTGATTTTAATTTGAGAGAAGTTTTCACGACTCTGGCCTGTTTTCCTCTTAAAATGTAATAGATTGTTGCATTTTTATGGAGCACCCAAAAGAGATAGGAATCTATCCATCATAGTTTGACAAAATAGGGACCCCCAAACAGCATCTTGCATAGGGCCCCCAAACAGACAGAAACGGCCCTGGCTGTAATATGCCAAAGAATCACAATCAAAACTTTGATTATGGTCAGCAGCCTGATTTTAACTTTGACATTTCATGCAGGACGGGTAGAGTAGGGTAGCTTCATCTCCATGTCAGAACAGAATAAAAGATGGTGGTAACAAGGAAGGAAAACAACATGCTGGAAGATGTTAAAAAAAATCTACATAACACAGCTCATCACAACACTTTACATATTTGCATATATGCTTCTATTTATCTTAGTTTAAAATAAAAGCTTCAGGAAGTTAATCAAAAGTTGATAAAAAAAAAAGTATTTCAATTAACGGAGTAATGTGTTTCTAGGAACATCACTATAAAGAACAGCAATGACAAAAAACTGCCACTCATCTCAAATATTTCCTGTCGGTTTTTCTCTCCAGACTAATGTGGGGGGAGAAATCTGTCACTTCTCAGGATGCAAAATATCTGCTATGATCAGCATTTATGTTTTAACAAACTTACTCTCATGGCATGGCTTTGATGATTATCCCTTTTCGCTCTAATAAAACAGCTAGCCTTCACTTATGCATCGTTGATATCTGACTTCCAGCATTGTTCCATCTGCTCCTCAGATGCTGAATGTTTTCTTACAAAAACATTGCGACTCCTAGTGGACAAACACGAAAGGTACTTGGAGACAAAAATTTAAGTTAAAGCCTTATTTGTTGTTTTTACACTACAAAGGCATCCCTCACAACAAAGTAAACCTCATTGTGGGCTGGTTTTGGCACATGTGCTGCATGTTTGACAGTACTGGCATCAAGCTGGTGGTTCACTTGGACAAATCAGCTTCAAGAGAGAAACTGGAACTGCAGTGAATGTCATAAATACAGTTTATATTTGACAGCACAGCTGAGCTACTTATGAAGGGCCATGGGAAAAGACAATAGGCTGGCCCAGGGGAGGGGAAGGGATTAGGGGACAGCAGTGGCTGCAGCAGAGCTTGGGGGGATGAAGGGTCACCCTACCCCTCATCCATGATGTGATTTCCAACAGTCACTCGATCCTTTCAGGATTCACAGCCAGCTATGTGCAGCAAACAGCTTCATCTGACAGAATAACTGCTTTAAGTGGATGTTCAGTCGATCCTCACCCCATCGGTCCGCTGGGATTCACTGAAACTCCTCCACAATGAAAAGAGGCTATAAATGTACACAGACACAGGAGAACAGCCCCAGAAATCACAGAACGTGCTTCAAGTCCGTCGGGGATCCACAGAGTTTGAAGTGAGTGTGGATCAGTGAGTGAGTGAATGAGCACAGCAGAACAATACTGCATAGCGTTCCCGACACCGTGTCCCCAAAACAACTGTTGCTTCGCTGGTTGGCAGCTCAGACACACGGGACATTTGTGCACGTGCAGACTAGTCAAAAGGAGCGTGAACTGTACGGCAGACACTCACAGCAACCAAAGAGGCCCAGAGTGGGATGGTAAATTATTTCAAGAAAATAAAGTATGTCCAATGGATTTATGAGGGATTCTTCACAGAAGAAAAGACTAAATTTAACTTGTGTGATGAGGCTGTTCAATAAAAAAGTGTTTCATGTTACTGGCCAAACAATGACAGGCACATGCAGTCATCCCTCTCAGAGAGACCCGGCAGTTGGTGGGTGGCATGTGATGATACATAATCGTCAGAATGGAAAATACCTCTGATAAAGTGATCACCTCCACCGTGGCTGAAGGCCCGAAACAATGGAGGAGTACGATAAGCTGCATTTAACAACATTTTCCATTAACTTCACCCATGTATAGTCTGGAGGGCCTCTTTGTTCCTACAAACAGCACCCTCTCATCATTTCACTCAGAAGTACAGATATGTCAGTCTCACTTTAATAGTGATACACATAGGAAATTAATTTTGCAAGACAAGGAGACATGTGTTCCTAACACTTAGCCACGCTTTCCAGAGAGGCTTAGAAAACTCCTCCTTTTAACTGTGTGGCTGAAAAGATTGTTGTTGTTTTTTCCTTCCTGGAGAGAATAAATATGTTGGAAGATAAGTCTCAACAGATCATCTATCACTTACCAGCAAAGTGGTAAGTTTTTCATTTTCAACATTGTCACAATGTCATGACGTGCTGGAGCCGGCTGGTTGCAGCGTGGGCAGGTCATCAGTTCATTAACAGAGAGACACACTCACATTCATGGCGACAGGCAACCTATGAGGCACCACTTAATCTCAAATTCATGTTTTTGGATCGTGGAAGAAAACTCATTCACACACAGGAAGAACATGCAAACTCTACACAGAATTAAAATAATTAGTAGAAATGTGGAGAAGAGGGGAACTAAGTGCACAAACACCTTTTCACTCTATCTTTACCACAACGATCCATACTATTGATTCAGGCTATTTCTGTTTATTTACCAGGTTTCAAATGTAATCTGTATTTGATGGGATACTTTGTGTCACTGAGGTCTAATACCCCGACCCTAAGGATGTCTACTGCCCCCCTGCCAGCCTGACCCACTGCTATATGGAATTATTGTCTTTTCTACACCCGACACAGAAAGGTCAAGGGTCAGACTGTGTCCCATAGTAACAAAATCACAACAGGAAGACAATTTTATGGTATAAGTATATGGCTTCACCTCTCACCTCATGGATATAAACACACATCAACAGCAGACTATAAAGATTCAGATCCAAAACAAAGAACAATTACTGAGAGATGTCTCCTTTCACGCCCTGAAAGGAGAGAGGACACATTTGTCATGATATCAATTAAGTTTGTGTGCCCCTGGTTCTGTTTAAAATATCCAACTGGCTTGGATTTTCAGATTGGTTTCACTAAAGATTAAGAAAAAGACCAGATTTCAGGAAGTTTGTCCGTTAAAGATCCTTGATCTGGATACTCTCTGTCTTGGGTTCTATTCTTGGTCGTGCACGGGAATGTGGGGGAGAGCAGGGAAAAGGCAGAAGTAACATTAGACAGTGAGCTGGTCTGTGTTTGGATAAGAACAGAAATAGCCTCCTGTGTTTTCTGTGGTTTGCAAATCTTCATGTGTTTACTGGTGTCTTTCTCTGTTCTGGTTGTTGACTGAGCTAATGAGATCAACCCAGAATGTACTGATATGGCTGATGTTTATTTCCTGCATGTGTGACCGTGAAAATCAACACCGACGGTTTACCTGGTCACCACGGACGGCCTGCTCTCCGTCTGCAGTGACTGTGTCGCTGGTCCTCTCCCTCAGCTTCCTCTCTGCTGCCGCCAGTTCCTTCTTCACTTCCTCAAGATCCTCTGCCTTTTTACTCTCTTTTGAGAGATTGATGGAGGCCTACAAGAGTCATGTTACACACATACAAACATGGGAAACATGGTTTTACCAGCTGAGTTTTAGCACATAGTGAAGTCCTTCAGTTATCCTCAATCGTGGCTTCATCTAAACCAACAACTTGCCTGTAATTACTTAAGAGTTAATAAATTATCAAAAATAATTTATCAATGAAAAATTATTAATTTGAATAAATTCGTTATTTATTTATTAATAATGAAATGGGGCACCACCAGATAAACTGGAAATAGCTAATACCAAAATATCAGTCTCATTGTAAAAGGTTTATTTAAGTTAGTTAATATTTCTGTGTAAAATTATATCAATCTTAAATAAAAGGGAAAGTGTGAGATCTGAGCACAGGCTGTTACAAACCAGTGAATTGTCAACAATAAATATACAATAATCACCAAGAGTCATTCAATTCAGTTGACAAAATGTACTAATTGATAAATAATTCAGAAATCATTCCATAAATCAAAACATTTAAGTAGCAAACGTCATCCAAAATGGAGATTTAATCTACTAAACAGTAAACACTATATACAAAGTGTGTGTGTGTGTGTGTGTGTGTGTGTGTGTGTGTGTGTGTGTGTGTGTGTGTGTGTGTGTGTGTGTGTGTGTGTGTGTGTGTGTGTGTGTGTGTGTGTGTGTGTAATGACCCCAAACGTCCACCAGGTGGAGGCAGACGTTGGCGGGTCAGTCTGGTGACGGTGACCCGCCCAGGTGGACGTCAAGAGGGATTGCAATGACCCACGTGACCACTGGAGGCATTTGATTCCATCTTTCTGGGGGTGCGGCGGTTGCTTAGCGACCAGATAAACAAGACGCATGTCGCGCACGCATGCGCAAGGGGTCTCGGAGCGACGCAGTTCAGCGAGGCACACTGTGTTACAGTGATGACAGGACGGCATAGTCGGCCTGGTTCTAAGCACCGGAGTTCTAAGTGGATGTCGGGACATGCAGTTAGAACTCTGGTGATCAGGGAAGAGGTGGTTTGGCGGCACCAGATAGCAGCTTGGTTGCTAAATGTTGCTGTGTGTGTGAGCTTATTTTGATCAGATAAGACGAGCGGCAGGGGATGTGCACACGGCCGAGTTAGTGAAAGGAGAGAGAGAGGAGGGAAGAGAAGAGAAAGACAGAGAATTCTGGCGAGGTTCGGTTCCGCAACCTGGTTCTCCACACAGAGATCCCAGTGGGCCTGGAGCTCACTTGGACCTGGTGGAGCGGTGAGGTTCTGTAAGGCAGCGGTAACTGGTTGTTACCAAGTCTGAATTCAGCGTCGCGAATTCAGAGGCCTGGCACTTCAGCTGCAGGAGTGGTCAACAAGGTGGCTGAAAGGGGGCAGAGATGCAGGCTCGTGTTGGGGCTGAAGATTCCAGTGAACTCCTCCAGAAATTTTCCCCCGAAAGAAAATCACCAGGGACAATGAACAGGCCATAAAACAGCAGGGGAGCGAGCCAGACCCCGGAAGTGGCCAATGAGGATGCTCGAATCCGACCCGAACACCACAGGGGTCCGAAATTCTAGCCTGGGTGAAACTTCTCCTACCAAATCTCTCGGCTTTTCAATCTGACCATTGAGGGAGAGACATCTCTTTCCCTCCTCAGGATGGTATTAGAGAGCACCAAGCAGAAACAAAGAGACAGAACCAACACCAGCCCGCTGGACGAGCAGGACCCAGTTCGGACTACATCTTCTGTTTCCTCTATTTTTGCCTTTTTGGGGGATTCTGGAGACCAAAGCCAGCGTCTCCTCTTCTCCTCTCCTCCTTCAACTGCTGTAGCTGTCCACTGCTGTAGCTGGAGCCAGGCCTCTGAATTCAGGACGCTGAATTCAGACCCGGTAACAACCAGTTACCACCGCCTCCCAGAACCAACAGAACCACGGACGGTGCTTTTCAGCACCAAACCAGGGAGGGTGAGAGCTTTTGTCTGGGCAGAGAATAGTTAGAATGATGTTCTGTTAACATGCAATGTGTGTTTCAATGTCCCACTGATAAGGCAGCAGCATCTCATGTTGTTTGTGTATGCGCGTTCACGCGCACCAACCAAGTCCAGGACTCTGGTTTTCCACCTCAGAACCAGAGGTCCAAGTGAGCTCCAGGCCCACTGGGAGCTCTGTGTGGAGGAACCAGGGTTCAGAACCAAGCCACGCAGAATACATTGTCTTTCTCTTGTCTTCATCCTATCTCATTCTCTCCCCCTCTTTCACTAACCCGCAGCAACGCGCCCCCCTTATCAGATCGAGATAAGGTCATACATACAAATGCCTGTTAGCTGCTGCAAGAGCAGATCTGCCTCAGTCACAGGAGTCCTAACTGCAGGTCCCGACCTCCACTTAGGACTCAGAACCGGGCCAACGGAACCGCCCGTTCATTACGCCATCGGTAGACTAACTCGCTCCGAGACCACCCTTGTGCATGCGCGCTCGACGGACGTCTTGTTTATCTGGCCGCTAAGCAATCGCTGCGTCCCCAGAAAGAGCGAGTCAAACGCCTCTAGTGGTCACGTGGGTCATCGCAATCCCTCTTGACATCCACCTGGTGGACACATCAGGTTATTGCGCTCTCCCTCGGCGCGCCGCCGCACGCCCCTACTGGTCGTCACAGTCACCGCATTGACCCGCGGACGTCTGCCTCCACCTGGTGGAAGTTCGAGGTCATTACACCCCCTCGTCACTCCAGACCACACACACACACACACACACACAAACACACACACACACACACACACACACACACACACACACACACACACACACACACACACACACACACACACACACACACACACACACACACACACACACACTCTGTACATAGTGTTTGCTGTTTAATAGATTAGATCTCCGTGTTAGATGTCGTTTGCTATTTGAATTTGTTGATTTATGAGATGATTTCCGAACTATTTATGAAATAATACATTTTTATTAATAAACGCCTGTAAGCTGAATTGAACGCTTCTTCGTGATTACTGTGTATTTATTGTTGACAATTCACTGGTTTGTAACAGTCTGTGCTCGGATCTCACACCTTCCATTCTATTTAAGATTGTTATATTTTATGCAGAAATATTAACTAACTTAAATAAACTTTTTACAAACGAGACTGATATTTTGGTATTAGCTATTTCCAGTTTATCTGGTGGTGCCCCGATTTATTATTAATACATAAATAACACATTTATGCAAATTAATATTTTTTTTTATTAATAAATCATTTTTGATAATTTTTTCAGTTTTTTTGTTTTTAAAGTAATTATTCAATTACTTTAGGAGTTGTTAATGAGTAAATGACCGTTTACTTCCATTAATAATTTAAATTTTTCATAAATTACTTCCAGTGATTTATTACTTTCAGTAATCTATTACTTACAGTAATTTAATGCTAATAACCAACCATAAATCCCAACACTCGCGTCTCGAGAATCCCAAAAAACTAGTACTACTACTATTTCGAGCTGTACATTGGGCATTTAGCATTGCCCCAACAATGGGCAATAGACCAACCAGTTGACCACTGATGATCCTATGGCTCTGTGCTCACTTGGGACTCCTTATGGCTCTTGTTTAAAAGCTACATAAACATGGCCATCCTCCTTCCAGGCATTTTTTGTTTCTCTCCTTTCTCTGATTCTGATGACGGTTTGCCTAATAATGTTATCTGTCTTTCTAACATGACCAAAGAGCACAGATCTGTCCAATTTGCAGGTAGTTTTGCTTTTATTTGCATGTCACTCTCACGTAACCAAAAAATATCTCCTAGAGGGTGCGTTCCCCATTTTAGGATAGGGAACCGACATTCCTCCATTAGATGTGTTTCATTTATTATTCTGATGAAGGAACCATCTTGCACTATCAGCGCACACTGTAGCTTTTAGGTTTTAGTTGTGTTGCAGAAGCGAATCACACTTCCAGTTATGTCAAGGGTTTTAGGGTCTGTCTTTTGTACTTTTCTATCTTCACATCTAATCCTGTTTTCTGACCCTGTGCCCTTCATTGCCTCCACCATGTTTGAGTCTCTCGCTATGCAAACTGGAAACACAGTGTTTGCTCCTAACTCCACAAGCTGGAGATGTCCATAGATACAATTCGTCCTTTGGGACATATTTTGGGGTTCTGTTCCCACCTTAACCCTCCTAATGCCATACTTATAGCACATTCTGCAAAGCAAAGATAGTCATCCCAGCATTTGGGCTGGTCAAATCCTGATATAGGATGAACACAGGGTCTTGCAGTAGCATTGTGACAGGTTACACAAGACTGTGTGCTTACTTGCTTAGCTGAGTATTCCATCCACTGATAAAACATATTTTCTCTCCATCTTAGAGATTTTACACCCATTGCTAATGACCTCAGACTTGTCCCGGTCCACACCTGGTCTAAGTGCATCATTTTATTAGCTTATTTGTAACTAATTCGAATTCCATATTTATTTTCAATACAGTGATTTGGTGTACAGCCAATCATTACGGTGACAACCCCATCTACAACGTGGCACTAATGTACTGTAGTATCCATACACATGCAAGACAGAGAGAGAATGCAACTCAGAACGAGAGAAAGAGAGAGAGAGTGCGAGAGAGAGAGATGGACGGACGGCACACACTGTCTTTTTCTCTCACAAGAGAGAAAAAGAGAGTGTGAGAAATGACATGACATGAGATTAAGTGTCACTCAGAGAGAGAGAGAGAGAGAGAAGAGACTACAGAGAGCGGGAGAGAGAAGCTATCACTCAGAGAGGGAGAGAAAGAGAGAGTGTGGAAAACTAGCAGTTACAATGAGAGAGAGAAACCAGGCGCACACATGAGAGAAATCCTCGGTCTCAGTTTTTAAGAGAGGAAAAAAAAACCACTCACACACGGGCACACAAACAGTATTGAAGGAAAAACAGTTAATGTTGTGTTCTTTGAATTGATGAGGAAACAAGAGTGGAATTAACCACACAGTTTTATTGATAATTACCTTCAGCAGAATACATGGAATAAAAGCGAGATCTTGGGCTCAAACACCAGACTGTCCGGGAGGATCAGGCATCAGAGGAGAAGAGCACCGAGTACACAAAAACATTAGTTTATAAGCATTTCTTTCACCCCTCCCTGCAAATATGGTGTGGATATCACATGTTGTTTTTACCGAAACTGAACACATACCTATTGTTCTGTCCCGGGAAGTTTTATATATTACAATCGTACATTCTTCAGCAGGATGTCAGCTCAATATCGGTAGCAAGTATGGTCATGTAATTAACAGTTCTGAGCAGAAGCGATAAAAGCGGATTATACTGGTGTCGTGGATATTTTGTCGTTGTTGTCGGTGCTGTTTGGAATAAACTGTTAAAACAAGGTTTTTCTGTCAGGAGAAGTTTATTGGGGTCCCCAAGGAGCAGAGTGCATTCAGCTGTCTGCAGGATGAGTGTGCGTCTCACAAGTTGCACCTGTGAGTCTTAACCGGTGGGTAGGAAAAGGAGGAGTTTGAAGCAGAACAATTGAACTGTTGAGTTTTAGCAATAGTAGACCGTTGACCTTGGTTCCCAGACGGATAAGGCCTTGCTGGAGAAGGGAGTGAGGGAATCCTTGCTAGCTTAAAGCCAGGAATGTAGGAAGTCCATGATGATCAAATATAATGAGTATAAGGCCAAGATATAGTTTTACCACGACACTGGTAAAGAGAGAAAGAGGAAAAATTACTATTTTACCTGCCAGTATTAGTATAAATTTATTCCACTGAGTTTTCTTATTTATTCTTTGGGTAAAAGTTACTTTTATATCGTTGTTAGCTAATTTAACACACTATTTGTCATGATCAGCTCTCCTGCAGCCCCTTAGGGGGAGGGGTTATTGGCTGCAGGTGTGTGCTTTTTTCCCTGCAGTGTGTTTCAGGTGGGCGTGCCTGGAGGTGGTGTTTGGGATGGAAGAGCTGGCTGGGTTAATTACCAGGATTCAGTACAGCTGCGGGTAGCAGGTGGAGGCGTTTTGGAGGAGTGGCTCTGCTTTTTAAACGGGCTCCTCACTCCACTCGACGCGGGACCGTAAAATCAACAAGAGTTAGGAGTTGTGGTGTTGTCTGTTAACTCTACCTCTTGCTACCTGCTCAACACTCCACGCTCGGGCCCAGCCAGCACCAGCTCGTCCCACACTGCCTCGGCCGCCACCCACTGGACCACAGCTTCAACCTGCTCTGCCCCAATCAGCTCTGTACTCGGCTCTGGTGCTGATTCCCGGGAGCCCCCGTCCGGACAGGGACACGTCCCCTCGCTCCGTCAGCCTGACTCCGTCCACGCTAGCCTGACCCGTGAGCCACTCTCCCCAAGACTTTATCTCTTCTGGAGGAGTCTAAAGTCTAAAATTATTTCGTTTGTTAAATAAAATCCTTGGTTCACTTCATCTTTGTTCTGGTGACTTTCTGCGCTTGAGCCTCTGTCTCCCCGCCGTAACACTATTAGCTCCAACATTTATCCCCTTGAACTCAAACAGGTTCTTGCACCCCACTGTCCTAAATACAACCTTTTTTTTTTATTAGCCACACCAGTCCCACAACAAACAATAGTAACACTACACAGGTTACCAGCCCCGTCTGGTTGGGATGCCTAGCTGCTGCAAATTCTCTATTTTTCACTGCAGCGGTGCTAAGCCTTGAGCGCTTTCCTTTGTCTGCTCAGTCAGTCTGTCAGAGGATCACTCGGTCTGGGGAGCTCTCCCACATCTATTTACCCTACTACCCTACTCCTCACTATATTATATATATTTCAAGTACTTATTTACATTTATTTACAACATTGGCCGGCTGACACTTCTTCTGAGTACTCCTCACTCACACTCACACACACTTTCCCTCAGGGTTTTATAGGCACATCTTTTGATATTTTACAAGCCATACATTCAGCCTCAACGTTCTCTTCAACAACTCAGCACTCACCTGTGCTCTTTAAGGGACGATATCGACGGTATCCATGGGTTGCGACAGACTCTTTTCTCGTTTGAGCTCCCTCTTGGAGCTTTAGTGCACCCTCGCACTCTTCTTCCATTCTTGGGAAGGCCGCGGTTGAAGCAGAACCCCTCCACTTTGAGACTCCTTCCACTGTAAGGTTCCCTCCAGTGTGAGGCTCCCTCCACATTGAGACTCCCTCCCTCCACTGTGAGACTCCCTCCCTCCACTTTGAGGCTCCCTCTGCCGTGAGACTCCCTTCCTCCACTGTGAGCCTGCCTCCACTGTGAGGCTCCCTCTCTCCACTCTGAGACACCCTCCCTCCACTGTGAGTCTCCCGCCACTGTACGTCTCCCTCCCTCCATCGTGAGGCTCCCTCCCTCAACTATAGCATTCCCTCCCTCACAGTGAATTTCCCTCACTCCACTCTGAGGCTCCCTTCACTGAGACAGCCTCCCTCCACTGTGAGACTCCCTCCCTCCACTGTGAGACTCCCTTCCAACCCTTTGAAGCGACTTCCACTGTGAGACTCCCTTCACTGAGACACCCTCCCTCCAATGTGAGATGCCCTCCCTCCGCTGTGAGACTCCCTCCCTCCGCTGTGAGACTCCCTCTCTCCACTGTGAGACTCCCTTCCTCCACTGTGAGTCTCCCTTCAAAGTGAGACTCTCTCCTTCCACTGTGAGACTCCCTCCACAATGAGACTCCTTCCCTCCACTGTGAGACTCCCTCCCTCCACTGTGAGACTCCCTCCACATGGAGACTCCTTCCCTCTACTGTGAGGCTCCCTCCACTGTGAGACTCCCTCCTTCCACTGTGAGACTCCCTCCACATTGACACTACTTCCATCCACTTTGAGGTTCCCTCCACTCTTAGACTACCTTCCTCCAATTTAGGCTCCCTCCCTCCACTGTGAGCCTCCCTCCCTCTGCTGTGAGACTCCCTCCCTCCACTGTGAGGCTCTCTCCACTGTGAGACTCCCTCCCTCCACTGGGAGCCTCTCTCCCTCCGCTGTGAGACTTCCTCCCTCCACTGTGAGCCTCCCTCCCTCTGCTGTGAGACTCTCTCCCTCTACTCTGAGGCTTCCTCTACTGTGAGGCTCCCTATCTCCACCGTGAGACTCCCTCCAAAGTGAGGCTCCTTCCCTCCACTGTGAGACTCCCTTCCTGCACTTTTGGCTCACTCCCTCGAATGTGAGACTCCCTCCACTGTGAGGCTCCCTCAGTCCACTGTGAGACTCCCTGTGAGGCTCCCTCAGTCCACTGTGAGACTCCCTCCACTGTGAGATTGCCTCCACTGTGAGACTCCCTCCCTCCACTTTGACGCTCCCTCTGCTGTGAGACTCCCTTCCTCCACTGTGAGACTGCCTCCACTGTGAGTCTCCCGCCACTGTACGTCTCCCTCCCTCCACCGTGAGGCTCCCTCCCTCAACTATAGTATTCGCTCCCTCACAGTGAATTTCCCTCACTCCACTCTCAGGCTCCGTTCACTGAGACAGCCTCCCTCCAAAGTGAGGCTCCCTCCCTCCACTGTGAGACTCCCTCCCTCCACTGTGAGTCTCCCTCCAAAGTGAGGCTCCCTCCCTACACTGTGAGACTCCCTCCCTCCACTGTGAGACTCCGTCCCTCCACTCTGAGACTCCCTCCCTCCACTGTGAAACTCCCTCCAAAGTAAGGATCCCTTCCTCCACTTGTGAGACTCCCTCCAAAGTGTTTCTCCCTCCCACCACTGTGAGACTACCTCTACTGTGAGATTCCATCCACTGTGAGGTTCCCTCCACTGTGCGACTCCCACCCTCCACTGTGAGACACTCACAGCCTCACAGTGGATGTAGGGTGTCTCACACTGGAGTGAGGGAGTCTCACAGTGGAGGCAGGGAGTCTCACAGTGGAAGAAGTCTCAAAGTTGAGGGAGCTCACAGTGGAGGGAGGGAGTTTCACAGTGGAGGGAGAGAGTCTCACAGTGGAGGGAGAGAGTCTCACAGTGGAGGGAGCTTCACAGTGGAGGGAAGGAGTCTCAATGTGGAGGGAGCCTCACAGTGGATGGAGCCTTACAGTGGAAGGAGTCTCAAAGTTGAGGGAGCCTCACAGTGGATGGAGGGCGTCTCACACTGGAGTGAGGGAGTCTCACAGTGGAGGCAGGGAGTCTCACAGTTGAAAAAGTCTCAAAGTTGAGGGAGCTCAAAGTGGAGGGAGCAAGTCTCACAGTGGAGCGAGGGAGTGCCACAGTGAGGGAGGCTCACAGTGGAGGGAGGGATCCTCATTGTGGAGGGAGTCTCAGAGTGGAGGGAGACTTAGAGTGGAAGGAGTCTCAAAGTTGAGGGAGCCTCACAGTGGAGGGAGGGAATCTCACAGTGAAGGGAGGGAGCCTCACAGTGAGGGATAGAATCCTATATTAGAGGGAGGGTGCCTTAGAGTGGCGGGAGCATCACAGTTAAGGGAGCCTCACAGTGGAGGGAGCCTCACAGTGGAGGGAGGGAGCTTCACATTGGAGGGAGGGTGTCTATCTTTGGAGGGAGTCTCACAGTGGAGGGAGGGAGCCTCATAGTTGAGGGAGCCTCAGGGTGGAGCGAGACATAGAGTGGAAGGAGTCTCAAAGTTGAGGGAGTCTCACAGTGGAGGGAGCCTCACAGTAGAGGCAGGTCGCTTTACAGTGGAGGGAGGGTGTCTCACAGTGGAGCGAGGGAGTACCACAGTCAGGGAGAAAAACTCTGTCCTGGCCAGGGACCTATTACTCTGTTCGTCGATCACCGCATACATGTTGATTGCTCTGTCTTTTTGACCTTCTGGATAAGCTTTCACCAAACAAATCTTAGAGCAGGAGTGCATGTTATTACTCTGACCACACACCTCTGTGCACTTGGAGATGACTGAAGGAGAGCTCTCAGTTTGTTCTTCATCTTCGTTTTGTTGGTTACTCTCCGACGTGGGTCTCTTGGGAACGGGAGGAGGACCTGGATGAAGTGCTGAAATGTGCTTTGGACTATTGCACTCACTACACTTGACTGCTGCTTTGCAGTCTTTGGCCATATGCTGGACTGAACCACAACACCTGTAGCAAATGCTCATTGAGAAAGGCTTGATGTTCTTCTAGTGGTTTGTCTCTGAACATTTCACACTTTTTGAGAGGATGTGGTTTTTTATGGATCGGGCACTGGCGATCTGGTTCCTCTATTTTCCTTGTCTCAGAACTGCTCTTCTCCGCAACCTCAGTTTTGTGTACTGACACAGTGGCCTTGCGATTGTACAGAGTGGGCCTTTCTGAGCGTGAGCGAGCTTGACTGTTATAGCTTGATGGAGTAAAGCTTGGATCGTTCCTCATTTTAGCTTGTTGTTGAACAAACTGTAAAAAAACTGAGAATGGAGGAAATTACATACCATGAGTTTCTTTGTATTGTGTCCCCACGGTTGTCCACCTTTCTTGCAGGTTGAAGGGAAGTTTTTCAACTATTGGCTTTACCACTCGAGCTGTGTCCAGGTAGGCAAGTCCTGGTAGTGCACCATCTGCTTTTGCACACTGTAACTCCAATAGGAGGTCACCAAGTTCTCTTAGCCTAGCATTGTCCTTATTTGTTAGTCTCGGAAAATCCTCTACCTTTTTCAGCAGTGCATCCTCAATGACCTCTGAAGAGCCGTAGCACTCCTCAAGACGCTGCCAGATCATATTCACACCTGCTGAAGGATTGAGGATATGTGCTGCACGAATCCTTTTGGCCTGTTCTGAGGATTTTGGTCCCAACCATTTTGCAAGCAGGTCGAGTTCTTCTCTAACTGACAAGTTTAGATCTTTTGTTACACTAACAAATGAGGCTTTCCATGCCCAATAGTTTTCAGGCTTGTCATCGAAGTTTAGCAAACCAGCACTCACTAGTTCTTTGCGAATGAGATATTTAGCGACATCTTGTGCTCCGTTGGACTCAGATGAGTTGTTGTTTTGAGGGTGAAAGGCGTGAGCTAGCGGGTTTAGTAGGTGGGTGTTTGCCGAACCCTTGGTTACCTTTTGTTCTCGTTGTATGCCTATATTGACTGGAGGAGGCATATAACGAGTAGCATTAGTTAGCTGGCCAACTGAGTAATTCGGGTCCTGCATCTCTGCATTGTCTCTCGTTTCAAAAGGTCTTCGTGACCTGTTGGCAGCCTCTGAAAGGACTGACTCACATTGTTGGACTACATATTCCCTGGTGCACTGTACTGTATCAAGAGGCTCAGCATCAGAAAGCGGCTCTAGGCTTCTCTCCCCGCTCTGATTATCTACTTCTTCATAGGCAGCAGCTTCTGCTTCAGCTGTAGCTACTTCTTTTTGACATTTTAGCACGTGGAGGCTAGCATCTAGTTCTGCCTTTTGTTTCATCATGTTAGCCTCTTTTTCAGCATAGGCGAGTTGAGCCTTGGCTGCTTGTGCCTTGGCGTAGACCTTGACAGCTGAAGACCCTGTAGATGATGCGTGTGACCGCCTGCTGGTGACCTTGGACCTGGTGTCGGGTGATGACAACGTGTCCAACCGTTGATCTGCGGCGTCCGGCAGCTGGTCTGTGGCGTCCGGCGGCTGCTCTGTGGTGTCTTCATTTTGCAGCTCATATTGTTTCAAAAAACGTTTTCCTGAATGTAGGCTCATGTCTGCTCAATGTCATTCTGTATGACTTGAACCCGCCGAGAAGACGTCTTCTAGGGACGTCTTTACTCGTCTTTTTACTATGCTGTCCTCACAACACGTGACAGTGTGTTGCTAGACAGCTAGCGAACCATCAAAGAAAACATTGTGCACAAGGCTTGCTTTTCTTGTTTTAGTGATTTCTAGTGTGTGTGTGGGAGTCTCAGAATGGAAATAGATAGTCACACTGTGGAGAGTCTCAGAGTGTAGGCAGTCTCACAGTGGAGTGAGTCTCACAGTGGAGGGAGCCTCACAGTGAAGGGAGGGAGTCTCAGAGTGGAGGGAGGGAGCCTCTTTTGGAGGGACTCTTACAGTGGAGGGAGGGAGCTTCACAGTGGAGGGAGGGTGTCTCTCTTTGGAGGGATTCTCACAGTGGAGGTGGGAGCCTCATAGTGGAGGGACCCTCAGGGTGGAGCGAGACTTAGAGTGGAAGGAGTCTCAAAGTTGTGGGGGCCTCACAGTGGACGGAGGGAGCCTCACAGTGAGGGACTGAATCCTATATTGGAGGGAGGGTGACTTAGAGTGGAGGGAGCCTCACAATGAAGGGAGCCTCACAGTGGATGGAGGGAGTCTCACGGTGAGGGACTGAATCCTATATTGGAGGGAGGGTGGCTTAGAGTGGAGGGATACTCACAGTGAACGGAGCCTCACAGTGGACGGAGGGAGTCTCACAGTGAATGGAGGGAGGCTCACAGTGGAGGGAGGGAGTCTCACTGTTGAGGGAGGGAGTCTCACAGCAGAGGGAGGGAGGCTCAGAGTGAAGGGAGGGAGTCTCACAGCAGAGGGAGGGAGGCTCACAGTGGAGGGAGCCTCACAGTGGACGCAGAGAGTCTCACAGCAGAGGGAAGGAGTCTCACAGCAGAGGGAGGGAGGCTCACAGTGGAGGGAGGGAGTCTCACAGTGGAGGGAGCCTCACAGTGGCGGCAGAGAGTCTCACAGCAGAGGGAGGGAGTCTCACAGCAGAGGGAGGGAGGCTCACAGTGGAGGGAGGGAGCCTAAAGTGGAGGAAGGGAGTCTCAGACTGAAGAGAGGGAGTCTCACAGTGGAGGGAGGGAGTCTCACAGCAGAGGGAGGGAGCCTAAAGTGGAGGCAGGGAGTCTCAGAGTGGAGGGAGGGAGTCTCACAGTGGAGGGAGGGAGTCTCAATGTGGAGGGAGCCTCACAGTGGAGGGAGCCTCACAGTGGACGGACCCTGACAGTGCAAGGAGTCTCAAAGTGGAGGGAGCCTCACAGTGCAGGGAGGGAGTCTCACTGTGAGGGAGGGAATCCTATAGTGGAGGGAGGGAACCTAAAGTGGAGGAAGGGAGTCTCAGAGTGGAGGGAGGGAGTCTCACAGTGGAGGGAGGGAGTCTCACAGAGGAGGGAGCCTTACAGTTGACGGAGGGAGTCTCACAGTGTAGGGAGGGAGTCTCAATGTGGAGGGAGTCTCACAGCAGAGGGAGGGAGACTCACAGTGGAGGGAGCCTCAAAGTGCAGTTAGGGAGCCTAACTCAATGTGCCTCAATGTGAGGGAGGGATTGCTATAGTGGAGAAAGGGAGTCTCACAGTGGAGGCGGGAGCCTTACAGTGGAGGGAGGGTGTTTCACAGTGGAGGGAGGGGGTCGCATTGGAGGGAGGGAGCCTTAAGTGGAGGGAGGGAGTCTCACAGTGAAGGGAAGGAGTCTCATATCGGAGGCAGGGAGTGTCACAGCAGAGGGATGGAGGCTCACAGTGGAGGGAATGAGCCTGAAGTGGAGGGAGGGAGGCTCACAGTGGAGGGAGGGAGCCTAAAGTTGAGGATGGGAGTCTCAGAGTGGAGGGAGGGAGTCTCACCGTGGAAGGAGGGAGTCTCACAGCAGAGGGAGGGAGGCTCACAGTGGAGGGAGGGAGCCTAAAGTGGAGGAAGGGAATCTCACAGTGGAGGGAGCCTCACAGTGGAGGCAGGGAGTCTCACAGCGGAGGGAGGGGGTCTCACAGTCGAAGGAGTCTCACATTGGAGGCGGGAGCCTTACAGTGGATTGAGGGTGTTTCACAGTGGAGGGAGGGGGTCGCACAGGGGAGAGAGGGGGCCTCACAGTGGAAGGAGCCTCGCAGTGGAGGTAGATTTACAGTGGAAGGAGGGAGTATCACAGTGGAGGGAAGGAGCCTCACAGTGTAGGGAGTCTGACAGTGGAGGGAGTCTCACCGTGGAGAGAGGGAGTCTCACAGTGGAGGGAAGGAGCCTCATAGTGTAGGAAGTATGACAGTGGAGGTAGTCTCACAGTGGAGGGAGGGTGTCACAGTCCAGGGAGGGAGTCTCACAGTGGAGGGAGTAAGTCTCACAGTGGAGGGAGCCTCACAGTGGAGGGAGGGGGTCTCAGAGTGAAGGGAGGGAGTCTCACAGTGGAGGGAGGGATTCTCACAGTGAGGGAGGGAATTCTATAGTGGTGGGAGGGAGTCTCACAGTGAGAGAGGCTGCCAGTCGGGAATCCAAAATGGCCGACAATATGGCGGCTCCCGAGAGATCGCCGCCATATTGTTCCGCCATTTTGTTCTGAGTCAACACCACAGCGCCACCCTTGGTGGGAGGCGGTAGTACATGAAATATGGCCGCTTCCTTCTTGGGATCCTCGAACTCCACTCCTGTTTGCTCCGCTCCTCCCTTTCCTGTTTCCGGTCTGACGTCACGCGATCACTCAGGAACAGTTTATGGTTACTCATACAGTATTACATTTTGAAAAGAACCGGAGAACTATATTCTGTACAAAACAACACGTGAAGTTAATATTGAAGAGAAAAACTTTATTACCTATTTTGAATTCGATGACAAGAAAATCTGCACTAATGTTAATCTCTATATTTTATATTATTCACCCTCATCACTCCACACACACACACACACACACACACACACACACACACACACACACACACACACACACACACACACACACACACACACACACACACACACACACACACACACACACACACACACACACACACACACACACACACACACACACACACACACACACACAGTCCACTACTACGTGTTCTTCTAATCAAGGGTATAGGAATGACTTTAACATTGGGGGGGACACATATTGGAAACCTGATAGATCCGTAAATAGTTTGAGCAGAAATATGTCATGAATGAACGACACTGGAATTTTTTATATATCTCTTTTCTCTGGGAGACTCAAAGACGCTTTACTTTGCTTTACTCATTCAGTCCATACTGGACGTTGAAGCCTCAGCAGCCCAGAGAGTGATGGCCAAATGAAGCGTCATGAAACACTGTCTTTATTTTCTGAAGCTACTAGATGGCGCTGTCTGTTCATCAAACGTTTGAAAGTCCACTTCATCGCCAGTCTTTCAGACTCTATCTTCAAACCAACAGTGCCATCTAGTGGCAATCTGCACCATCAGCAACAACCACCAACCACTCACTCTCACACTGCATTCACCCAGGCAGTTTGGGGTTCAGTGTTTTGCCCAAGGACACTTCGGCATGTTGGCAGGCAGAGATGGGAATTGAAGTTGCTACTTTCCAATTGGGAGACGAGCGCTCTACCAACCGAGCCATGCCACCCTGCCCACATTGTTTAAAGACATTTCAGTGACGATGACAAAGAAAGTAAAGGCAGAATAATCCCAGGAGGGGATTTCAACTGTGATTTGTGTAAAGAAAAAAAAGATCAATTCCCCTTGGATCCTGGACCCCCCAGCAGGAAATCCAAAGCAGTTAAATATGTGTCAGAAGAATTATACTTATTATACAATTATAAGTTTAAAAAACAAAGTTTCTGTGATACTTGATTCACTTGATTCACTTATATATTTATGATAACATTTTAGAAAAGTCTTGTGGAATTATTACCATGAAATGTGAATGTAGACCATGAAACCTTGCACATTTGTGGAAAAACGCTTCTTCAACTAATGTCATATATGAACCATAGAGAACTTTGCCACACAAACACACACATCACTGTAACAGCATTGTTTGTTATTTACAGTCTTTACAGCGGCACAGTTTCATTCTTCTTTTAACAATAGATGCTTTTGTCACTTTACAGTTCATGTTTTTTTAATAGACCTCATAGGCTTTTATTTCTACTGTTTTTACAGGATGTTTCATGGTTCATCTCCATCACTGTCAGAAATATCATCTCATGTCACTATATCTTCTGTTTCCTTCAGAACATTCACAGTGCTGGCACCCTATCAATCAGTCTTGTTGACATACATGAACATCTGTCTGGATCACATTTGACTTGCTGGCAGGTGCAGTTGACGAACTGCAACACACCTTGAGGAGCAGGACTTGTAGTCCTCCAGGTCCCTGTTAACTCCCCATCCTCAATGTGCCATCCACTACTAATGGGTGAGGGTGAACACATGATACTTTTCAGACAACGATTCATTATTGCTGCTTGGTAGTTTGTCCTTTTGCAGTGTTGGTGTAGAGCGTCACATGCTGGGAGGCATGGATAGTTCTGACAAAGCTGAAGATGCCATGCAGAATGTTCTGTATCTTGCATTGTTCACATTTTCAGCAGATGACTGGACGTACAGGTGGCACACATATTTGTATAGTACTTCAAAGGCGGACTGGTCCAGATAAAAGCTTCTACTCAGATTTGTAAATGCAGTGAGGTCAAATTGGCTTAAGTCAACGATTCTTGTTTTGTTAGAAACTCCTGTGTGAAAGTACAGCCGACATGGTAGCTCTTTCTCCAGACTTAAAGCAACGACTGCCACATCAGTACCAGGGCTCTTAATGACCGCAGTGTGATGTTCCTGTTTTCTCAAAGACAACCTTGGGATTTCAGTTCCATTACCTGGAGTTTGAAGCATCAATGCTCTTTCACCATAGTGATGAACTTTCTTCTCAGCAATAGGTAGACCCAACCAGACCAGGACCAGAGGAACCAATAGGTAGACCCAACCAGACCAGGACCAGAGGAAACAATAGGTAGACCCAACCAGACCAGGACCAGAGGAAACAATAGGTAGACCCAACCAGACCAGGACCAGATGAAACAATGGGTAGACCCGTCTTGGACCAGAGTTTCTTCTCGGAGTTTCAGCATTTTCACCTCTCTGTGTTTCATTAACATATGGAGGCTCTTTTGTATGTTTCTCAACGGAATCCAACAGCTTTCTATCAACTAATAGTCTGTAGCATGTTGCATGAAGCCCAGCATCTTCTGGAACATTGTCAATGTCAATGTTGATGCAGCGTTTATAGATTTCCACTATGGTCTTGCTCTCACCACTCAAACAAAGTCATCTTTCGTCGCAGCAGTTTCAGAACATTTCCCATAATTTTACCCAAAAGTTATGTATTTTCTTAACTGATATCAGGGCCATATAGCACATTGTTGATAGATTTTTAAAGGTTTTTGTCTTGTTTTCCTCCTCTGAACTGCTGTAAGATCTATACAAGCCGCCGCCTGGACATAGACTGGAACTGTGTTTGGCTACTGCCCAGGAAATACCCTGTAAACAGTCTTATTTCAAAATATCACCTGAATGTAGATCCTCTGCTCTTTCTGTCATAACACTGAAGAATCAATCACCCATTTGTTTTGGGACTGCTCTTACAGTCAGATATTCTGGAACAACATATGTTTGTTTGTGACTGGAAAGCTTAATATAGACACACAATTTGAAACAAAATATGTTATTTTTGGTATTTATGGAAAAAACATCCCTCCAAAAAAATCCTTTGTGATAAACCTGATGTTATTATTAGCAAAATATCATATATCATATACACTGCTCTAAATTTTTCAACCAGAAACCTAAATTCATAGTATTCAAATCACTGCTGTCATCACACATAATCACTTTAAAGCACTGCACCAACTCCAAAGCTGTGAAGACCAAAAAACTCTGTATTGAATTTGATCTGTAAATTGTATTATAGAATTACTTTCTCTCTCTTTCTGTATTTCTTTTTGTTTTTTGTATACCTGAAATGACTGATGTGAAAGGCCGACTTTTGTAGGCCTACATAACTCAAGCCTATTGCTATGTTAATGTCACCTTTTGTACGTTGTATTAATAAAAAGGAAATACAGGGCGCCGCCTTCTTGGATGCTTTACGCTCTTCTATTAGACCAGCAGGTTACGAGTGACTCTAACCACAGCACGCATAACAACAATATCAATACGCTGATATTGAAGAAAATAGTACCGACTATAAACACTGATTAAACAAAAACTGCGGGATTACAAATGGAGAACTTTTACATCTAGCTCAGGACTGATATATCTTAGCAATGTTGTAAATAGATTGTAGTGCCCCGATGTCGGATGAAGCGATACGGCTTTCACCTTAAGGCCTGATGTCAATCACTGCGCCACCTCTCTGCCTATAAAACACCAACCACAATTACGCGCGCGAGACCCGGGGCTGTAGAGTATTTCGGGTGTTGTGTGAGGTTAGTGTTTAATTTGATTATTGAAACTTTGGTGAACTCTGAATCTGTCTCCGTGCCTCTGCAGGTGAACGCGACGGTGACGTGCAGCGGCTCCCGAGGAGACAGCTGAGGAGAAGTTGTCTCAGCTGGTTGTGGACTTTCCCCGGTTTGCAGTGGGAGCCCGCCCAGCAGGACCCGGAGCTGATGGACGCTCTACTGTTGCTGCACGGGAGGATGGGGTGCGTCTTCCTGTCACTGCTGTGCCATGGTGGTGGGGTGGTGGTGGGGTGCGCTGGACGAACGTGGTGTCCCCTCATTGGTGGTGCCGTACCGTTTCTCTGGAGCTGGAGGTGGTGTATCTACCGAACGTGGTGTGGCATGAACTGCGCCGAGGTGGACGATGGCGCTCAGGGGCTGCGGACCAGCGCGCATCGATGATGGTCGGGATGGCGGCCGCGGTGTGCCGGCAGACCGTCTCCGCGGGGAGGAGAGCCGGGACGCTCCGGTCCGGCTCCAATTCCGGCTCCGTGGAGAACCGGGGTCTCAACGGGAAGGCGTGGAGGAAGTCCGGTGCCCCCCTGCAGAAGCTACCTCACCGTCCTGGGGCTGGTCGCTGTGGCCCCTGCCTTAGCTGCTGCCGGGGTGTGCGGAACCGCCTTGACGCCGTCCCCTCGACGTCCCGACTTTCTCCACGGAGCTGGTATTGGAGCCGGACTGGACTGGCCGGCAACAGCGAAGGTGGGGGTTACAGCGACCAGCCCCAGGACGGTGAGGCAGCTGCCTCCCTCCCCTGGAGACGGTCCTCGGGCACACCATGACCTCCACCCTGACCGTCAGCGATTTGCGTCCTCCGGAGCCTCGAAGTGTTGTCCTCCTCCGAGGTGCGGGGATCTTCTGCGTCCTGCTCGTGTGGGTGCGCTTCTTACTCCTCCTTGGATCAGTACGACAACACCGGTGTCGGGGCACAACGATCCTCTGGTACCCCCCCACCGGTACAGAGGAGACTCGAGGACTCGTTCCTGCATCCCCTTCGGCAGCAGCAGAGCCTCTATCACCTCCTGGTTCTGCTGGACAAGGGTTCCCACAGCAGCCAGGGGAAGTCCATGAGCAGCCGAGAGAAGGTCTCCTCAGCTGTCTTCTCTGGAGCCGCTGTAAGTCACCCTCTCGTTCACCCACAGAGGCCACCCAAATTTAAATTTATAAAATTTAAGTGGTAAAACTAATGGAGACAGATTCAGAGTTCGCCAAAGTTTTAGGAAAATTTTCTAAAATTAAAAATTGGTAAAACAAATTACTAACCTCACACAACACTCTGCACACTTTGCAGCCTTGTCTGGGGCCTGTCAGGGCACATCAGGGGCTTCATCGCCTGACTGCCACAAGTATATAGTTAAAAATAATTTCAAGCTTTATGCTCCATCCCTAGAGTGTATGCATCAGCAGATGCATGAGCCGCAGTTGGACAACGCTGAGCTCCAGTCGGCTGTGGCCGCCATGTCATCGGAGGTGGACCGGCTGAAGGAGGACAACCTGGGGCTCAGGGAGACCATTCTGGATGTCCAGTCGCCATCGACGCTCGACAGCCTCATCCTTTCAGGTATCCCTGAAAACGGACAGGAGGATTCGGAGGGAAAGGTAAAGAGTTTCTGATCACAGCTCTCAAAATGCCTGAGGAGACCTTGAAACCATGAGGTTCCACCCAGTCCACAGTCCACTCTGGCAGGGAAGAAGCACCAGACCCTGACCTGTCATTGCTAAATTTGAAAAATTCAAAGAGAAAGGTGTAGTAAAGGGGATCCCCAATTAAACAGACGGAAGGGAAAATAAATTCTGGGATTATTCTGATTATGTGATTATTACAAAACAAACTAATACAAACAAACAAACAAACAAACAATTAAGCATCAACAAAACCAATTCTATTAGCAATTATGTAGATCTGATTAGGTATCAATATGTGCATTTGGGTAGTTTGGTCACGGTTTAACCAGTCGCTGCTTGTTCTGGGTGTTCTATCGGGAGGTTCTAAAGTTGGTTTTTTTCTTCATTTCACTTGTATTTGAATGCGAGGAGGGCGGCAGCGGGATTCTGTATGCAGAGTTTTGACGGCTAATAAAATTGAAACCGCTTGACTTTTGAAGCCGATACCATATTCTGCCTCTGTGCCGGATTGAGTTTGGGTGAGGGCTTTTTTGGGGGGGAAATCTTATTGTGAAAGGCAAATAGCGGACTTCCTGTTGGATTTAGGTCAGGGGTATCGGTACATGAATTTTAGGTCTTGTTGAGACGAACAATTGAGTTTTGGTTTGATCTCCCTATGACATTCCTACGGGCTGTGGTGGCCGTTTTAGTGTTTCTAGGTGGCGCTAGAGCGCACGTTTGGGTACTCTGCGGGGTTATTTTAATATTTCCTTAAAATTTGTCTAATCTTGATGAGCGTGCATAATTTGGTGATTTTTATTTATTTTATTTTTTGAGTGCGTTTAGGGATCAAATTTGGGCCCAATGAGGCGTCAGGAGCCAAAGAAGAAACGATAAGAAACTTGACCCATACAATAGGGTCCTGGGCCCGGTTGTTCAAAACTGGGTTATCGTTTAACCAGCCATTAAATACGTTTAACGTGCTGTTAAAGTTAACGGTCAGTTAAACGTATTTAACGGCTGGTTTAAGTGAACGCGCCTCCGGATCTCCACTAACTTTTTAACAGTGGTTAACGCTCACCATGGCGTTCACTGGCAGCGCTGCGTTCATGATGCCAGTTCAACAAAGGAAGGATAAGGTGGACCGTGGACTTAACTTTGATATAAGTCAATACTGAAAAAATTAAGAGTTAGGCCTCTATGGAGCCCCGGAGTGCCCATAGAAAAAAAATTCTATATATTATGCGTGGAAATTAGATAATAATTAGTAACCTCAAATTGATAACTGGAGACAGTTACTATCTCGTTCCCTCATATGATATTTTTTCACCAATGACGCTTCCATTCCGTCATATTTGCTGTTTATGAAGCCTTTAAAAGCCTCGTTTCCATGCACCACATTAGATATTGGTGTTTTCTAACTAAAGCATGTGAAATACAGACATGTTGAACTCACCTTGATCTAAAAAGAGAGGATCTAATTCTCAGCAGCTCCGAATCACGTATTCCCTCTTTACCATAAATACATGAGCTTGGGGCTTATTTTTCAACATTTGGGCATTACATCGTGAATTTCTGCTCCTTTCACTTTCAAATGTTTCAACATGGAGGAATGGAGGCGTAGAATGATAGAACGCTGCTCTACAGCCCTTTCCAATAGCAACCTATGTAAACACACACTGATTAAAGTTTTTTCACATGAAGCCATTAAAAGGCTCATTTTATGTCTAAAAACTTTTCATTTGCAGTAGTATGTTTGGTTCATCAGTAACTACTAAACAAACTACACTTTCCTTCATTATAATTGTTTCTTTTCTCTATGGCCACTCCAGAGTTTCGTACAGTCCACTTTCTACATCGTCCTCTCGGGTCTAAATTTTAAAAATGAGGTAACATGATGCGTCATCCGATCATCCAGCCCAGATTTCATGTTCCACTTTAATATCCTGGTAGCAGCGTCGTTTGTCATGTTTTATGGTCATTTTAAAGAGCAGATAAAAACATTGCGCTGCCTCCACCGCAACGTTTAAGGCAAAACACAGAAGCACAGAGACTTGAAAGTGGGCCGAGCCTTGGGCAGAGCTCACTGTTAACTAACGGGATGACTAACCATGTTTTAAACAACGCATATTTAATGGTCGGTTAGCTAACGGCGGGTTAAGGATTTAACCAGCGATTAGGGCTTAACCAGTGGTTAAAATAAGCCAGTTTTGAACAACCGGGCACAGGCTTGTTCCCTAATTAAAGCTGCAAGCAGCCTTGATCAGGACCTGGCACTCTGGCCTCTGGCCCACCAGGATCCAGCTCATCATGCCCTCTGGACCAATCATGGCTTCTGGCCATTTGAATATTGATCAAATATAAATTTTGAAGGCTTTAACAAAAAAGGACTTATTTTGGAAAATGTGGGGGCTTTTATTTTGAAAGTCAACAAACCTCTAATCGAGCTAATACTAGGGATGGGGACGATCCGATCCAGTATCATGATCCGATATCAACATCTATGCTTCACTGTTACTGAAATGACTTAACAGTGTTTCCCTGCTGCTGCTCTGCTCGCTGGCTGCTGCTCTGTGGACTGGATTTCCTGAAGGGAGGCGGGTCTCAATGAGACGCGGAGTAATGAGTCAGGAAATCCATTCCACAGTTTGCAGCCAGCTTGGAGGGTAGCTTAGTTGCACTGTGCTGTCCAACTTTTCATGACATGTTGCTGTTTGGACGAATTTTACGCTCAAAACACCACAAAGCAACACATCAACGTGGATGTTAGCAAAGCCGTAGTACAGCCAGGCGGTCGCTGTGCCGCCAGACGTCACCATTTTAAAACTCCAGCTCTCTGAGGAGAACGGCACGGACCGCGGCATCAAAACAATGAAAAGCAGCTCCTCAGCTGCAGCAGGCGATTCACACCTCCATGAAGCTGCGTCCTACTCCACGCTAAACTCCTTGAAAATAGTCCCAGTCATTTGTGTTGCGTTCGAGCTGGAAACACTGCTGTTGGTGCTGCGTTGCTAAAGAATTTCTCCAGGGATTAATAAAGTGATTCTGAGGTTTTAAAGATGGAACTAGTTTATTATGAGATGATGACATCACGTAGACCCACACATTGACCTAATTGAACAAAAATTGTTTGTACTTCTTCCTTTTCTGACCTTATACTAACCTCAAGTTGCATTTTGAGAGAATACATGCATACATGTGTACATTTCATACTTGCTTGTAGAGAGAAGTTTATTACAGCCTCATATAATCAACAATAATGATGATAATATTAAAGCAAACAGAGCTCTGGTATCGGGATCGAATCGGAAGTGAAAAAACGTGGATGGGTGCTTCCCCAGCTAATAACTAAATATCAATTTTGGGGGGGTGAGGGGGGTTTGGTGTCATTTTTTATAAACAAGGACTTGTGAAAAAAATTGGGGATTTCATTTTGAAAGGCAGCTCACCCCTATACAATGTTGACTTCAACCTTTATATTGTTTCACTAGGTAGTTTTTGATAAGGAATTTTTTTTATTCTTTTCTGGGTGAATCCCTGGTGTGTTTTAATTGCCGGGGACACAGGGGGACTGTGTCATGGCCCTGGCTCTCCAAAGGCCTGTACTGCGAAGCTGGATTTTCACTTATGGAGATAACTTCAAGGATTAACTCTGGGTTTCCTGTACTACAACGCTCGCTCACTTCTCACCAGGATAAATCACCGTGGTAACTGACGCTGAAAATCTAACCTGCTCTCCGGAGCAGGTTATGTTGTCGATAAGAGGTCAAAGCTCCGCCTCCTGACCAATCAGATCTCTTGGAAAATGACCCGCCCATTCTTAAATGATCGTGATTGGGGCGCAGGTTGAGTGCTGAGCTGCAGCAGAGAGATGAGAAAGTAATTCAGAACAATCTTTTTGACATAATAAAATAAATCCTGGTCACTGAGACTTTGAAGGACATTTTTGTTCTTCACTTGTTCCAAGTCTGTTTATCTGTAATAATGAGGTTAATGATCACACATGAAACATGAATTTATGGAACGCAGAACTACTCGTGCCTTCGCGGTGATGAATTAATATTCCAAAACAAACGAGAAATTCTGCCTCAAAACAACTGGATGGCAAATCCTCACTGATCTTCTTTTAGTTTAGAAGTTTCCCGGCACGTTTCTGCTGTAATAAAGTGAAATTGATAGATCAGCAAAGGTGCTGTCTGTTTATATCCCTGATAAATTAATATCGTATAATCTCACCAAGTCACGCATTAACAAGTCAGGAATGTTCTGGCTTTGGCTGCAGCAGCAGTGTTGCTTTAAACCTGGTGGATGTGTTTTAATTCTTCATATTCTCTGAGAATCATCGATCCTTCAGTAATCTGTAAACTGCGCTGCAGGATTTCTCTGTGTGTGATAGGTCAGACACTGCAAACTCCGCCCCTTTCACGTGAACGTGCACATGTAGGTCTGGGTTGAACCAGAGAGTTGATAACCTGCTTTGTAGTAACGGTGATCAGGATCGCGCACATCTCGAAAAGTCAACCCAGGAAACAGAGAGAGATCCTGGATATGTTGATCAGGGTTCGTGTTACAGGCCACTGTCCTGTGTGCCTGGCTGGGATGGTGGGGTTTGTATGTGCAGGTCAAGCCCATGGTTTGGACCCGCCCCCTGCCTCTCTCAGGCTGGCTGATTAAAGGCCAAGTGGAATCAGCTGTGTGGAAGCTGATGAAGGCCATTGACAACTACTGAGAGCTTCTGCTGACCACCGAAGCCTTTCTTTGTCCTTTAAGTCAGTGATTTTCAACCTTTTTTGAGCCGCGGCACATTTTTTATATTTACAAAATCCTGGGGCACACCACCAACCAAAATGACACAAAATGACACACAGTACATATAATACATATAGTTAATAATATAGTTTCTAAATGTATTCATACTCACTTAGTGTGAAACCTGGGCCTGTTTCGATGAACACAAAATGGATATCCCGGCAGGAATGGTCGAAAGACACACATGAAGCTCTTCCTCAACAGCTCTCAGTCTCTCTCTGTTTTTAGTTTTTATCGCAAGTCAAGCTTGAGAAGCTCAGCTCACATAGATATGTGGTTGAAAACGGGAGCAATGTCAAAATAGCTTTGTTGGCCAGAATGAGGAACTCCTTGGCAACAGATAACCAAAAACTGTCCAAAGGAAGATCAGCAAAGTTTAGCTTTAAACCACGATCTTGTTTCAGTTCAATGAGTTCCTCTTGCTCCTTTAAAGTCATGTCCTTTCCAGCAACGGCTGCTGAGCTGTATGGGTCCCTAACCCAGTCAAGGCATTCTGTGAAGGTTGAAGAGAAATAAAATGACAACTTCTCCTCAGGAGTTTTCAAATGTGTGCCAATCACCTCGCACATTGCAGCAGTGTTGCCATCATGCAGTTTCTCGGTGAGTGGGAACATCTCCAGGTTGCCACGCTGCACATGTTGTTGCCAGAGCTGCACCTTTAAACAGAATCCATTCATTTTATCAGTGCTTGTAAGCAGGTTTTCATTTTGGCCTTGCATATGTGTGTTCAGTTCATTCAGATGATGAAATATATCAGCCAGGTATGCCAGCTTTGCACACCACTCATTACTTGCAAGCAGCTTTGAGTAATCGGACCTCTCATTTGTCAGAAATACTTTAAGTTCCTCTCGCAGCTCATACACAGGGGCCAGTACTTTGCCGCGTGACAGCCACCGGACCTCCGTGTGGAGCAGTAAGACTTTATGTTCCGCTCCCATTTCCTCACACAAAGACGCAAATAAGCGACATTTCAAAGGTCGAGTCTTCACAAAGTTCACTATACGCACAACATCATCCAACACAGGAGCTAGATCTGCTGGTAAGGTCTTTGCAACGAGGGCCTCACGGTGCAAAAAACAGTGCTTAACCATAACATCTGGGTTTCTTTCTTTGACAATACTTACGAAACCTTTTGATGCGCCCGACAATGGCTGTGGCTCCATCAGTGCAGACAACTGTGCAGTTTTCCCACGTAAGCCCGCTTTTGTCAAGATATTCCGACGTGACCCGAAATATTTCCTCTCCTGTTGATTTTTCTGGCAGTGCCTTGCAAAATAGGAAGTTTTCTCTAATGGCTTCTCCATCCACAAAACGCACGTTGGCCAAGAGCTGACAATGTCCACTAATATCCGTCGACTCATCAAGTTGCAAGGCAAATTTCTTACTGATGCGCATCTTTTCCAAAACAACAGTTTCGATGTCCACAGACATGCCATCAATACGTCTGGCAATTGTGTTATCTGAGAGAGGCACTTTAGCTATCTCTTTGGCCGCGTCAGGGCCGAGCATCTCATTTACAATGGCTTTACAAGGTGGCAGTATTAATGTTTCTGCCACAGTGTGGGACTTTTTTGATTTAGCTACGAGTTCAGCAACAAGGTAGCTAGCTTTGAGGGCTCTCTCGTTTACTTTTGTGGTTTTTCTCAGAAATCGGTTTGTTTTGAACGGAAGGGTGTTTTGTTTGGAGATGGCGTTTAAGCTTGCTTGGCACCATGGCGCTATGGATAGCTTCTCACCACACACCAAGCACAGTGGAGTCGGTGCTGTCGCATCCCCGGTGAAAGTAAATCCAAATGAAAGATAGCTTTCGCTGTATTGCCTCAAGCTCACCGTCTTGTCTTTTTTCTTTTGTCGACCACTCATACTAGGGCCTTCATCTGGGTCCGAATCTTGTCCAGGACCCTGATCGGCATTTGCATTTTCCCTTCTCAAAAACTTCTCCATCACTGTCACTTGCTCGCCTCGTCTATTTATTTGCACTGCCTGCTCTATGCAACCTTTTAATTGCCCCCCTTCTGAGTAAGATCTCCTCCTGAGCTGCAGCTTCAATACATGGGAAGGTCAATTGGGCAGAAAGCCTTCTCCCCGGCATTGGCCGTAAGTAGACCCAATTCAAGGTGTATTTCGCCAAACCCAGCCTTGTACGATTTTTCAACAACAGAAGTCCAAGATGTTCTCATGGCTGAAAGTCAGGACCAACAACATTTGACCTTGAAAAGTCCATTTCTCATTGTGTGGTGGTGTGTTCCAGGTATCCTCTTTGATCCTGGAGTGCAGCGAGCGCAAAGAGAGGGAGATCCAGCTGCGCCCTCAGAATAACACCACATAAAGGAATGGCTGCAGGGGATGGGGAAAAGTACAGTGCTACTTCCTCCCTGTGACTAACCCAGAAGGCAGAGGAGGAGTCGGAGGACAATTAGTGAGAGAGACTCCCAGCAGACGTGTCTCAGTTGGACTGCATCCTTTCCAGCAGTAACCATGTTGTCCTGCTCACGCATCCATTTAGAAAGTTGGTTCTGCTGAATTTTCTAATTCTTTAGTTTGAAATCCATCATTTCATCTTTGGATTAAAGATTGAAGATAAAAAAAGCCACAATTCTTATGATTCTTTCTTTTGATCAGTGGAGAAGGGCACTTTTCCCTTCTCTTGATCCCAATCACAAATACCACCTCACTTTATCAGGCACTGATATCACTTATTAGACCAGAGAGAAGTTGGTTGAACTGACTGGTTGGGTGAATCGCATCAAGCCGTGAAAACGCTCTCCTATGCTTGGACAGACACCACTTTATGACTTCCAGCCAGGCAGGGCAGACCCCAGATTTAAATTCTGGGCTGATGATGGTGCAGCGAAAGTGTCTGAAAAAGTGCTTTTTGGGAGTGTGCTAAGTTCCTGAAATGACATCAATTTATTATCCTTGTAAAGGTCAAAGTTGCTCTAAGCTGAAGATAACCAATATTTTGCCAAGACATAATGAAACTAACATGAAAGCTCCAGGTTAACTACACAATACTACAGTATTTAAAATAATCTTCAGTCCAAGAGACGGGTAACTTTGCACTTGTTTTATGAGCAAGTTATATAGTAAAAATATTCTATAATCGATCTCCAAGCCCGTAAAATATTTCGAGAATTCTTAACAGTTGAGAAGTGATTTGCAGGAGTGGTCCGCAGCTGGCTCCCTAGTTAATACACACTCAGTTAGTGCTGTCGAATAAGCCATTTATACTGTAGTAATTGAGAAGCAGTTGTGCTGTAGAAAACCTATCGACCTCCAGGGGGCAGCACTGAAAACCAGTTGTTCTGTAGAAAAGCTATCGACCTCCAGGGGGAGGCACTGAAAACCAGATGTGCTGTAGAAAACCTCAGAGCCTCCAGGGGGCAGCACTGAGAACCAGTTGTGCTGTAGAAAAGCTATGAACCTCCAGGGGGCAGCACTGAGAACCAGATGTGCTGTAGAAAAGCTATAAACCACCAGGGGGCAGCACTGAGAACCAGATCTGCTGTAGAAAAGCTATAAACCTCCAGGGGGCAGCCCTCAGAAC
Organism: Lipophrys pholis; assembly: GCF_963383615.2. Classification (NCBI taxonomy): domain Eukaryota; kingdom Metazoa; phylum Chordata; class Actinopteri; order Blenniiformes; family Blenniidae; genus Lipophrys; species Lipophrys pholis. The sequence continues at coordinate 31,051,056 of NC_137638.1, forward strand.
CAGTTCTGCTGTAGAAAACCTCAGAGCCTCCAGGAGGCAGCACTGAGAACCAGTTGTGCTCTAGAAAAGCTATCAACCTTGAGGGGGCAGCACTGAGAACCAGTTTCACTGTAGAAAAGCTATCAACCTCCAGGGGTCAGCACTGAGAAACAGTTGTGCTGTAGAAAACCTCGGAGCCTCCAGGAAGCAGCACTGAGAACCAGTTGTGCTGTAGAAAAGCTAAAAAAACTCCAGGGTTCAGCACTGAGAACCAGTTGTACTGTAGAAAACCTCGGAGCCTCCAGGGGGCAGCACTGAGAACCAGTTGTGCTATAGAAACCTCGGAGACTCCAGGAGGCAGCACTGAGAACCAGTTGTGCTGTAGAAAAGCTATGAACCTCCAGGGGGCAGCACTGAGAATCAGTTGTGCAGTAGAAAACCTATCAACCACCAGGGGGCAGCACTGAAAACCAGATGTGCTGTAGAAAAGCTATAAACCTCCAGGGGGCAGCACTGAGAACCAGATGTGCTGTAGAAAAGCTATAAACCACCAGGGGGCAGCACTGAGAACCAGATCTGCTGTAGAAAAGCTATAAACCTCCAGGGGGCAGCCCTCAGAACCAGTTCTGCTGTAGAAAACCTCAGAGCCTCCAGGAGGCAGCACTGAGAACCAGTTGTGCTCTAGAAAAGCTATCAACCTTGAGGGGGCAGCACTGAGAACCAGTTTCACTGTAGAAAAGCTATCAACCTCCAGGGGTCAGCACTGAGAAACAGTTGTGCTGTAGAAAACCTCGGAGCCTCCAGGAAGCAGCACTGAGAACCAGTTGTGCTGTAGAAAAGCTAAAAAAACTCCAGGGTTCAGCACTGAGAACCAGTTGTACTGTAGAAAACCTCGGAGCCTCCAGGGGGCAGCACTGAGAACCAGTTGTGCTATAGAAACCTCGGAGACTCCAGGAGGCAGCACTGAGAACCAGTTGTGCTGTAGAAAAGCTATGAACCTCCAGGGGGCAGCACTGAGAATCAGTTGTGCAGTAGAAAACCTATCAACCACCAGGGGGCAGCACTGAAAACCAGATGTGCTGTAGAAAAGCTATAAACCTCCAGGGGGCAGCACTGAGAACCAGATGTGCTGTAGAAAAGCTATAAACCACCAGGGGGCAGCACTGAGAACCAGATCTGCTGTAGAAAAGCTATAAACCTCCAGGGGGCAGCCCTCAGAACCAGTTCTGCTGTAGAAAACCTCAGAGCCTCCAGGAGGCAGCACTGAGAACCAGTTGTGCTCTAGAAAAGCTATCAACCTTGAGGGGGCAGCACTGAGAACCAGTTTCACTGTAGAAAAGCTATCAACCTCCAGGGGTCAGCACTGAGAAACAGTTGTGCTGTAGAAAACCTCGGAGCCTCCAGGAAGCAGCACTGAGAACCAGTTGTGCTGTAGAAAAGCTAAAAAAAACTCCAGGGTTCAGCACTGAGAACCAGTTGTACTGTAGAAAACCTCGGAGCCTCCAGGGGGCAGCACTGAGAACCAGTTGTGCTATAGAAACCTCGGAGACTCCAGGAGGCAGCACTGTGAACCAGTTGTGCTCTAGAAAAGCTATCAACCTCGAGGGGGCAGCACTGAGAACCAGTTGTGCTGTAGAAAAGCTATGAACCTCCAGGGGGCAGCACTGAGAATCAGTTGTGCAGTAGAAAACCTATCAACCACCAGGGGGCAGCACTGAAAACCAGATGTGCTGTAGAAAAGCTATAAACCTCCAGGGGGCAGCACTGAGAACCAGATGTGCTGTAGAAAAGCTATAAACCACCAGGGGGCAGCACTGAGAACCAGATCTGCTGTAGAAAAGCTATAAACCTCCAGGGGGCAGCCCTCAGAACCAGTTCTGCTGTAGAAAACCTCAGAGCCTCCAGGAGGCAGCACTGAGAACCAGTTGTGCTCTAGAAAAGCTATCAACCTTGAGGGGGCAGCACTGAGAACCAGTTTCACTGTAGAAAAGCTATCAACCTCCAGGGGTCAGCACTGAGAAACAGTTGTGCTGTAGAAAACCTCGGAGCCTCCAGGAAGCAGCACTGAGAACCAGTTGTGCTGTAGAAAAGCTAAAAAAACTCCAGGGTTCAGCACTGAGAACCAGTTGTACTGTAGAAAACCTCGGAGCCTCCAGGGGGCAGCACTGAGAACCAGTTGTGCTATAGAAACCTCGGAGACTCCAGGAGGCAGCACTGTGAACCAGTTGTGCTCTAGAAAAGCTATCAACCTCGAGGGGGCAGCACTGAGAACCAGTTGTGCTGTAGAAAAGCTATCGACCTCCAGGGGGCAGCACTGAAAAACAGTTGTGCTGTAGAAAACCTCGGAGCCTCCAGGAGGCAGCACTGAGAACCAGTTGTGCTGTAGAAAAGCTATGAACCTCCAGGGGGCAGCACTGAGAATCAGTTGTGCAGTAGAAAACCTATCAACCACCAGGGGGCAGCACTGAAAACCAGATGTGCTGTAGAAAAGCTATAAACCTCCAGGGGGCAGCACTGAGAACCAGATGTGCTGTAGAAAAGCTATAAACCTCCAGGGGGCAGCACTCAGAACCAGTTTTGCTGGAGAAAAGCTATAAACCTCCAGGGGGAAGCACTCAGAACCAGTTGTACTGTAGAAAACCTCGGCGCCTCCAGGGGGCAGCACTGAGAACCAGTTGTTCTGTAGAAAAAGCTATGAACCTCCAGGGGGCAGCACTGAGAACCAGTTGTGCTGTAGAAAACCTATCAACCACCAGGGGGCAGCACTGAAAACCAGATGTGCTGTAGAAAAGTTATAAACCTCCAGGGGACAGCACTGAGAACCACAGGGAGGGAGTGTTACTGTGGAGGGAGTGAGTCTGTGGAGGGAGTGAGTCTGATAGTGCAGGGAGTCTCACAATGGAGGGAGGAAGTCGCGCACGTGAGGGAGGGAGTCTCACAGTGGAGGGAGGGAGTCTCCCAGTGTGAGGACCCTGACAGTGGAGGGAGATTTACAGTGGAGGGAGGGAGTCTAAACGTTGAGGGAAGGAGCCTCACAGTGTAGGGAGTCTGACAGTGGAGGGAGTCTCACAGTGGAGAGAGGGAGTCACAGTATAGGGAGCGAGTCACAGTGCAGGGAGGGAGACACACAGTGGAGGGAGGGAGTCTCCATGTGTAAGGAGCCTGACAATGGAGGGAGATTTACAGTGGAGGGAGGGAGTTTCATAGTGGAGGGAAGGAGTCTCACATATGAGGGATCCTCACAGTGGAGGGAGGGAGTCACAGTGTAGGGAGGGAGTCCTACAGTGGAGGGAGGGAGTCTCACAGTTGAGGGAGGGTGTTTCACAGTGGAGGGAAGAAGTCGCGCAGGGGAAGGAGGGTGTCTCACAGTGGAGGGAGGGAGTCCCCCAGTGTAAGGAGCCTGACAGTGGTGGCAGATTTACAGTGGAGGGAGGGAGCCTCACAGTGTAGGGAGTCTGACAGTGGAGGGAGTCTCACAGTGGAGGCAGAGATTCTCACAGTGGAGGGAGGGAGTCTCACAGGGAAAGGGATCCTCACAATGGAGGGAGGGAGTCACAGTGCAGGGAGGGAGTCTTACAGTTAAGGGAGCCTTACTGTGCAGGGAGGGAGTCACAGTGCAGGAAGGGAGTCTCACAGTGGAGGGACGGAGTCACAGTGCAGGGAGGGAGTCTCACAGTGGAGCGAGGGAGTCTCAGTGGAGGGAGTGAATCTCACAGTGGAGCGAGGGAGTATCACAGTGGATTGAGGAAGTCTCACACTGGAGGGAGCCTCACAATGGAGGAATGGAATCTCACAGTTCAGGCAGTCTCACATTGGAGGAAGGGAGTCTCACAGTGGAGGGAGTATCAATTTGGGGGGAGCCTCACAGTGGAAAGAGTCTCATAATTGAGGGAACCTCACATTGTAAAGAGGGAGTCTCACAGTGGAGGGAGCCTCACAGTGGATGGAGGGAGTGTGACAGTGGGGGGAGTGAATACTCAAACCACATGGCAATTTAAAGCAACAACTTATCAATTTGTATTACTCCTGCATTTGATATATGTTACATTCTTTTCTAAAACTGATTAAGGTTGAGCTCTTTTTAAAAACTTTAGACACTTACATAAACTACAGTAATGTATCATGGATACTGATCAACCACATACAATATGGATTCAGCATGTTCAAGCAGTTTCAACCTGTTTATTCATTGGATTTACTGTGCAATTGTCATTTTCATCATTTGTCGCCAGAAACGTATTCTAGACGAGATACTGAGTTTGATTTTGGAAATATTTTCATGTTTCCTGAGAACAAATTCGTACTTTCACTGATCAACAAAATACAATATGGATTAAGCATGTTCAAGCAGTTTCAACATGTTTTTTCATTGGATTTAATGTGTAATTGGCATTTTCATCAGTTGTTGCCAAAAACGTTTTCCAGACGAGGTACTGAGCGTGATTTTAGAAAAATGTTTATATTTCACGAGAACAAACTCATACTTTCACTGATCAACCACATACAATATGGATTCAGCATGTTCAAGTACTTTTAACATGTTTTTTCATTGGATTTAATGCACAATTGTCATTTTCATCAGTTGTGGCCAAAAACGTGTTCCAGACGAGATACTGAGGGTGATTTTGGAAAAATACTTATATTTCACGAGATCAAAATTTTACTTTCACTGATCAACCACATACAATATGGATTCAGCATATTCAAGCAGTTTCAAGATATTTTTTCATTGGATTTAATGTTTAATTGTCATTTTCATCATTTTTGGCCAAAAACGTGTTCCAGACTAGATACTGAGGGTGATTTTGGAAAAATTCTTGTTTTCCACAAGAACAAAGTTGTACTTTCACTGCTCAACCACATTCAAGTAATTTCAAACTGTTTATTCATTGGATTTAATGTGTAATTTTTATTTTAATCATTTGTAGCCAAAAACGTTTTCCAGACGAGATACTGAGCGTGATTTTAGAAAAATGTTTATATTTCACGAGAACAAAGTCGTACTTTCACTGATCAACCACATACAATATGGATTTAGCATTTTCAAGCAGTTTCAACTTATTTATTCATTGGATTCAATGTGTAATTTTCATTTTCATCAGTTGTGGCCAAAAACGTTTTCCAGACGAGATTCTGAGGGTGATTTTTGAAAAATACTTATATTTCACGAGAACAAACTCGTACTTTCACTGATCAACCACATACAATATGGATTCAGCATATTCAAGTACTTTCAACATGTTTTTTCATTGGATTTAATGCGTAATTTTCATTTTCATCATTTTTGGCCAAAAACGTTTTCCAGACGAGATACTGAGGGTGATTTGGGAAAAATGCTTGTATTTCCCAAGAACAAAGTCGTACTTTCACTGATCAACCACATTCAAGCAGTTTCAACATATTTTTTCATTGGATTTAATGTATAATTGTCATTTTCATCATGTTTGGCCAAAAACGTGTTCCAAGAGAGATACTTGAGGGTGATTTTGGACAAATGCTTATGCTCCACTTTGAGACTCCCTTACTCCACTTAAGGCTCCCTCCCTCCACTGTGAGACTCCCTACACTGTGAGACGCCTTCCCTCCACTCTGAGACTCCATCCCTCCACTGTGAGACTCCCTCCCTCCACGATAGGATTCCCTCCCTCACTGTGAGGCTTACTCCACTTTGAGATTCCTTCCATTGTGAGGCTCCCTTAATTGCGAGGCTCCCTCCACTGTGACACCAGTCCCCCCCCCCCCCCCCCTTCCACTGTGTTACTCCTTCCCTCCACTTTGAGACTCCCTTCCACCGCTATAGGATTCCCTCCTTCACGGTGAGGTTCCTTCCCTGCACTGTGAAGCTCCCTCCACATTGAGAATCCTTACCTCCACTGTGAGGTTCCCTCCACTGTGAGACTCCCTCCATCTACTATGAATCTCCCTCCTAACACTCTGAGACTCCCTTACTCCACTTAAGGCTCCCACCCTCCACTGTGAAACTCCCTCCCTCCCCTTTTCGACCCACTCCCTCCACTGTGAAACACCCTCCCTCCACTGTGAAGAACCCTCCATCAACTGTTAGACTCCCTGCCTCCACTGTAAGACTCCCTCCCTCCACTATAGGATTCCCTCCTTCACGGTGAGACTCCCTCCCTGGACAGTGAGGCTCCCTCCACTTTCAGACTCCTTCCACTGTAATGCTCCTTCCACTGAGACGCCTCCCTCCCTCGCGCCTCCCTGCCTCCAACTGTGAGACACCGTCCCTCCACTCTGAGACTCCCTTACTGCACTTAATGGCTCCCTCCATTCACTGTGAGCCTCCCTCCCTCCCTTGTGCGACCCCCTCCATCCACTGTGAAACACCCTCCCTCCACTGTGAGGCTCCCTCCATTGGGAGACTCCCTCCCTCCACTCTGAGGCTTCCTTCACTTTAGGCTACATCCCTCCACTGTAAGCCTCGCTCCCTCCGCTGTGAGCCTCCCTCCAGTATAAAGCTCCCTCCCTCCACTGTAAGGCTCCCTCCCTCCACTATAGGATTCTCTCCTTCACAGTGAGGCTCCCTCCCTTCTCTGTGATGCATACTCCACATTGAGACTCCTTCCACTGTAATGTTCCCTCCACTGTGAGGTTCCCTCCACTGTGAGGCTCCCTCCACATTGAGACTCTCTACCTCCACTGTAAGGCTCTCTCCACTGTGAAACACCCTCCCTCCCTTGCAGTCCTTTGACTCTGAGCACAATGAGTCAGCGACTGACCAAGCGGTTCTCTGTCAAATAGGTTCTGGTCCAGCGTTTTGGACATGATGAAGAGGGCACTGAAATTGAACCAGAGATAGAAGAGGATGTCTTGGAAGTGGAAGACAACACAGATTTTGATCAAGACTTTGAGGAGATTGACCAGTCAAAGGATGGAGAGGGAGAGGCAACTGAAGAACAGGCAACTGAGGAGACATTCCAGTCCAAGAATGGATACTTGGTGTGGACAGTCATCAACCCAACCTGGAATCAGGGGAAGAGTTTCAAGAGGAAACTTGTCATAGCAGAGCTGGGGAAAGCTTTCGTGACTCCTCTGATTCAATGGCACCAGCACATTCCCCGCACAACAGCCTCTGTCTGGTTAGGAGTGTGCGAGCCCCATCCCCAGCCGCTGCCCTGGCTGGTCTCCCCCAACAAGGACATGGGCAAGAAAGGAAGCACTGTGAGCTCTGTGCCCCGAGAGACAACAAAACATGCCTGAGATGCTGCAAATGTGATGCCTATGTTAGCAAAGGTGAGCTCTCTGACCTGAGTGTCACATGCCACTCATCTGCATAAATTCGCAAGCATACACACACACACACACACACACACACACACACACACACACACACACACACACACACACACACACACACACACACACACACACACACACACACACACACACACACACACACACACACACACACACACACACACACACACACACACACACAGTTTACCAATGATAGATTTAGCAGTTTCTACTTGTTTTATTGATTGGATTGAAGATTATTTCACTTTCATTGGACCAAAACGTGGTCCACACGAGATGCTGACTGCAAATTTGGATTGACGATTGTATCTCAAAAGAAACAGTTGGTACTTTCACTGTTCAAGTTCATACATGATGGATTCTCATTTTCAAACAGTTTCAAACTTGTTCATTGGATTTAATGTGTAATTTTCATTTTCATCAGTTGTGGCAAAAAACGTGTTCCAGACGAGGTACTGAAGGTGATTTTGGAAAAACGCATGTATTTCACAAGAACAAAGTCGTACTTTCACTGATCAACCACATACAATATGGTTTCAGCATGTTCAAGTACTTTCAACTTGTTTTTTCATTGGATTTAATGTGTAATTGTCATTTTCATCATTTTTGGCCAAAAACGTGTTCCAGACAAGATACTGAGGGTGATTTTGTAAAAATGCTTGTATTTCACAAGAACAAAGTCGAACTTTCACTGATCAACCATATTCAAGTAGTTTCAAACTTTTTATTCATTGGATTTAATGTGTAATTTTCATTTTCATCAGTTGTGGCAAAAAACGTGTTCCAGACGAGGTACTGGGGGTGATTTTGGAAAAATGCTTGTATTTCACGAGATCAAACTTTTACTTTCACTGATCAACCACATACAATATGGTTTCAGCATGTTCAAGTACTTTCAACTTGTTTTTTCATTGGATTTAATGTGTAATTGTCATTTTCATCATTTTTGGCCAAAAACGTGTTCCAGACGAGATACTGAGTGTGATTTTTGAAAAATGTTCATATTTCACGAGAACAAACTCTGACTTTCACTGATCAACCATATTCAAGTAGTTTCAAACAGTTTATTCATTGGATTTAATGTGTAATTTTCATTTTCATCAGTTCTGGCCGAAAACGTGTTCCAGATGAGACACTGAGGGTGATTTTGGAAAAATGCTTGTATTTCACGAGAAAAAACTCGTACTTTCACTGATCAACCACACACAATATGGATTAAGCATATTCAAGCAGTTTCAACATATTTTTTCATTGGATTTAATTTGTAACTTTCATTTTGATCAATTGTGGCCAAAAACGTTTACCAGACGAGATACTGAGGGTGATTTTGTAAAAATGCTTGTATTTCACAAGAACAAAGTCGTACTTTCACTGATTGACCAAATTCAAGTAGTTTCAAACTGTTTATTCATTGGATTTAATGTGTAATTTTCATTTTCATCAGTTGTGGCAAAAAACGTGTTCCAGACGAGTTACTGAGGGTGATTTTGGAAAAATGCTTGTATTTCACGAGATCAAACCTTTACTTTCACTGATCAACGACATACAATATGGATTCAGCATATTCAAGCTGTTTCAAGATATTTTTTCATTGGATTTAATGTGACATTTTCATTTTCATCAGTTGTGGCAAAAAACGTGTTCCAGACGAGACACTGAGGGTGATTTTGGAAAAATGCTTGTATTTCACGAGAACAAACTCGTACTTTCACTGATCAACCACATACAATATGGTTTCAGCATGTTCAAGTACTTTCAACTTGTTTATTCATTGGATTTAATGTGTAACTGTCATTTTCATCATTTTTGGCCAAAAACGTGTTCCAGACGAGATACTGAGGGTGATTTTGGAAAAATGTTCATATTTCACGAGAACAAACTCTAACTTTCACTGATCAATCATATTCAAGTAGTTTCAAACTGTTTATTCATTGGATTTAATGTGTAATTTTCATTTTCATCAGTTGTTTCAAAAAACGTGTTCCAGACGAGGTACTGAGGGTGATTTTGGAAAAATGCTTGTATTTCACGAGATCAAACTTTTACTTTCACTGATCAACAACATACAATATGGTTTCAGCATGTTCAAGTACTTTCAACTTGTTTTTTCATTGGATTTAATGTGTAATTTTCATTTTCATCAGTTGTGGCAAAAAACGTGTTCCAGACGAGGTACTGGGGGTGATTTTGGAAAAATGCTTGTATTTCACGAGATCAAACCTTTACTTTCACTGATCAACCACATACAATATGGTTTCAGCATGTTCAAGTACTTTCAACTTGTTTTTTCATTGGATTTAATGTGTAATTGTCATTTTCATCATTTTTGGCCAAAAACGTGTTCCAGACAAGATACTGAGGGTGATTTTGGAAAAATGCTTGTATTTCACAAGAACAAAGTCGAACTTTCACTGATCAACAATATTCAAGTAGTTTCAAACTTTTTATTCATTGGATTTAATGTGTAATTTTCATTTTCATCAGTTGTGGCAAAAAACGTGTTCCAGACGAGGTACTGGGGGTGATTTTGGAAAAATGCTTGTATTTCACGAGATCAAACTTTTACTTTCACTGATCAACCACATACAATATGGTTTCAGCATGTTCAAGTACTTTCAACTTGTTTTTTCATTGGATTTAATGTGTAATTGTCATTTTCATCATTTTTGGCCAAAAACGTGTTCCAGACGAGATACTGAGGGTGATTTTGGAAAAATGCTTGTATTTCACAAGAACAAAGTCGAACTTTCACTGATCAACAATATTCAAGTAGTTTCAAACTGTTTATTCATTGGATTTAATCTGTAATTTTCATTTTCATCAGTTTTTTCAAAAAACGTGTTCCAGACGAGGTACTGAGGGTGATTTTGGAAAAATGCTTGTATTTCACGAGATCAAACCTTTACTTTCACTGATGAACCCTTTAAAATAGGCATTCAGCATATTCAAGCTGTTTCAAGATATTTTTTCATTGGATTTAATGTGTAATTGTCATTTTCATCATTTTTGGCCAAAAACGTGTTCCAGACGAAGTACTGAGGGTGATTTTGGAAAAATGCTTGTATTTCACGAGATCAAACCTTTACTTTCACTGATCAACGACATAAAATATGGATTCAGCATATTCAAGCTGTTTCAAGATATTTTTTCATTGGATTTAATGTGACATTTTCATTTTCATCAGTTGTGGCAAAAAACGTGTTCCAGACGAGACACTGAGGGTGATTTTGGAAAAATGTTTGTATTTCACAAGAAAAAAGTCGCACTTTCACATATCAACCATATTCAAGTAGTTTCAAAATGTTTATTCATTGGATTTAATGTGTAACTGTCATTTTCATCATTTTTGGCCAAAAACGTGTTCCAGACGAGATACTGAGGGTGATTTTGGAAAAATGTTTGTATTTCACAAGAAAAAAGTCGTACTTTCACTGATCAACATTATTCAAGTAGTTTCAAACTGTTTATTCATTGGATTTAATGTGACATTTTCATTTTAGTCAGTTCTGGCCGAAAACCTGTTCCAGACGAGACACTGAGGGTGATTTTGGAAAAATGCTTGTATTTCACAAGGAAAAAGTCGCACTTTCACATATCAACCATATTCAAGTAGTTTCAAACAGTTTATTCATTGGATTTAATTTGTATTTTTCATTATCATCAATTGTGGCAAAAAACGTTTACCAGACGAGATACTGAGGGTGATTTGGGAAAAATGCTTGTATTTCCCAAGAACAAAGTCGTACTTTCACTGATCAACCACATACAATATGGATTCAGCATATTCAAGCAGTTTCAAGATATTTTTTCATTGGATTTAATTTGTAACTTTCATTTTCATCAATTGTGGCCAAAAACGTTTACCAGACGAGATACTGTGGGTGATTTTGGAAAAATGCTTGTATTTCACGAGATCAAACTTTTACTTTCACTGATCAACCACATACAATATGGTTTCAGCATGTTCAAGTACTTTCAACTTGTTTTTTCATTGGATTTAATATGTAATTGTCATTTTCATCATTTTTGGCCAATAACGTGTTCCAGACGAGATACTGAGTGTGATTTTTGAAAAATGTTCATATTTCACGAGAACAAACTCTGACTTTCACTGATCAACCATATTCAAGTAGTTTCAAACAGTTTATTCATTGGATTTAATTTGTATTTTTCATTATCATCAATCGTGGCAAAAAACGTTTACCAGACGAGATACTGAGGGTGATTTTGGAAAAATGCTTATATTTCACGAGATCAAACTTTTACTTTCACTGATCAACCACATACAATATGGTTTCAGCATGTTCAAGTACATTCTACTTGTTTTTTCATTGGATTTAATGTGTAATTTTCATTTTCATCATTTTTGGCCAAAAACGTGTTCCAGACGAGATACTGAGGGTGATTTTGGAAAAATGCTTGTATTTCACAAGAACAAAGTCGAACTTTCACTGATCAACCATATTCAAGCTGTTTCAAGATATTCTTTCATTGGATTTAATGTGACATTCTCATTTTCATCAGTTCTGGCCGAAAACGTGTTCCAGACGAGGTACTGGGGGTGATTTTGGAAAAATGCTTGTATTTCTAGAGATCAAACTTTTACTTTCACTGATCAACCATATTCAAGTAGTTTCAAACAGTTTATTCATTGGATTTAATGTGAAATTTTCATTTTCATCAGTTGTGGCAAAAAACGTGTTCCAGATGAGGTACTGGGGGTGATTTTGGAAAAATGCTTGTATTTCACGAGAAAAAAACTGGTACTTTCACTGATCAATCACATACAATATAGTTTCAGCATGTTCAAGTACTTTCAACTTGTTTTTTCATTGGATTTAATGTGTAATTGTCATTTTCATCATTTTTGGCCAAAAACGTGTTCCAGAAGAGATACTGAGGGTGATTTTGGAAAAATGCTAGTATTTCACAAGAACAAAGTCGAACTTTCACTGATCAACCATATTCAAGTAGTTTCAAACTGTTTTTTCATTGGATTTAATTTGTAACTTTCATTTTCATCAGTTGTGGCAAAAAACGTGTTCCAGACGAGATACTGAGGGTGATTTTGGAAAAATGCTTGTATTTCACAAGAACAAAGTCGAACTTTCACTGATCAACCATATTCAAGCTGTTTCAAGATATTCTTTCATTGGATTTAATGTGACATTCTCATTTTCATCAGTTCTGGCCGAAAACGTGTTCCAGACGAGGTACTGGGGGTGATTTTGGAAAAATGCTTGTATTTCACGAGATCAAACTTTTACTTTCACTGATCAATCACATACAATATGGTTTCAGCATGTTCAAGTACTTTCAACTTGTTTTTTCATTGGATTTAATGTGTAATTGTCATTTTCATCATTTTTGGCCAAAAACGTGTTCCAGACGAGATAGTGAGTGTGATTTTTGAAAAATGTTCATATTTCACGAGAACAAACTCTGACTTTCACTGATCAACCATATTCAAGTAGTTTCAAACAGTTTATTCATTGGATTTAATGTGAAATTTTCATTTTCATCAGTTGTGGCAAAAAACGTGTTCCAGATGAGGTACTGGGGGTGATTTTGGAAAAATGCTTGTATTTCACGAGAACAAACTTGTACTTTCACTGATCAATCACATACAATATGGTTTCAGCATGTTCAAGTACTTTCAACTTGTTTTTTCATTGGATTTAATGTGTAATTGTCATTTTCATCATTTTTGGCCAAAAATGTGTTCCAGACTGAGGGTGATTTTGGAAAAATGCTAGTATTTCACAAGAACAAAGTCGAACTTTCACTGATCAACCATATTCAAGCTGTTTCAAGATATTCTTTCATTGGATTTAATGTGACATTCTCATTTTCATCAGTTCTGGCCGAAAACGTGTTCCAGTCGAGACACTGAGGGTGATTTTGGAAAAATGCTTGTATTTCACGAGAACAAACTCGTACTTTCACTGATCAACCACATACAAAATGGTTTCAGCATGTTCAAGTACTTTCAACTTGTTTATTCATTGGATTTAATGTGTAACTGTCATTTTCATCATTTTTGGCCAAAAACGTGTTCCAGACGAGATACTGAGGGTGATTTTGGAAAAATGCTTGTATTTCACAAGAACAAAGTCGAACTTTCACTGATCAACCATATTCAAGTAGTTTCAAACTTTTTATTCATTGGATTTAATGTGTAATTGTCATTTTCATCAGTTGTGGCAAAAAACGTGTTCCAGACGAGGTACTGGGGGTGATTTTGGAAAAATGCTTGTATTTCACGAGATCAAACTTTTACTTTCACTGATCAACCACATACAATATGGTTTCAGCATGTTCAAGTACTTTCAACTTGTTTTTTCATTGGATTTAATGTGTAATTGTCATTTTCATCATTTTTGGCCAAAAACGTGTTCCAGACGAGATACTGAGTGTGATTTTTGAAAAATGTTCATATTTCACGAGAACAAACTCTGACTTTCACTGATCAACCATATTCAAGTAGTTTCAAACAGTTTATTCATTGGATTTAATGTGTAATTTTCATTTTCATCAGTTCTGGCCGAAAACGTGTTCCAGACGAGACACTGAGGGTGAATTTGGAAAAATGCTTGTATTTCACGAGAACAAACTCGTACTTTCACTGATCAACCACATACAATATGGTTTCAGCATGTTCAAGTACTTTCAACTTGTTTTTTCATTGGATTTAATGTGTAATTGTCATTTTCATCATTTTTGGCCAAAAACGTGTTCCAGACGAGATAGTGAGTGTGATTTTTGAAAAATGTTTATATTTCACGAGAAAAAACTCTGACTTTCACTGATCAACCATATTCAAGTAGTTTCAAACAGTTTATTCATTGGATTTAATGTGAAATTTTCATTTTAATCAGTTGTGGCAAAAAACGTGTTCCAGATGAGGTACTGGGGGTGATTTTGGAAAAATGCTTGTATTTCACGAGAACAAACTGGTACTTTCACTGATCAATCACATACAATATGGTTTCAGCATGTTCAAGTACTTTCAACTTGTTTTTTCATTGGATTTAATGTGTAATTGTCATTTTCATCATTTTTGGCCAAAAACTTGTTCCAGACGAGATACTGAGGGTGATTTTGGAAAAATGCTAGTATTTCACAAGAACAAAGTCGAACTTTCACTGATCAACCATATTCAAGTAGTTTCAAACTGTTTTTTCATTGGATTTAATTAGTAACTTTCATTTTCATCAGTTGTGGCAAAAAACGTGTTCCAGACGAGATACTGAGGGTGATTTTGGAAAAATGCTTGTATTTCACGAGAACAAACTCGTACTTTCACTGATCAACCATATTCAAGTTGTTTCAAGATATTCTTTCATTGGATTTAATGTGACATTCTCATTTTCATCAGTTCTGGCCGAAAACGTGTTCTAGACGAGACACTGAGGGTGATTTTGGAAAAATGCTTGTATTTCACGAGAACAAACTCGTACTTTCACTGATCAACCACATACAATATGGTTTCAGCATGTTCAAGTACTTTCAACTTGTTTTTTCATTGGATTTAATGTGTATTTGTCATTTTCATCATTTATGGCCAAAAACGTGTTCCAGACTGAGGGTGATTTTGGAAAAATGCTAGTATTTCACAAGAACAAAGTCGAACTTTCACTGATCAACCATATTCAAGTTGTTTCAAGATATTCTTTCATTGGATTTAATGTGACATTCTCATTTTCATCAGTTCTGGCCGAAAACGTGTTCCAGACGAGACACTGAGGGTGATTTTGGAAAAATGCTTGTATTTCACGAGAACAAACTCGTACTTTCACTGATCAACCACATACAATATGGTTTCAGCATGTTCAAGTACTTTCAACTTGTTTATTCATTGGATTTAATGTGTAACTGTCATTTTCATCATTTTTGGCCAAAAACGTGTTCCAGACGAGATACTGAGGGTGATTTTTGAAAAATGCTTGTATTTCACAAGAACAAAGTCGAACTTTCACTGATCAACCATATTCAAGTAGTTTCAAACTTTTTATTCATTGGATTTAATGTGTAATTTTCATTTTCATCAGTTGTGGCAAAAAACGTGTTCCAGACGAGGTACTGGGGGTGATTTTGGAAAAATGCTTGTATTTCACGAGATCAAACTTTTACTTTCACTGATCAACCACATACAATATGGTTTCAGCATGTTCAAGTACTTTCAACTTGTTTTTTCATTGGATTTAATGTGTAATTGTCATTTTCATCATTTTCGGCCAAAAACGTGTTCCAGACGATATACTGAGTGTGATTTTTGAAAAATGTTCATATTTCACGAGAACAAACTCTGACTTTCACTGATCAACCATATTCAAGTAGTTTCAAACAGTTTATTCATTGGATTTAATGTGAAATTTTCATTTTCATCAGTTGTGGCAAAAAACGTGTTCCAGATGAGGTACTGGGGGTGATTTTGGAAAAATGCTTGTATTTCACGAGAACAAACTGGTACTTTCACTGATCAATCACATACAATATGGATTCAGCATATTCAAGCAGTTTCAAGATATTTTTTCATTGGATTTAATTTGTATTTTTCATTTTCATCAGTTCTGGCCGAAAACGTGTTCCAGACGGAGACACTGAGGGTGATTTTGGAAAAATGCTTATATTTCACAAGATCAAACTTTTACTTTCGCTGATCAACCACATACAATATGGTTTCAGCATGTTCAAGTATTTTCAACTTGTTTCTTCATTGGATTTAATGTGTAAATTTCATTTTCATCCGTTGTGGCAAAAAACTTGTTCCAGACGAGATACTGAGGGTGATTTTGGAAAAATGCTTGTATTTCACAAAAACAAAGTCGAACTTTCACTGATCAACCATATTCAAGTAGTTTCAAACTTTTTATTCATTGGATTTAATGTGTAATTTTCATTTTCATCAGTTGTGGCAAAGAACGTGTTCCAGACGAGGTACTGAGGGTGATTTTGGAAAAATGCTTGTATTTTACAAGAACAAAGTAGAACTTTCACTGATCAACCATATTCAAGTAGTTTCAAACTTTTTATTCATTGGATTTAATGTGTAATTTTCATTTTCATCAGTTGTGGCAAAAAACGTGTTCCAGACGAGGTACTGGGGGTGATTTTGGAAAAATGCTTGTATTTCACGAGATCAAACTTTTACTTTCACTGATCAACCACATACAATATGGTTTCAGCATGTTCAAGTACTTTCAACTTGTTTTTTCATTGGATTTAATGTGTAATTGTCATTTTCATCATTTTTTGCAAAAAACGTGTTCCAGACGAGATACTGAGTGTGATTTTTGAAAAATGTTCATATTTCACGAGAACAAACTCTGACTTTCACTGATCAACCATATTCAAGTAGTTTCAAACAGTTTATTCATTGGATTTAATGTGAAATTTTCATTTTCATCAGTTGTGGCAAAAAACGTGTTCCAGACGAGGTACTGGGGGTGATTTTGGAAAAATGCTTGTATTTCACGAGAACAAACTGGTACTTTCACTGATCAATCACATACAATATGGTTTCAGCATGTTCAAGTACTTTCAACTTGTTTTTTCATTGGATTTAATGTGTAATTTTCATTTTCATCATTTTGTGCCAAAAACGTGTTCCAGACGAGATACTGAGGGTGATTTTGGAAAAATGCTTGTATTTCACAAGAACAAAGTCGAACTTTCACTGATCAACCATATTCAAGTAGTTTCAAACTTTTTATTCATTGGATTTAATGTGTAATTTTCATTTTCATCATTTTTGGCCAAAAACGTGTTCCAGACGAGATACTGAGTGTGATTTTTGAAAAATGTTCATATTTCACGAGAACAAACTCTGACTTTCACTGATCAACCATATTCAAGTAGTTTCAAACTTTTTATTCATTGGATTTAATGTGTAATTTTCATTTTCATCAGTTGTGGCAAAAAACGTGTTCCAGACGAGGTACTGGGGGTGATTTTGGAAAAATGCTTGTATTTCACGAGATCAAACTCGTACTTTCACTGATCAACCACATACAATATGGTTTCAGCATGTTCAAGTACTTTCAACTTGTTTTTTCATTGGATTTAATGTGTAATTGTCATTTTCATCATTTTTGGCCAAAAACGTGTTCCAGACGAGATACTGAGTGTGATTTTTGAAAAATGTTCATATTTCACGAGAACAAACTCTGACTTTCACTGATCAACCATATTCAAGTAGTTTCAAACAGTTTATTCATTGGATTTAATGTGAAATTTTCATTTTCATCAGTTGTGGCAAAAAACGTGTTCCAGACGAGGTACTGAGGGTGATTTTGGAAAAATGCTTGTATTTCACGAGATCAAACCTTTACTTTCACTGATCAACCACATACAATATGGATTCAGCATATTCAAGCTGTTTCAAGATATTTTTTCATTGGATTTAATGTGACATTTTCAGTTTCATCAGTTCTGGCCGAAAACGTGTTCCAGACGAGACACTGAGGGTGATTTTGGAAAAATGTTTGTATTTCACGAGAACAAACTCTAACTTTCACTGATCAACCACATACAATATGGTTTCAGCATGTTCAAGTACATTCAACTTGTTTTTTCATTGGATTTAATGTGTAACTGTCATTTTCATCATTTTTTGCCAAAAACGTTTTCCAGACGAGATACTGAGGGTGATTTGGGAAAAATGCTTGTATTTCCCGAGAACAAAGTCGTACTTTCACTGATCAACAACATACAATATGGTTTCAGCATGTTCAAGTATTTTCAAATTGTTTCTTCATTGGATTTAATGTGTAACTTTCATTTTCATCAGTTGTGGCAAAAAACGTGTTCCAGACGAGATACTGAGGGTGATTTTGGAAAAATGCTTGTATTTCACAAGAACAAAGTCGAACTTTCACTGATCAACCATATTCAAGCTGTTTCAAGATATTCTTTCATTGGATTTAATGTGACATTCTCATTTTCATCAGTTCTGGCCGAAAACGTGTTCCAGACGAGACACTGAGGGTGATTTTGGAAAAATGCTTGTATTTCACGACAACAAACTCGTACTTTCACTGATCAACCACATACAATATGGTTTCAGCATGTTCAAGTACTTTCAACTTGTTTATTCATTGGATTTAATGTGTAACTGTCATTTTCATCATTTTTGGCCAAAAACGTGTTCCAGACGAGATACTGAGGGTGATTTTGGAAAAATGCTTGTATTTCACAAGAACAAAGTCGAACTTTCACTGATCAACCATATTCAAGTAGTTTCAAACTTTTTATTCATTGGATTTAATGTGTAATTTTCATTTTCATCAGTTGTGGCAAAAAACGTGTTCCAGACGAGGTACTGGGGGTGATTTTGGAAAAATGCTTGTATTTCACGAGATCAAACTTTTACTTTCACTGATCAACCACATACAATATGGTTTCAGCATGTTCAAGTACTTTCAACTTGTTTTTTCATTGGATTTAATGTGTAATATTCATTTTCATCATTTTTGGCCAAAAACGTGTTCCAGACGAGATACTGAGTGTGATTTTTGAAAAATGTTCATATTTCACGAGAACAAACTCTGACTTTCACTGATCAACCATTTTCAAGTAGTTTCAAACAGTTTATTCATTGGATTTAATGTGAAATTTTCATTTTCATCAGTTGTGGCAAAAAACGTGTTCCAGATGAGGTACTGGGGGTGATTTTGGAAAAATGCTTGTATTTCACGAGAACAAACTGGTACTTTCACTGATCAATCACATACAATATGGTTTCAGCATGTTCAAGTACTTTCAACTTGTTTTTTCATTGGATTTAATGTGTAATTGTCATTTTCATCATTTTTGGCCAAAAACGTGTTCCAGACGAGATACTGAGGGTGATTTTGGAAAAATGCTAGTATTTCACAAGAACAAAGTCGAACTTTCACTGATCAACCATATTCAAGCTGTTTCAAGATATTCTTTCATTGGATTTAATGTGACATTCTCATTTTCATCAGTTCTGGCCGAAAACGTGTTCCAGACGAGACACTGAGGGTGATTTTGGAAAAATGCTTGTATTTCACGAGAACAAACTCGTACTTTCACTGATCAACCACATACAATATGGTTTCAGCATGTTCAAGTACTTTCAACTTGTTTATTCATTGGATTTAATGTGTAACTGTCATTGCCATCATTTTTGGCCAAAAACGTGTTCCAGACGAGATACTGAGGGTGATTTTGGAAAAATGCTTGTATTTCACAAGAACAAAGTCGAACTTTCACTGATCAACCATATTCAAGCAGTTTCAAGATATTTTTTCATTGGATTTAATTTGTATTTTTCATTTTCATCAGTTCTGGCCGAAAACGTGTTCCAGACGGAGACACTGAGGGTGATTTTGGAAAAATGCTTATATTTCACAAGATCAAACTTTTACTTTCGCTGATCAACCACATACAATATGGTTTCAGCATGTTCAAGTATTTTCAACTTGTTTCTTCATTGGATTTAATGTGTAAATTTCATTTTCATCAGTTGTGGCAAAAAACTTGTTCCAGACGAGATACTGAGGGTGATTTTGGAAAAATGCTAGTATTTCACAAGAACAAAGTCGAACTTTCACTGATCAACCATATTCAAGTAGTTTCAAACTGTTTTTTCATTGGATTTAATTTGTAACTTTCATTTTCATCAGTTGTGGCAAAAAACGTGTTCCAGACGAGATACTGAGGGTGATTTTGGAAAAATGCTTGTATTTCACAAAAACAAACTCTGACTTTCACTGATCAACCATATTCAAGTTGTTTCAAGATATTCTTTCATTGGATTTAATGTGACATTCTCATTTTCATCAGTTCTGGCCGAAAACGTGTTCCAGACGAGACACTGAGGGTGATTTTGGAAAAATGCTTGTATTTCACGAGAACAAACTCGTACTTTCACTGATCAACCACATACAATATGGTTTCAGCATGTTCAAGTACTTTCAACTTGTTTATTCATTGGATTTAATGTGTAACTGTCATTTTCATCATTTTTGGCCAAAAACGTGTTCCAGACGAGATACTGAGGGTGATTTTGGAAAAATGCTTGTATTTCACAAGAACAAAGTCGAACTTTCACTGATCAACCATATTCAAGTAGTTTCAAACTTTTTATTCATTGGATTTAATGTGTAATTTTCATTTTCATCAGTTGTGGCAAAAAACGTGTTCCAGACGAGGTACTGGGGGTGATTTTGGAAAAATGCTTGTATTTCACGAGATCAAACTTTTACTTTCACTGATCAACCACATACAATATGGTTTCAGCATGTTCAAGTACTTTCAACTTGTTTTTTCATTGGATTTAATGTGTAATTGTCATTTTCATCATTTTTGGCCAAAAACGTGTTCCAGACGAGATACTGAGTGTGATTTTTGAAAAATGTTCATATTTCACGAGAACAAACTCTGACTTTCACTGATCAACCATATTCAAGTAGTTTCAAACAGTTTATTCATTGGATTTAATGTGAAATTTTCATTTTCATCAGTTGTGGCAAAAAACGTGTTCCAGATGAGGTACTGGGGGTGATTTTGGAAAAATGCTTGTATTTCACGAGAACAAACTGGTACTTTCACTGATCAATCACATACAATATGGTTTCAGCATGTTCAAGTACTTTCAACTTGTTTATTCATTGGATTTAATGTGTAACTGTCATTTTCATCATTTTTGGCCAAAAACGTGTTCCAGACGAGATACTGAGGGTGATTTTTGAAAAATGTTCATATTTCACGAGAACAAACTCTGACTTTCACTGATCAACCATATTCAAGTAGTTTCAAACAGTTTATTCATTGGATTTAATGTGAAATTTTCATTTTCATCAGTTGTGGCAAAAAACGTGTTCCAGATGAGGTACTGGGGGTGATTTTGGAAAAATGCTTGTATTTCACGAGAACAAACTGGTACTTTCACTGATCAATCACATACAATATGGTTTCAGCATGTTCAAGTACTTTCAACTTGTTTTTTCATTGGATTTAATGTGTAATTGTCATTTTCATAATTTTTGGCCAAAAACGTGTTCCAGACGGAGACACTGAGGGTGATTTTGGAAAAATGCTTATATTTCACAAGAACAAAGTCGAACTTTCACTGATCAACCATATTCAAGTAGTTTCAAACTTTTTATTCATTGGATTTAATGTGTAATTTTCATTTTCATCAGTTGTGGCAAAGAACGTGTTCCAGACGAGGTACTGAGGGTGATTTTGGAAAAATGCTTGTATTTCACGAGATCAAACCTTTACTTTCACTGATCAACCACATACAATATGGATTCAGCATATTCAAGCAGTTTCAAGATATTTTTTCATTGGATTTAATTTGTATTTTTCATTTTCATCAGTTCTGGCCGAAAACGTCTTCCAGACGAGACACTGAGGGTGATTTTGGAAAAATGCTTATATTTCACGAGATCAAACTTTTACTTTCACTGATCAACCACATACAATATGGTTTCAGCATGTTCAAGTATTTTCAAATTGTTTCTTCATTGGATTTAATGTGTAACTTTCATTTTCATCAGTTGTGGCAAAAAACGTGTTCCAGACGAGATACTGAGGGTGATTTTTGAAAAATGCTTGTATTTCACGAGAACAAACTCGTACTTTCACTGATCAACCACATACAATATGGTTTCAGCATGTTCAAGTACTTTCAACTTGTTTATTCATTGGATTTAATGTGTAACTGTCATTTTCTTCATTTTTGGCCAAAAACGTGTTCCAGACGAGATACTGAGGGTGATTTTGGAAAAATGCTTGTATTTCACAAGAACAAAGTTGAACTTTCACTGATCAACCATATTCAAGTAGTTTCAAACTTTTTATTCATTGGATTTAATGTGTAATTTTCATTTTCATCAGTTGTGGCCAAAAACGTGTTCCAGACGAGGTACTGGGGGTGATTTTGGAAAAATGCTTGTATTTCACGAGATCAAACTTTTACTTTCACTGATCAACAACATACAATATGGTTTCAGCATGTTCAAGTACTTTCAACTTGTTTTTTCATTGGATTTAATGTGTAATTGTCATTTTCATCATTTTTGGCCAAAAACGTGTTCCAGACGAGATACTGAGTGTGATTTTTGAAAAATGTTCATATTTCACGAGAACAAACTCTGACTTTCACTGATCAACCATATTCAAGTTGTTTCAAGATATTCTTTCATTGGATTTAATGTGACATTCTCATTTTCATCAGTTCTGGCCGAAAACGTGTTCCAGACGAGACACTGAGGGTGATTTTGGAAAAATGCTTGTATTTCACGAGATCAAACTTTTACTTTCACTGATCAACCACATACAATATGGTTTCAGCATGTTCAAGTACTTTCAACTTGTTTTTTCATTGGATTTAATGTGTAATTGTCATTTTCATCATTTTTGGCCAAAAACGTGTTCCAGACGAGATACTGAGTGTGATTTTTGAAAAATGTTCATATTTCACGAGAACAAACTCTGACTTTCACTGATCAACCATATTCAAGTAGTTTCAAACAGTTTATTCATTGGATTTAATGTGAAATTTTCATTTTCATCAGTTGTGGCAAAAAACGTGTTCCAGATGAGGTACTGGGGGTGATTTTGGAAAAATGCTTGTATTTCACGAGAACAAACTGGTACTTTCACTGATCAATCACATACAATATGGTTTCAGCATGTTCAAGTACTTTCAACTTGTTTATTCATTGGATTTAATGTGTAACTGTCATTTTCATCATTTTTGGCCAAAAACGTGTTCCAGACGAGATACTGAGGGTGATTTTTGAAAAATGCTTGTATTTCACGAGAACAAACTGGTACGTTCACTGATCAACCATATTCAAGTAGTTTCAAACAGTTTATTCATTGGATTTAATGTGAAATTTTCATTTTCATCAGTTGTGGCAAAAAACGTGTTCCAGATGAGGTACTGGGGGTGATTTTGGAAAAATGCTTGTATTTCACGAGAACAAACTGGTACTTTCACTGATCAATCACATACAATATGGTTTCAGCATGTTCAAGTACTTTCAACTTGTTTTTTCATTGGATTTAATGTGTAATTGTCATTTTCATCATTTTTGGCCAAAAACGTGTTCCAGACGAGATACTGAGGGTGATTTTGGAAAAATGCTAGTATTTCACAAGAACAAAGTCGAACTTTCACTGATCAACCATATTCAAGTAGTTTCAAACTGTTTTTTCATTGGATTTAATTTGTAACTTTCATTTTCATCAGTTGTGGCAAAAAACGTGTTCCAGACGAGATACTGAGGGTGATTTTGGAAAAATGCTTGTATTTCACAAAAACAAACTCTGACTTTCACTGATCAACCATATTCAAGTTGTTTCAAGATATTCTTTCATTGGATTTAATGTGACATTCTCATTTTCATCAGTTCTGGCCGAAAACGTGTTCCAGACGAGACACTGAGGGTGATTTTGGAAAAATGCTTGTATTTCACGAGAACAAACTCGTACTTTCACTGATCAACCACATACAATATGGTTTCAGCATGTTCAAGTACTTTCAACTTGTTTATTCATTGGATTTAATGTGTAACTGTCATTTTCATCATTTTTGGCCAAAAACGTGTTCCAGACGAGATACTGAGGGTGATTTTGGAAAAATGCTTGTATTTCACAAGAACAAAGTCGAACTTTCACTGATCAACCATATTCAAGTAGTTTCAAACTTTTTATTCATTGGATTTAATGTGTAATTTTCATTTTCATCAGTTGTGGCAAAGAACGTGTTCCAGACGAGGTACTGAGGGTGATTTTGGAAAAATGCTTGTATTTCACGAGATCAAACCTTTACTTTCACTGATCAACCACATACAATATGGATTCAGCATATTCAAGCAGTTTCAAGATATTTTTTCATTGGATTTAATTTGTATTTTTCATTTTCATCAGTTCTGGCCGAAAACGTCTTCCAGACGAGACACTGAGGGTGATTTTGGAAAAATGCTTATATTTCACGAGATCAAACTTTTACTTTCACTGATCAACCACATACAATATGGTTTCAGCATGTTCAAGTATTTTCAAATTGTTTCTTCATTGGATTTAATGTGTAACTTTCATTTTCATCAGTTGTGGCAAAAAACGTGTTCCAGTCGAGATACTGAGGGTGATTTTGGAAAAATGCTTGTATTTCACAAGAACAAAGTCGAACTTTCACTGATCAAGCATATTCAAGCTGTTTCAAGATATTCTTTCATTGGATTTAATGTGACATTCTCATTTTCATCAGTTCTGGCCGAAAACGTGTTCCAGACGAGACACTGAGGGTGATTTTGGAAAAATGCTTGTATTTCACGAGAACAAACTGGTACGTTCACTGATCAATCACATACAATATGGTTTCAGCATGTTCAAGTACTTTCAACTTGTTTTTTCATTGGATTTAATGTGTAATTGTCATTTTCATCATTTTTGGCCAAAAACGTGTTCCAGACGAGATACTGAGTGTGATTTTTGAAAAATGTTCATATTTCACGAGAACAAACTCTGACTTTCACTGATCAACCATATTCAAGTTGTTTCAAGATATTCTTTCATTGGATTTAATGTGACATTCTCATTTTCATCAGTTCTGGCCGAAAACGTGTTCCAGACGAGACACTGAGGGTGATTTTGGAAAAATGCTTGTATTTCACGAGAACAAACTCGTACTTTCACTGATCAATCACATACAATATGGTTTCATCATGTTCAAGTACTTTCAACTTGTTTTTTCATTGGATTTAATGTGTAATTGTCATTTTCATCATTTTTGGCCAAGAAAGTGTTCCAGACTGAGGGTGATTTTGGAAAAATGCTAGTATTTCGCAAGAACAAAATCGAACTTTCACTGATCAACCATATTCAAGTAGTTTCAAACTGTTTTTTCATTGGATTTAATTTGTAATTTTCATTTTCATCAGTTGTGGCAAAAAACGTGTTCCAGACGAGGTACTGGGGGTGATTTTGGAAAAATGCTTGTATTTCACGAGATCAAACTTTTACTTTCACTGATCAACAACATACAATATGGTTTCAGCATGTTCAAGTACTTTCAACTTGTTTTTTCATTGGATTTAATGTGTAATTGTCATTTTCATCATTTTTGGCCAAAAACGTGTTCCAGACGAGATACTGAGTGTGATTTTTGAAAAATGTTCATATTTCACGAGAACAAACTCTGACTTTCACTGATCAACCATATTCAAGTAGTTTCAAACAGTTTATTCATTGGATTTAATGTGTAATTTTCATTTTCATCAGTTCTGGCCGAAAACGTGTTCCAGACGAGAAATGAGGGTGATTTTGGAAAAATGCTTGTATTTCACGAGAACAAACTGGTACTTTCACTGATCAATCACATACAATATGGTTTCAGCATGTTCAAGTACTTTCAACTTGTTTTTTCATTGGATTTAATGTGTAATTGTCATTTTCATCATTTTTGGCCAAAAACGTGTTCCAGACTGAGGGTGATTTTGGAAAAATGCTAGTATTTCGCAAGAACAAAGTCGAACTTTCACTGATCAACCATATTCAAGTAGTTTCAAACCGTTTTTTCATTGGATTTAATTTGTAACTTTCATTTTCATCAGTTGTGGCAAAAAACGTGTTCCAGACGAGATACTGAGGGTGATTTTGGAAAAATGTTCATATTTCACGAGAACAAACTCTGACTTTCACTGATCAACCATATTCAAGTTGTTTCAAGATATTCTTTCATTGGATTTAATATGACATTCTCATTTTCATCGTTCTGGCCGAAAACGTGTTCCAGACGAGACACTGAGGGTGATTTTGGAAAAATGCTTGTATTTCACGAGATCAAACTTTTACTTTCACTGATCAATCACATACAATATGGTTTCAGCATGTTCAATTACTTTCAACTTGTTTTTTCATTGGATTTAATGTGTAATTGTCATTTTCATCATTTTTGGCCAAAAACGTGTTCCAGACGAGATACTGAGTGTGATTTTTGAAAAATGTTCATATTTCACGAGAACAAACTCTGACTTTCACTGATCAACCATATTCAAGTAGTTTCAAACAGTTTATTCATTGGATTTAATGTGAAATTTTCATTTTCATCAGTTGTGGCAAAAAACGTGTTCCAGATGAGGTACTGGGGGTGATTTTGGAAAAATGCTTGTATTTCACGAGAACAAACTGGTACTTTCACTGATCAATCACATACAATATGGTTTCAGCATGTTCAAGTACTTTCAACTTGTTTTTTCATTGGATTTAATGTGTAATTGTCATTTTCATCATTTTTGGCCAAAAACGTGTTCCAGACGGAGACACTGAGGGTGATTTTGGAAAAATGCTTATATTTCACAAGAACAAAGTCGAACTTTCACTGATAAACCATATTCAAGTAGTTTCAAACTTTTTATTCATTGGATTTAATGTGTAATTTTCATTTTCATCAGTTGTGGCAAAGAACGTGTTCCAGACGAGGTACTGAGGGTGATTTTGGAAAAATTCTTGTATTTCACAAGAACAAAGTAGAACTTTCACTGATCAACCATATTCAAGTAGTTTCAAACAGTTTATTCATTGGATTTAATGTGTAATTTTCATTTTCATCAGTTCTGGCCGAAAACGTGTTCCAGACGAGACACTGAGGGTGATTTTGGAAAAATGCTTGTATTTCACGAGAACAAACTGGTACTTTCACTGATCAATCACATACAATATGGTTTCAGCATGTTCAAGTACTTTCAACTAGTTTTTTCATTGGATTTAATGTGTAATTGTCATTTTCATCATTTTTGGTCAAAAACGTGTTCCAGACTGAGGGTGATTTTGGAAAAATGCTAGTATTTCGCAAGAACAAAGTCCAATTTTCACTGATCAACCATATTCAAGTAGTTTCAAACTGTTTTTTCATTGGATTTAATTTGTAACTTTCATTTTAATCAGTTGTGGCAAAAAACGTGTTCCAGACGAGATACTGAGGGTGATTTTGGAAAAATGCTTGTATTTCACGAGAACAAACTGGTACGTTCACTGATCAATCACATACAATATGGTTTCAGCATGTTCAAGTACTTTCAACTTGTTTTTTCATTGGATTTAATGTGTAATTGTCATTTTCATAATTTTTGGCCAAAAATGTGTTCCAGACGAGATACTGAGTGTGATTTTTGAAAAATGTTCATATTTCATGAGAACAAACTCTGACTTTCACTGATCAACCATATTCAAGTTGTTTCAAGATATTCTTTCATTGGATTTAATGTGACATTCTCATTTTCATCAGTTCTGGCCGAAAACGTGTTCCAGACGAGACACTGAGGGTGATTTTGGAAAAATGCTTGTATTTCACGAGATCAAACTTTTACTTTCACTGATCAACCACATACAATATGGTTTCAGCATGTTCAAGTACTTTCAACTTGTTTATTCATTGGATTTAATGTTTAACTGTCATTTTCATCATTTTTGGCCAAAAACGTGTTCCTGACGAGATACTGAGGGTGATTTTGGAAAAATGCTTGTATTTCACAAGAACAAAGTCGAACTTTCACTGATCAACCATATTCAAGTAGGTTCAAACTTTTTATTCATTGGATTTAATGTGTAATTTTCATTTTCATCAGTTGTGGCAAAAAACGTGTTCCAGACGAGGTACTGGGGGTGATTTTGGAAAAATGCTTGTATTTCACGAGATCAAACTTTTACTTTCACTGATCAACCACATACAATATGGTTTCAGCATGTTCAAGTACTTTCAACTTGTTTTTTCATTGGATTTAATGTGTAATTGTCATTTTCATCATTTTTGGCCAAAAACGTGTTCCAGACGAGATACTGAGTGTGATTTTTGAAAAATGTTCATATTTCATGAGAACAAACTCTGACTTTCACTGATCAACCATATTCAAGTTGTTTCAAGATATTCTTTCATTGGATTTAATGTGACATTCTCATTTTCATCAGTTCTGGCCGAAAACGTGTTCCAGACGAGACACTGAGGGTGATTTTGGAAAAATGCTTGTATTTCACGAGATCAAACTT
The DNA here is from genome assembly GCF_963383615.2 of Lipophrys pholis. Classification (NCBI taxonomy): domain Eukaryota; kingdom Metazoa; phylum Chordata; class Actinopteri; order Blenniiformes; family Blenniidae; genus Lipophrys; species Lipophrys pholis. The sequence goes on from NC_137638.1 coordinate 31,079,340, forward strand.
TTACTTTCACTGATCAACCACATACAATATGGTTTCAGCATGTTCAAGTACTTTCAACTTGTTTATTCATTGGATTTAATGTTTAACTGTCATTTTCATCATTTTTGGCCAAAAACGTGTTCCTGACGAGATACTGAGGGTGATTTTGGAAAAATGCTTGTATTTCACAAGAACAAAGTCGAACTTTCACTGATCAACCATATTCAAGTAGGTTCAAACTTTTTATTCATTGGATTTAATGTGTAATTTTCATTTTCATCAGTTGTGGCAAAAAACGTGTTCCAGACGAGGTACTGGGGGTGATTTTGGAAAAATGCTTGTATTTCACGAGATCAAACTTTTACTTTCACTGATCAACCACATACAATATGGTTTCAGCATGTTCAAGTACTTTCAACTTGTTTTTTCATTGGATTTAATGTGTAATTGTCATTTTCATCATTTTTGGCCAAAAACGTGTTCCAGACGAGATACTGAGTGTGATTTTTGAAAAATGTTCATATTTCACGAGAACAAACTCTGACTTTCACTGATCAACCATATTCAAGTAGTTTCAAACAGTTTATTCATTGGATTTAATGTGAAATTTTCATTTTCATCAGTTGTGGCAAAAAACGTGTTCCAGATGAGGTACTGGGGGTGATTTTGGAAAAATGCTTGTATTTCACGAGAACAAACTGGTACTTTCACTGATCAATCACATACAATATGGTTTCAGCATGTTCAAGTACTTTCAACTTGTTTTTTCATTGGATTTAATGTGTAATTGTCATTTTCATCATTTTTGGCCAAAAACGTGTTCCAGACGAGATACTGAGGGTGATTTTGGAAAAATGCTAGTATTTCACAAGAACAAAGTCGAACTTTCACTGATCAACCACATACAATATGGATTCAGCATATTCAAGCAGTTTCAAGATATTTTTTCATTGGATTTAATTTGTATTTTTCATTTTCATCAGTTCTGGCCGAAAACGTGTTCCAGACGGAGACACTGAGGGTGATTTTGGAAAAATGCTTATATTTCACAAGATCAAACTTTTACTTTCGCTGATCAACCACATACAATATGGTTTCAGCATGTTCAAGTATTTTCAACTTGTTTCTTCATTGGATTTAATGTGTAAATTTCATTTTCATCAGTTGTGGCAAAAAACTTGTTCCAGACGAGATACTGAGGGTGATTTTGGAAAAATGCTAGTATTTCACAAGAACAAAGTCGAACTTTCACTGATCAACCATATTCAAGTAGTTTCAAACTGTTTTTTCATTGGATTTAATTTGTAACTTTCATTTTCATCAGTTGTGGCAAAAAACGTGTTCCAGACGAGATACTGAGGGTGATTTTGGAAAAATGCTTGTATTTCACAAAAACAAACTCTGACTTTCACTGATCAACCATATTCAAGTTGTTTCAAGATATTCTTTCATTGGATTTAATGTGACATTCTCATTTTCATCAGTTCTGGCCGAAAACGTGTTCCAGACGAGACACTGAGGGTGATTTTGGAAAAATGCTTGTATTTCACGAGAACAAACTCGTACTTTCACTGATCAACCACATACAATATGGTTTCAGCATGTTCAAGTACTTTCAACTTGTTTATTCATTGGATTTAATGTGTAACTGTCATTTTCATCATTTTTGGCCAAAAACGTGTTCCAGACGAGATACTGAGGGTGATTTTGGAAAAATGCTTGTATTTCACAAGAACAAAGTCGAACTTTCACTGATCAACCATATTCAAGTAGTTTCAAACTTTTTATTCATTGGATTTAATGTGTAATTTTCATTTTCATCAGTTGTGGCAAAAAACGTGTTCCAGACGAGGTACTGGGGGTGATTTTGGAAAAATGCTTGTATTTCACGAGATATAAACTTTTACTTTCACTGATCAACCACATACAATATGGTTTCAGCATGTTCAAGTACTTTCAACTTGTTTTTTCATTGGATTTAATGTGTAATTGTCATTTTCATCATTTTTGGCCAAAAATGTGTTCCAGACGAGATACTGAGTGTGATTTTTGAAAAATGTTCATATTTCACGAGAACAAACTCTGACTTTCACTGATCAACCATATTCAAGTAATTTCAAACAGTTTATTCATTGGATTTAATGTGAAATTTTCATTTTCATCAGTTGTGGCAAAAAACGTTTTTCCAGATGAGGTACTGGGGTTGATTTTGGAAAAATGCTTGTATTTCACGAGAACAAACTGGTACTTTCACTGATCAATCACATACAATATGGTTTCAGCATGTTCAAGTACTTTCAACTTGTTTTTTCATTGGATTTAATGTGTAATTGTCATTTTCATAATTTTTGGCCAAAAACGTGTTCCAGACGGAGACACTGAGGGTGATTTTGGAAAAATGCTTATATTTCACAAGAACAAAGTCGAACGTTCACTGATCAACCATATTCAAGTAGTTTCAAACTTTTTATTCATTGGATTTAATGTGTAATTTTCATTTTCATCAGTTGTGGCAAAGAACGTGTTCCAGACGAGGTACTGAGGGTGATTTTGGAAAAATGCTTGTATTTCACGAGATCAAACCTTTACTTTCACTGATCAACCACATACAATATGGATTCAGCATATTCAAGCAGTTTCAAGATATTTTTTCATTGGATTTAATTTGTATTTTTCATTTTCATCAGTTCTGGCCGAAAACGTCTTCCAGACGAGACACTGAGGGTGATTTTGGAAAAATGCTTATATTTCACGAGATCAAACTTTTACTTTCACTGATCAACCACATACAATATGGTTTCAGCATGTTCAAGTATTTTCAAATTGTTTCTTCATTGGATTTAATGTGTAACTTTCATTTTCATCAGTTGTGGCAAAAAACGTGTTCCAGACGAGATACTGAGGGTGATTTTGGAAAAATGCTTGTATTTCACGAGAACAAACTGGTACGTTCACTGATCAATCACATACAATATGGTTTCAGCATGTTCAAGTACTTTCAACTTGTTTTTTCATTGGATTTAATGTGTAATTGTCATTTTCATCATTTTTGGCCAAAAACGTGTTCCAGACGAGATACTGAGTGTGATTTTTGAAAAATGTTCATATTTCACGAGAACAAACTCTGACTTTCACTGATCAACCATATTCAAGTTGTTTCAAGATATTCTTTCATTGGATTTAATGTGACATTCTCATTTTCATCAGTTCTGGCCGAAAACGTGTTCCAGACGAGACACTGAGGGTGATTTTGGAAAAATGCTTGTATTTCACGAGAACAAACTGGTACGTTCACTGATCAATCACATACAATATGGTTTCAGCATGTTCAAGTACTTTCAACTTGTTTTTTCATTGGATTTAATGTGTAATTGTCATTTTCATCATTTTTGGCCAAAAACGTGTTCCAGACGAGATACTGAGTGTGATTTTTGAAAAATGTTCATATTTCACGAGAACAAACTCTGACTTTCACTGATCAACCATATTCAAGTTGTTTCAAGATATTCTTTCATTGGATTTAATGTGACATTCTCATTTTCATCAGTTGTGGCAAAAAACGTGTTCCAGACGAGGTACTGGGGGTGATTTTGGAAAAATGCTTGTATTTCACGAGATCAAACTTTTACTTTCACTGATCAACAACATACAATATGGTTTCAGCATGTTCAAGTACTTTCAACTTGTTTTTTCATTGGATTTAATGTGTAATTGTCATTTTCATCATTTTTGGCCAAAAACGTGTTCCAGACGAGATACTGAGTGTGATTTTTTAAAAAAAAAGGTTCATATTTCACGAGAACAAACTCTGACTTTCACTGATCAACCATATTCAAGTAGTTTCAAACAGTTTATTCATTGGATTTAATGTGTAATTTTCATTTTCATCAGTTCTGGCCGAAAACGTGTTCCAGACGAGACACTGAGGGTGATTTTGGAAAAATGCTTGTATTTCACGAGAACAAACTGGTACTTTCACTGATCAATCACATACAATATGGTTTCAGCATGTTCAAGTACTTTCAACTTGTTTTTTCATTGGATTTAATGTGTAATTGTCATTTTCATCATTTTTGGCCAAAAACGTGTTCCAGACTGAGGGTGATTTTGGAAAAATGCTAGTATTTCGCAAGAACAAAGTCGAACTTTCACTGATCAACCATATTCAAGTAGTTTCAAACTGTTTTTTCATTGGATTTAATTTGTAACTTTCATTTTCATCAGTTGTGGCAAAAAACGTCTTCCAGACGAGATACTGAGGGTGATTTTGGAAAAATGCTTGTATTTCGCAAGAACAAACTCTGACTTTCACTGATCAACCATATTCAAGTTGTTTCAAGATATTCTTTCATTGGATTTAATGTGACATTCTCATTTTCATCAGTTCTGGCCGAAAACGTGTTCCAGACGAGACACTGAGGGTGATTTTGGAAAAATGCTTCTATTTCACGAGATCAAACTTTTACTTTCACTGATCAACCACATACAATATGGTTTCAGCATGTTCAAGTACTTTCAACTTGTTTTTTCATTGTATTTAATGTGTAATTGTCATTTTCATCATTTTTGGCCAAAAACGTGTTCCAGACGGAGACACTGAGGGTGATTTTGGAAAAATGCTTATATTTCACAAGAACAAAGTCGAACTTTCACTGATCAACCATATTCAAGTAGTTTCAAACTTTTTATTCATTGGATTTAATGTGTAATTTTCATTTTCATCAGTTGTGGCCGAAAACGTGTTCCAGACGAGACACTGAGGGTGATTTTGGAAAAATGCTTGTATTTCACGAGAACAAACTGGTACTTTCACTGATCAATCACATACAATATGGTTTCAGCATGTTCAAGTACTTTCAACTTGTTTTTTCATTGGATTTAATGTGTAATTGTCATTTTCATAATTTTTGGCCAAAAATGTGTTCCAGACGAGATACTGAGTGTGATTTTTGAAAAATGTTCATATTTCACGAGAACAAACTCTGACTTTCACTGATCAACCATATTCAAGTTGTTTCAAGATATTCTTTCATTGGATTTAATGTGACATTCTCATTTTCATCAGTTCTGGCCGAAAACGTGTTCCAGACGAGACACTGAGGGTGATTTTGGAAAAATGCTTGTATTTCACGAGATCAAACTTTTACTTTCACTGATCAACCACATACAATATGGTTTCAGCATGTTCAAGTACTTTCAACTTGTTTATTCATTGGATTTAATGTTTAACTGTCATTTTCATCATTTTTGGCCAAAAACGTTTTCCAGACGAGACACTGAGGGTGATTTTGGAAAAATGCTTGTATTTCACGAGAACAAACTCTGACTTTCACTGATCAACCATATTCAAGTTGTTTCAAGATATGCTTTCATTGGATTTAATGTGACATTCTCATTTTCATCAGTTCTGGCCGAAAACGTGTTCCAGACGAGACACTGAGGGTGATTTTGGAAAAATGCTTGTATTTCACGAGATCAAACTTTTACTTTCACTGATCAACCACATACAATATGGTTTCAGCATGTTCAAGTACTTTCAACTTGTTTATTCATTGGATTTAATGTTTAACTGTCATTTTCATCATTTTTGGCCAAAAACGTGTTCCAGACGAGATACTGAGGGTGATTTTGGAAAAATGCTTGTATTTCACAAGAACAAAGTCGAACTTTCACTGATCAACCATATTCAAGTTGTTTCAAGATATTCTTTCATTGGATTTAATGTGACATTCTCATTTTCATCAGTTCTGGCCGAAAACGTGTTCCAGACGAGACACTGAGGGTGATTTTGGAAAAATGCTTCTATTTCACGAGATCAAACTTTTACTTTCACTGATCAACCACATACAATATGGTTTCAGCATGTTCAAGTACTTTCAACTTGTTTTTTCATTGGATTTAATGTGTAATTGTCATTTTCATCATTTTTGGCCAAAAACGTGTTCCAGACGAGATACTGAGTGTGATTTTTGAAAAATGTTCATATTTCACGAGAACAAACTCTGACTTTCACTGATCAACCATATTCAAGTAGTTTCAAACAGTTTTTTCATTGGATTTAATGTGTAATTGTCATTTTCATCATTTTTGGCCAAAAACGTGTTCCAGACGGAGACACTGAGGGTGATTTTGGAAAAATGCTTATATTTCACAAGAACAAAGTCGAACTTTCACTGATCAACCATATTCAAGTAGTTTCAAACTTTTTATTCATTGGATTTAATTTGTAATTTTCATTTTCATCAGTTGTGGCAAAGAACGTGTTCCAGACGAGGTACTGAGGGTGATTTTGGAAAAATGCTTGTATTTCACAAGAACAAAGTAGAACTTTCACTGATCAACCATATTCAAGTAGTTTCAAACAGTTTATTCATTGGATTTAATGTGTAATTTTCATTTTCATCAGTTCTGGCCGAAAACGTGTTCCAGACGAGACACTGAGGGTGATTTTGGAAAAATGCTTGTATTTCACGAGAACAAACTGGTACTTTCACTGATCAATCACATACAATATGGTTTCAGCATGTTCAAGTACTTTCAACTTGTTTTTTCATTGGATTTAATGTGTAATTGTCATTTTCATCATTTTTGGCCAAAAACGTGTTTCAGACTGAGGGTGATTTTGGAAAAATGCTAGTATTTCGCAAGAACAAAGTCGAACTTTCACTGATCAACCATATTCAAGTAGTTTCAAACTGTTTTTTCATTGGATTTAATTTGTAACTTTCATTTTCATCAGTTGTGGCAAAAAACGTGTTCCAGACGAGATACTGAGGGTGATTTTGGAAAAATGCTTGTATTTCACGAGAACAAACTGGTACGTTCACTGATCAATCACATACAATATGGTTTCAGCATGTTCAAGTACTTTCAACTTGTTTTTTCATTGGATTTAATGTGTAATTGTCATTTTCATCATTTTTGGCCAAAAATGTGTTCCAGACGAGATACTGAGTGTGATTTTTGAAAAATGTTCATATTTCACGAGAACAAACTCTGACTTTCACTGATCAACCATATTCAAGTTGTTTCAAGATATTCTTTCATTGGATTTAATGTGACATTCTCATTTTCATCAGTTCTGGCCGAAAACGTGTTCCAGACGAGACACTGAGGGTGATTTTGGAAAAATGCTTGTATTTCACGAGATCAAACTTTTACTTTCACTGATCAACCACATACAATATGGTTTCAGCATGTTCAAGTACTTTCAACTTGTTTATTCATTGGATTTAATGTTTAACTGTCATTTTCATCATTTTTGGCCAAAAACGTGTTCCAGACGAGACACTGAGGGTGATTTTGGAAAAATGCTTGTATTTCACGAGAACAAACTCTGACTTTCACTGATCAACCATATTCAAGTTGTTTCAAGATATTCTTTCATTGGATTTAATGTGACATTCTCATTTTCATCAGTTCTGGCCGAAAACGTGTTCCAGACGAGACACTGAGGGTGATTTTGGAAAAATGCTTGTATTTCACGAGATCAAACTTTTACTTTCACTGATCAACCACATACAATATGGTTTCAGCATGTTCAAGTACTTTCAACTTGTTTATTCATTGGATTTAATGTTTAACTGTCATTTTCATCATTTTTGGCCAAAAACGTGTTCCAGACGAGATACTGAGGGTGATTTTGGAAAAATGCTTGTATTTCACAAGAACAAAGTCGAACTTTCACTGATCAACCATATTCAAGTTGTTTCAAGATATTCTTTCATTGGATTTAATGTGACATTCTCATTTTCATCAGTTCTGGCCGAAAACGTGTTCCAGACGAGACACTGAGGGTGATTTTGGAAAAATGCTTCTATTTCACGAGATCAAACTTTTACTTTCACTGATCAACCACATACAATATGGTTTCAGCATGTTCAAGTACTTTCAACTTGTTTTTTCATTGGATTTAATGTGTAATTGTCATTTTCATCATTTTTGGCCAAAAACGTGTTCCAGACGAGATACTGAGTGTGATTTTTGAAAAATGTTCATATTTCACGAGAACAAACTCTGACTTTCACTGATCAACCATATTCAAGTAGTTTCAAACAGTTTTTTCATTGGATTTAATGTGTAATTGTCATTTTCATCATTTTTGGCCAAAAACGTGTTCCAGACGGAGACACTGAGGGTGATTTTGGAAAAATGCTTATATTTCACAAGAACAAAGTCGAACTTTCACTGATCAACCATATTCAAGTAGTTTCAAACTTTTTATTCATTGGATTTAATTTGTAATTTTCATTTTCATCAGTTGTGGCAAAGAACGTGTTCCAGACGAGGTACTGAGGGTGATTTTGGAAAAATGCTTGTATTTCACAAGAACAAAGTAGAACTTTCACTGATCAACCATATTCAAGTAGTTTCAAACAGTTTATTCATTGGATTTAATGTGTAATTTTCATTTTCATCAGTTCTGGCCGAAAACGTGTTCCAGACGAGACACTGAGGGTGATTTTGGAAAAATGCTTGTATTTCACGAGATCAAACTTTTACTTTCACTGATCAACCACATACAATATGGTTTCAGCATGTTCAAGTACTTTCAACTTGTTTATTCATTGGATTTAATGTTTAACTGTCATTTTCATCATTTTTGGCCAAAAACGTGTTCCAGACGAGACACTGAGGGTGATTTTGGAAAAATGCTTGTATTTCACGAGAACAAACTCTGACTTTCACTGATCAACCATATTCAAGTTGTTTCAAGATATTCTTTCATTGGATTTAATGTGACATTCTCATTTTCATCAGTTCTGGCCGAAAACGTGTTCCAGACGAGACACTGAGGGTGATTTTGGAAAAATGCTTGTATTTCACGAGATCAAACTTTTACTTTCACTGATCAACCACATACAATATGGTTTCAGCATGTTCAAGTACTTTCAACTTGTTTATTCATTGGATTTAATGTTTAACTGTCATTTTCATCATTTTTGGCCAAAAACGTGTTCCAGACGAGACACTGAGGGTGATTTTGGAAAAATGCTTGTATTTCACAAGAACAAAGTCGAACTTTCACTGATCAACCATATTCAAGTTGTTTCAAGATATTCTTTCATTGGATTTAATGTGACATTCTCATTTTCATCAGTTCTGGCCGAAAACGTGTTCCAGACGAGACACTGAGGGTGATTTTGGAAAAATGCTTGTATTTCACGAGAACAAACTGGTACTTTCACTGATCAATCACATACAATATGGTTTCAGCATGTTCAAGTACTTTCAACTTGTTTTTTCATTGGATTTAATGTGTAATTGTCATTTTCATCATTTTTGGCCAAAAACGTGTTTCAGACTGAGGGTGATTTTGGAAAAATGCTAGTATTTCGCAAGAACAAAGTCGAACTTTCACTGATCAACCATATTCAAGTAGTTTCAAACTGTTTTTTCATTGGATTTAATTTGTAACTTTCATTTTCATCTGTTGTGGCAAAAAACGTGTTCCAGACGAGATACTGAGGGTGATTTTGGAAAAATGCTTGTATTTCACGAGAACAAACTGGTACGTTCACTGATCAATCACATACAATATGGTTTCAGCATGTTCAAGTACTTTCAACTTGTTTTTTCATTGGATTTAATGTGTAATTGTCATTTTCATAATTTTTGGCCAAAAATGTGTTCCAGACGAGATACTGAGTGTGATTTTTGAAAAATGTTCATATTTCACGAGAACAAACTCTGACTTTCACTGATCAACCATATTCAAGTTGTTTCAAGATATTCTTTCATTGGATTTAATGTGACATACTCATTTTCATCAGTTCTGGCCGAAAACGTGTTCCAGACGAGACACTGAGGGTGATTTTGGAAAAATGCTTGTATTTCACGAGATCAAACTTTTACTTTCACTGATCAACCACATACAATATGGTTTCAGCATGTTCAAGTACTTTCAACTTGTTTATTCATTGGATTTAATGTTTAACTGTCATTTTCATCATTTTTGGCCAAAAACGTGTTCCAGACGAGACACTGAGGGTGATTTTGGAAAAATGCTTGTATTTCACGAGAACAAACTGGTACTTTCACTGATCAATCACATACAATATGGTTTCAGCATGTTCAAGTACTTTCAACTTGTTTTTTCATTGGATTTAATGTGTAATTGTCATTTTCATCATTTTTGGCCAAAAACGTGTTCCAGACTGAGGGTGATTTTGGAAAAATGCTAGTATTTCGCAAGAACAAAGTCGAACTTTCACTGATCAACCATATTCAAGTAGTTTCAAACTGTTTTTTCATTGGATTTAATTTGTAACTTTCATTTTCATCAGTTGTGGCAAAAAACGTGTTCCAGACGAGGTACTGGGGGTGATTTTGGAAAAATGCTTGTATTTCACGAGAACAAACTGGTACTTTCACTGATCAATCACATACAATATGGTTTCAGCATGTTCAAGTACTTTCAACTTGTTTTTTCATTGGATTTAATGTGTAATTGTCATTTTCATCATTTTTGGCCAAAAACGTGTTCCAGACGAGATACTGAGGGTGATTTTGGAAAAATGCTTGTATTTCACAAGAACAAAGTCGAACTTTCACTGATCAACCATATTCAAGTAGTTTCAAACTTTTTATTCATTGGATTTAATGTGTAATTTTCATTTTCATCAGTTGTGGCAAAGAACGTGTTCCAGACGAGGTACTGAGGGTGATTTTGGAAAAATGCTTGTATTTCACGAGATCAAACTTTTACTTTCACTGATCAACAACATACAATATGGTTTCAGCATGTTCAAGTACTTTCAACTTGTTTTTTCATTGGATTTAATGTGTAATTGTCATTTTCATCATTTTTGGCCAAAAACGTGTTCCAGACGAGATACTGAGTGTGATTTTTGAAAAATGTTCATATTTCACGAGAACAAACTCTGACTTTCACTGATCAACCATATTCAAGTAGTTTCAAACAGTTTATTCATTGGATTTAATGTGTAATTTTCATTTTCATCAGTTCTGGCCGAAAACGTGTTCCAGACGAGACACTGAGGGTGATTTTGGAAAAATGCTTGTATTTCACGAGAACAAACTGGTACTTTCACTGATCAATCACATACAATATGGTTTCAGCATGTTCAAGTACTTTCAACTTGTTTTTTCATTGGATTTAATGTGTAATTGTCATTTTCATCATTTTTGGCCAAAAACGTGTTCCAGACTGAGGGTGATTTTGGAAAAATGCTAGTATTTCGCAAGAACAAAGTCGAACTTTCACTGATCAACCATATTCAAGTAGTTTCAAACTGTTTTTTCATTGGATTTAATTTGTAACTTTCATTTTCATCAGTTGTGGCAAAAAACGTGTTCCAGATGAGATACTGAGGGTGATTTTGGAAAAATGCTTGTATTTCACGAGAACAAACTGGTACGTTCACTGATCAATCACATACAATATGGTTTCAGCATGTTCAAGTACTTTCAACTTGTTTTTTCATTGGATTTAATGTGTAATTGTCATTTTCATCATTTTTGGCCAAAAACGTGTTCCAGACGAGATACTGAGGGTGATTTTGGAAAAATGCTTGTATTTCACAAGAACAAAGTCGAACTTTCACTGATCAACCATATTCAAGTAGTTTCAAACAGTTTATTCATTGGATTTAATGTGTAATTTTCATTTTCATCAGTTCTGGCCGAAAACGTGTTCCAGACGAGACACTGAGGGTGATTTTGGAAAAATGCTTGTATTTCACGAGAACAAACTCGTACTTTCACTGATAAATCACATACAATATGGTTTCAGCATGTTCAAGTACTTTCAACTTGTTTTTTCATTGGATTTAATGTGTAATTGTCATTTTCATCATTTTTGGCCAAAAACGTGTTCCAGACTGAGGGTGATTTTGGAAAAATGCTAGTATTTCGCAAGAACAAAGTCGAACTTTCACTGATCAACCATATTCAAGTAGTTTCAAACTGTTTTTTCATTGGATTTAATTTGTAACTTTCATTTTCATCAGTTGTGGCAAAAAACGTGTTCCAGACGAGGTACTGGGGGTGATTTTGGAAAAATTCTTGTATTTCACGAGAACAAACTGGTACTTTCACTGATCAATCACATACAATATGGTTTCAGCATGTTCAAGTACTTTCAACTTGTTTTTTCATTGGATTTAATGTGTAATTGTCATTTTCATCATTTTTGGCCAAAAACGTGTTCCAGACGAGATACTGAGGGTGATTTTGGAAAAATGCTTGTATTTCACAAGAACAAAGTCGAACTTTCACTGATCAACCATATTCAAGTAGTTTCAAACTTTTTATTCATTGGATTTAATGTGTAATTTTCATTTTCATCAGTTGTGGCAAAGAACGTGTTCCAGACGAGGTACTGAGGGTGATTTTGGAAAAATGCTTGTATTTCACAAGAACAAAGTCGAACTTTCACTGATCAAGCATATTCAAGCTGTTTCAAGATATTCTTTCATTGGATTTAATGTGACATTCTCATTTTCATCAGTTCTGGCCGAAAACGTGTTCCAGACGAGACACTGAGGGTGATTTTGGAAAAATGCTTGTATTTCACGAGAACAAACTCGTACTTTCACTGATCAACCACATACAATATGGTTTCAGCATGTTCAAGTACTTTCAACTTGTTTTTTCATTGGATTTAATGTGTAATTGTCATTTTCATCATTTTTGGCCAAAAACGTGTTCCAGACGAGATACTGAGGGTGATTTTGGAAAATCGTTCATATTTCACGAGAACAAACTCTGACTTTCACTGATCAACCATATTCAAGTAGTTTCAAACAGTTTATTCATTGGATTTAATGTGTAATTTTCATTTTCATCAGTTCTGGCCGAAAACGTGTTCCAGACGAGACACTGAGGGTGATTTTGGAAAAATGCTTGTATTTCACGAGATCAAACTTTTACTTTCACTGATCAACAACATACAATATGGTTTCAGCATGTTCAAGTACTTTCAACTTGTTTTTTCATTGGATTTAATGTGTAATTGTCATTTTCATCATTTTTGGCCAAAAACGTGTTCCAGACGAGATACTGAGTGTGATTTTTGAAAAATGTTCATATTTCACGAGAACAAACTCTGACTTTCACTGATCAACCATATTCAAGTAGTTTCAAACAGTTTATTCATTGGATTTAATGTGTAATTTTCATTTTCATCAGTTCTGGCCGAAAACGTGTTCCAGACGAGACACTGAGGGTGATTTTGGAAAAATGCTTGTATTTCACGAGAACAAACTCGTACTTTCACTGATCAACCACATACAATATGGTTTCAGCATGTTCAAGTACTTTCAACTTGTTTTTTCATTGGATTTAATGTGTAATTGTCATTTTCATCATTTTTGGCCAAAAACGTGTTCCAGACGAGATACTGAGGGTGATTTTGGAAAATCGTTCATATTTCACGAGAACAAACTCTGACTTTCACTGATCAACCATATTCAAGTAGTTTCAAACAGTTTATTCATTGGATTTAATGTGTAATTTTCATTTTCATCAGTTCTGGCCGAAAACGTGTTCCAGACGAGACACTGAGGGTGATTTTGGAAAAATGCTTGTATTTCACGAGAACAAACTGGTACTTTCACTGATCAATCACATACAATATGGTTTCAGCATGTTCAAGTACTTTCAACTTGTTTTTTCATTGGATTTAATGTGTAATTGTCATTTTCATCATTTTTGGCCAAAAACGTGTTCCAGACTGAGGGTGATTTTGGAAAAATGCTAGTATTTCGCAAGAACAAAGTCGAACTTTCACTGATCAACCATATTCAAGTAGTTTCAAACTGTTTTTTCATTGGATTTAATTTGTAACTTTCATTTTCATCAGTTGTGGCAAAAAACGTCTTCCAGACGAGATACTGAGGGTGATTTTGGAAAAATGCTTGTATTTCACGAGAACAAACTGGTACGTTCACTGATCAATCACATACAATATGGTTTCAGCATGTTCAAGTACTTTCAACTTGTTTTTTCATTGGATTTAATGTGTAATTGTCATTTTCATCATTTTTGGCCAAAAATGTGTTCCAGACGAGATACTGAGTGTGATTTTTGAAAAATGTTCATATTTCACGAGAACAAACTCTGACTTTCACTGATCAACCATATTCAAGTTGTTTCAAGATATTTTTTCATTGGATTTAATGTGACATTCTCATTTTCATCAGTTCTGGCCAAAAACGTGTTCCAGACGAGACACTGAGGGTGATTTTGGAAAAATGCTTCTATTTCACGAGATCAAACTTTTACTTTCACTGATCAACCACATACAATATGGTTTCAGCATGTTCAAGTACTTTCAACTTGTTTTTTCATTGGATTTAATGTGTAATTGTCATTTTCATCATTTTTGGCCAAAAACGTGTTCCAGACGAGATACTGAGTGTGATTTTTGAAAAATGTTTATATTTCACGAGAACAAACTCTGACTTTCACTGATCAACCATATTCAAGTAGTTTCAAACAGTTTATTCATTGGATTTAATGTGAAATTTTCATTTTCATCAGTTGTGGCAAAAAACGTGTTCCAGATGAGGTACTGGGGGTGATTTTGGAAAAATGCTTGTATTTCACGAGAACAAACTGGTACTTTCACTGATCAGTCACATACAATATGGTTTCAGCATGTTCAAGTACTTTCAACTTGTTTTTTCATTGGATTTAATGTGTAATTGTCATTTTCATCATTTTTGGCCAAAAACGTGTTCCAGACGGAGACACTGAGGGTGATTTTGGAAAAATGCTTATATTTCACAAGAACAAAGTCGAACTTTCACTGATCAACCATATTCAAGTAGTTTCAAACTTTTTATTCATTGGATTTAATGTGTAATTTTCATTTTCATCAGTTGTGGCAAAGAACGTGTTCCAGACGAGGTACTGAGGGTGATTTTGGAAAAATGCTTGTATTTCACAAGAACAAAGTAGAACTTTCACTGATCAACCATATTCAAGTAGTTTCAAACAGTTTATTCATTGAATTTAATGTGTAATTTTCATTTTCATCAGTTCTGGCCGAAAACGTGTTCCAGACGAGACACTGAGGGTGATTTTGGAAAAATGCTTGTATTTCACGAGAACAAACTGGTACTTTCACTGATCAATCACATACAATATGGTTTCAGCATGTTCAAGTACTTTCAACTTGTTTTTTCATTGGATTTAATGTGTAATTGTCATTTTCATCATTTTTGGCCAAAAACGTGTTTCAGACTGAGGGTGATTTTGGAAAAATGGTAGTATTTCGCAAGAACAAAGTCGAACTTTCACTGATCAACCATATTCAAGTAGTTTCAAACTTTTTATTCATTGGATTTAATGTGTAATTTTCATTTTCATCAGTTGTAGCAAAAAACGTGTTCCAGACGAGGTACTGGGGGTGATTTTGGAAAAATGCTTGTATTTCACGAGAACAAACTGGTACTTTCACTGATCAATCACATACAATATGGTTTCAGCATGTTCAAGTACTTTCAACTTGTTTTTTCATTGGATTTAATGTGTAATTGTCATTTTCATCATTTTGTGCCAAAAACGTGTTCCAGACGAGATACTGAGGGTGATTTTGGAAAAATGCTTGTATTTCACAAGAACAAAGTCGAACTTTCACTGATCAACCATATTCAAGTAGTTTCAAACTTTTTATTCATTGGATTTAATGTGTAATTTTCATTTTCATCAGTTGTGGCAAAAAACGTGTTCCAGACGAGGTACTGGGGGTGATTTTGGAAAAATGCTTGTATTTCACGAGATCAAACTCGTACTTTCACTGATCAACCACATACAATATGGTTTCAGCATGTTCAAGTACTTTCAACTTGTTTTTTCATTGGATTTAATGTGTAATTGTCATTTTCATCATTTTTGGCCAAAAACGTGTTCCAGACGAGATACTGAGTGTGATTTTTGAAAAATGTTCATATTTCACGAGAACAAACTCTGACTTTCACTGATCAACCATATTCAAGTAGTTTCAAACAGTTTATTCATTGGATTTAATGTGTAATTTTCATTTTCATCAGTTGTGGAAAAAAACGTGTTCCAGACGAGGTACTGAGGGTGATTTTGGAAAAATGCTTGTATTTCACGAGAACAAACTGGTACTTTCACTGATCAATCACATACAATATGGTTTCAGCATGTTCAAGTACTTTCAACTAGTTTTTTCATTGGATTTAATGTGTAATTGTCATTTTCATCATTTTTGGCCAAAAACGTGTTCCAGACGAGATACTGAGGGTGATTTTGGAAAAATGCTAGTATTTCACAAGAACAAAGTCGAACTTTCACTGATCAACCATATTCAAGTAGTTTCAAACTGTTTTTTCATTGGATTTAATTTGTAACTTTCATTTTCATCAGTTGTGGCAAAAAACGTGTTCCAGACGAGATACTGAGGGTGATTTTGGAAAAATACTTGTATTTCACAAGAACAAAGTCGAACTTTCACTGATCAACCATATTCAAGCTGTTTCAAGATATTCTTTCATTGGATTTAATGTGACATTCTCATTTTCATCAGTTCTGGCCGAAAACGTGTTCCAGACGAGACACTGAGGGTGATTTTGGAAAAATGCTTGTATTTCACAAGAACAAAGTCGAACTTTCACTGATCAACCATATTCAAGTAGTTTCAAACTTTTTATTCATTGGATTTAATGTGTAATTTTCATTTTCATCAGTTATGGCAAAAAAACGTGTTCCAGACGAGGTACTGGGGGGTTATTTTGGAAAAATGCTTGTATTTCACGAGATCAAACTTTTACTTTCACTGATCAACCACATACAATATGGTTTCAGCATGTTCAAGTACTTTCAACTTGTTTTTTCATTGGATTTAATGTGTAATTGTCATTTTCATCATTTTTGGCCAAAAACGTGTTCCAGACGAGATACTGAGGGTGATTTTGGAAAAATGCTTGTATTTCACGAGAACAAACTCGTACTTTCACTGATCAACCACATACAATATGGTTTCAGCATGTTCAAGTACTTTCAACTTGTTTTTTCATTGGATTTAATGTGTAATTGTCATTTTCATCATTTTTGGCCAAAAACGTGTTCCAGACGAGATACTGAGTGTGATTTTTGAAAAATGTTCATATTTCACGAGAACAAACTCTGACTTTCACTGATCAACCATATTCAAGTAGTTTCACACAGTTTATTCATTGGATTTAATGTGTAATTTTCATTTTCATCAGTTCTGGCCGAAAACGTGTTCCAGACGAGACACTGAGGGTGATTTTGGAAAAATGCTTGTATTTCACGAGAACAAACTGGTACTTTCACTGATCAATCACATACAATATGGTTTCAGCATGTTCAAGTACTTTCAACTTGTTTTTTCATTGGATTTAATGTGTAATTGTCATTTTCATCATTTTTGGCCAAAAACGTGTTCCAGACGAGATACTGAGTGTGATTTTTGAAAAATGTTCATATTTCACGAGAACAAACTCTGACTTTCACTGATCAACCATATTCAAGTAGTTTCAAACAGTTTATTCATTGGATTTAATGTGTAATTTTCATTTTCATCAGTTCTGGCCGAAAACGTGTTCCAGACGAGACACTGAGGGTGATTTTGGAAAAATGCTTGTATTTCACGAGAACAAACTGGTACTTTCACTGATCAATCACATAAAATATGGTTTCAGCATGTTCAAGTACTTTCAACTTGTTTTTTCATTGGATTTAATGTGTAATTGTCATTTTCATCATTTTTGGCCAAAAACGTGTTCCAGACTGAGGGTGATTTTGGAAAAATGCTAGTATTTCGCAAGAACAAAGTCGAACTTTCACTGATCAACAATATTCAAGTAGTTTCAAACTGTTTTTTCATTGGATTTAATTTGTAACTTTCATTTTCATCAGTTGTGGCAAAAAACGTCTTCCAGACGAGATACTGAGGGTGATTTTGGAAAAATGCTTGTATTTCACGAGAACAAACTGGTACGTTCACTGATCAATCACATACAATATGGTTTCAGCATGTTCAAGTACTTTCAACTTGTTTTTTCATTGGATTTAATGTGTAATTGTCATTTTCATCATTTTTGGCCAAAAACGTGTTCCAGACGAGATACTGAGTGTGATTTTTGAAAAATGTTCATATTTCACGAGAACAAACTCTGACTTTCACTGATCAACCATATTCAAGTTGTTTCAAGATATTTTTTCATTGGATTTAATGTGACATTCTCATTTTCATCAGTTCTGGCCGAAAACGTGTTCCAGACGAGACACTGAGGGTGATTTTGGAAAAATGCTTCTATTTCACGAGATCAAACTTTTACTTTCACTGATCAACCACATACAATATGGTTTAAGCATGTTCAAGTACTTTCAACTTGTTTTTTCATTGGATTTAATGTGTAATTGTCATTTTCATCATTTTTGGCCAAAAACGTGTTCCAGACGAGATACTGAGTGTGATTTTTGAAAAATGTTCATATTTCACGAGAACAAACTCTGACTTTCACTGATCAACCATATTCAAGTAGTTTCAAACAGTTTATTCATTGGATTTAATGTGAAATTTTCATTTTCATCAGTTGTGGCAAAAAACGTGTTCCAGATGAGGTACTGGGGGTGATTTTGGAAAAATGCTTGTATTTCACGAGAACAAACTGGTACTTTCACTGATCAGTCACATACAATATGGTTTCAGCATGTTCAAGTACTTTCAACTTGTTTTTTCATTGGATTTAATGTGTAATTGTCATTTTCATCATTTTTGGCCAAAAACGTGTTCCAGACGGAGACACTGAGGGTGATTTTGGAAAAATGCTTATATTTCACAAGAACAAAGTCGAACTTTCACTGATCAACCATATTCAAGTAGTTTCAAACTTTTTATTCATTGGATTTAATGTGTAATTTTCATTTTCATCAGTTGTGGCAAAGAACGTGTTCCAGACGAGGTACTGAGGGTGATTTTGGAAAAATGCTTGTATTTCACAAGAACAAAGTAGAACTTTCACTGATCAACCATATTCAAGTAGTTTCAAACAGTTTATTCATTGAATTTAATGTGTAATTTTCATTTTCATCAGTTCTGGCCGAAAACGTGTTCCAGACGAGACACTGAGGGTGATTTTGGAAAAATGCTTGTATTTCACGAGAACAAACTGGTACTTTCACTGATCAATCACATACAATATGGTTTCAGCATGTTCAAGTACTTTCAACTTGTTTTTTCATTGGACTTAATGTGTAATTGTCATTTTCATCATTTTTGGCCAAAAACGTGTTCCAGACGAGACACTGAGGGTGATTTTGGAAAAATGCTTGTATTTCACGAGAACAAACTCTGACTTTCACTGATCAACAATATTCAAGTTGTTTCAAGATATTCTTTCATTGGATTTAATGTGACATTCTCATTTTCATCAGTTCTGGCCGAAAACGTGTTCCAGACGAGACACTGAGGGTGATTTTGGAAAAATGCTTCTATTTAACAAGAACAAAGTCGAACTTTCACTGATCAACCATATTCAAGTAGTTTCAAACTTTTTATTCATTGGATTTAATGTGTAATTTTCATTTTCATCAGTTCTGGCCGAAAACGTGTTCCAGACGAGACACTGAGGGTGATTTTGGAAAAATGCTTGTATTTCACGAGAACAAACTGGTACTTTCACTGATCAATCACATACAATATGGTTTCAGCATGTTCAAGTACTTTCAACTTGTTTTTTCATTGGATTTAATGTGTAATTGTCATTTTCATCATTTTTGGCCAAAAACGTGTTCCAGACGAGTGTGATTTTTGAAAAATGTTCATATTTCACGAGAACAAACTCTGACTTTCACTGATCAACCATATTCAAGTAGTTTCAAACAGTTTATTCATTGGATTTAATGTGTAATTTTCATTTTCATCAGTTCTGGCCGAAAACGTGTTCCAGACGAGACACTGAGGGTGATTTTGGAAAAATGCTTGTATTTCACGAGAACAAACTGGTACTTTCACTGATCAATCACATACAATATGGTTTCAGCATGTTCAAGTACTTTCAACTTGTTTTTTCATTGGATTTAATGTGTAATTGTCATTTTCATCATTTTTGGCCAAAAACGTGTTCCAGACTGAGGGTGATTTTGGAAAAATGCTAGTATTTCGCAAGAACAAAGTCGAACTTTCACTGATCAACCATATTCAAGTAGTTTCAAACTGTTTTTTCATTGGATTTAATTTGTAACTTTCATTTTCATCAGTTGTGGCAAAAAACGTGTTCCAGACGAGGTACTGGGGGTGATTTTGGAAAAATGCTTGTATTTCACGAGAACAAACTGGTACTTTCACTGATCAATCACATACAATATGGTTTCAGCATGTTCAAGTACTTTCAACTTGTTTTTTCATTGGATTTAATGTGTAATTGTCATTTTCATCATTTTTGGCCAAAAACGTGTTCCAGACGAGATACTGAGTGTGATTTTTGAAAAATGCTTGTATTTCACAAGAACAAAGTCGAACTTTCACTGATCAGCCATATGCAAGTAGTTTCAAACTCTTTATTCATTGGATTTAATGTGTAATTTTCATTTTCATCAGTTGTGGCAAAGAACGTGTTCCAGACGAGGTACTGAGGGTGATTTTGGAAAAATGCTTGTATTTCACAAGAACAAAGTTGAACTTTCACTGATCAAGCATATTCAAGCTGTTTCAAGATATTCTTTCATTGGATTTAATGTGACATTCTCATTTTCATCAGTTCTGGCCGAAAACGTGTTCCAGACGAGACACTGAGGGTGATTTTGGAAAAATGCTTGTATTTCACGAGAACAAACTCGTACTTTCACTGATCAACCACATACAATATGGTTTCAGCATGTTCAAGTACTTTCAACTTGTTTTTTCATTGGATTTAATGTGTAATTGTCATTTTCATCATTTTTGGCCAAAAACGTGTTCCAGACGAGATACTGAGGGTGATTTTGGAAAAATGCTAGTATTTCGCAAGAACAAAGTCGAACTTTCACTGATCAACCATATTCAAGTAGTTTCAAACTGTTTTTTCATTGGATTTAATTTGTAACTTTCATTTTCATCAGTTGTGGCAAAAAACGTGTTCCAGACGAGATACTGAGGGTGATTTTGGAAAAATGCTTGTATTTCACGAGAACAAACTGGTACGTTCACTGATCAATCACATACAATATGGTTTCAGCATGTTCAAGTACTTTCAACTTGTTTTTTCATTGGATTTAATGTGTAATTGTCATTTTCATCATTTTTGGCCAAAAACGTGTTCCAGACGAGATACTGAGGGTGATTTTGGAAAAATGCTTGTATTTCACAAGAACAAAGTCGAACTTTCACTGATCAACCATATTCAAGTAGTTTCAAACTGTTTTTTCATTGGATTTAATTTGTAAATTTCCTTTTCATCAGTTGTGGCAAAAAACGTGTTTCAGACGAGATACTGAGGGTGATTTTGGAAAAATGCTTGTATTTCACAAGAACAAAGTCGAACTTTCACTGATCAACCATATTCAAGCTGTTTCAAGATATTCTTTCATTGGATTTAATGTGACATTCTCATTTTCATCAGTTCTGGCCGAAAACGTGTTCCAGACGAGATACTGAGGGTGATTTTGGAAAAATGCTTGTATTTCACAAGAACAAAGTCGAACTTTCACTGATCAACCATATTCAAGTAGTTTCAAACTTTTTATTCATTGGATTTAATGTGTAATTTTCATTTTCATCAGTTGTGGCAAAAAACGTGTTCCAGACGAGGTACTGGGGGGTTATTTTCGAAAAATGCTTGTATTTCACGAGATCAAACTTTTACTTTCACTGATCAACCACATACAATATGGTTTCAGCATGTTCAAGTACTTTCAACTTGTTTTTTCATTGGATTTAATGTGTAATTGTCATTTTCATCATTTTTGGCCAAAAACGTGTTCCAGACGAGATACTGAGGGTGATTTTGGAAAAAAGCTAGTATTTCACAAGAACAAAGTCGAACTTTCACTGATCAACCATATTCAAGCTGTTTCAAGATATTCTTTCATTGGATTTAATGTGACATTCTCATTTTCATCAGTTCTGGCCAAAAACGTGTTCCAGACGAGGTACTGGGGGTGATTTTGGAAAAATGCTTGTATTTCACGAGATCAAACTTTTACTTTCACTGATCAACCACATACAATATGGTTTCAGCATGTTCAAGTACTTTCAACTTGTTTTTTCATTGGATTTAATGTGTAATTGTCATTTTCATCATTTTTGGCCAAAAACGTGTTCCAGACTGAGGGTGATTTTGGAAAAATGCTAGTATTTCACGAGAACAAAGTCGAACTTTCACTGATCAACCATATTCAAGTTGTTTCAAGATATTCTTTCATTGGATTTAATGTGACATTCTCATTTTCATCAGTTCTGGCCGAAAACGTGTTCCAGACGAGATACTGAGTGTGATTTTTGAAAAATGTTCATATTTCACGAGAACAAAGTCGAACTTTCACTGATCAACCATATTCAAGTTGTTTCAAGATATTCTTTCATTGGATTTAATGTGTAATTGTCATTTTCATCATTTTTGGCCAAAAACGTGTTCCAGACGAGATACTGAGTGTGATTTTTGAAAAATGTTCATATTTCACGAGAACAAAGTCGAACTTTCACTGATCAACCATATTCAAGTAGTTTCAAACAGTTTATTCATTGGATTTAATGTGAAATTTTCATTTTCATCAGTTGTGGCAAAAAACGTGTTCCAGATGAGGTACTGGGGGTGATTTTGGAAAAATGCTTGTATTTCACGAGAACAAACTGGTACTTTCACTGATCAATCACATACAATATGGTTTCAGCATGTTCAAGTACTTTCAACTTGTTTTTTCATTGGATTTAATGTGTAATTGTCATTTTCATCATTTTTGGCCAAAAACGTGTTCCAGACGAGATACTGAGTGTGATTTTTGAAAAATGTTCATATTTCACGAGAACAAAGTCGAACTTTCACTGATCAACCATATTCAAGTAGTTTCAAACAGTTTATTCATTGGATTTAATGTGAAATTTTCATTTTCATCAGTTGTGGCAAAAAACGTGTTCCAGATGAGGTACTGGGGGTGATTTTGGAAAAATGCTTGTATTTCACGAGAAAAAACTGGTACTTTCAATGATCAATCACATACAATATGGTTTCAGCATGTTCAAGTACTTTCAACTTGTTTTTTCATTGGATTTAATGTGTAATTGTCATTTTCATCATTTTTGGCCAAAAACGTGTTCCAGACGAGATACTGAGGGTAATTTTGGAAAAATGCTAGTATTTCACAAGAACAAAGTCGAACTTTCACTGATCAACCATATTCAAGTAGTTTCAAACAGTTTATTCATTGGATTTAATGTGAAATTTTCATTTTCATCAGTTGTGGCAAAAAACGTGTTCCAGACGAGGTACTGGGGGTGATTTTGGAAAAATGCTTGTATTTCACGAGATCAAACTTTTACTTTCACTGATCAACCACATACAATATGGTTTCAGCACGTTCAAGTACTTTCAACTTGTTTTTTCATTGGATTTAATGTGTAATTGTCATTTTCATCATTTTTGGCCAAAAACGTGTTCCAGACGAGATACTGAGTGTGATTTTTGAAAAATGTTCATATTTCACGAGAACAAACTCTGACTTTCACTGATCAACCATATTCAAGTAGTTTCAAACAGTTTATTCATTGGATTTAATGTGAAATTTTCATTTTCATCAGTTGTGGCAAAAAACGTGTTCCAGACGAGGTACTGGGGTGATTTTGGAAAAATGCTTGTATTTCACGAGAACAAACTGGTACTTTCACTGATCAATCACATACAATATGGTTTCAGCATGTTCAAGTACTTTCAACTAGTTTTTTCATTGGATTTAATGTGTAATTGTCATTTTCATCATTTTTGGCCAAAAACGTGTTCCAGATGAGATACTGAGTGTGAGTTTTGAAAAATGTTCATATTTCACGAGAACAAACTCTGACTTTCACTAATCAACCATATTCAAGTAGTTTCAAGATATTTTTTCATTGGATTTAATTTGTATTTTTCATTTTCATCAATTGTGGCAAAAAACGTTTACCAGACGAGATACTGAGGGTGATTTTGGAAAAATGCTTATATTTCACGAGATCAAACTTTTACTTTCACTGATCAACCACATACAATATGGTTTCAACATGTTCAAGTACTTTCAACTTGTTTTTTCATTGGATTTAATGTGTAATTGTCATTTTCATCATTTTTGGCCAAAAACGTGTTCCAGACGAGATACTGAGGGTGATTTTGGAAAAATGCTAGTATTTCACAAGAACAAAGTCGAACTTTCACTGGTCAACCATATTCAAGCAGTTTCAAGATATTTTTTCATTGGATTTAATTTGTAACTTTCATTTTAATCAGTTGTGGCAAAAAACGTGTTCCAGACGAGATACTGAGGGTGATTGTGGAAAAATGGTTGTATTTCACAAGAACAAAGTCGAACTTTCACTGATCAACCATATTCAAGTAGTTTCAAACTTTTTATTCATTGGATTTAATGTGTAATTTTCATTTTCATCAGTTGTGGCAAAAAACGTGTCCCAGACGAGGTACTGAGGGTGATTTTGGAAAAATGCTTGTATTTCATGAGATCAAACCTTTACTTTCACTGATCAACCACATACAATATGGATTCAGCATATTCAAGCAGTTTCAAGATATTTTTTCATTGGATTTAATTTGTAACTTTCATTTTCATCAGTTCTGGCCGAAAACGTGTTCCAGACGAGACACTGAGGGTGATTTTGGAAAAATTCTTATATTTCACGAGATCAAACTTTTACTTTCACTGATCAACCACATACAATATGGTTTCAGCATGTTCAAGTACTTTCAACTTGTTTTTTCATTGGATTTAATGTGTAATTGTCATTTTCATCATTTTTGGCCAAAAACGTGTTCCAGACGAGATACTGAGTGTGATTTTTGAAAAATGTTCATATTTCACGAGAACAAACTCTGACTTTCACTGATCAACCATATTCAAGTAGTTTCAAGATATTTTTTCATTGGATTTAATTTGTATTTTTCATTTTCATCAATTGTGGCAAAAAACGTTTACCAGACGAGATACTGAGGGTGATTTTTGAAAAATGCTTATATTTCACGAGATCAAACTTTTACTTTCACTGATCAACCACATACAATATGGTTTCAGCATGTTCAAGTACTTTCAACTTGTTTTTTCATTGGATTTAATGTGTAATTGTCATTTTCATCATTTTTGGCCAAAAACGTGTTCCAGACGAGATACTGAGTGTGATTTTTGAAAAATGTTCATATTTCACGAGAACAAACTCTGACTTTCACTGATCAACCATATTCAAGTAGTTTCAAACTGTTTTTTCATTGGATTTAATTTGTAACTTTCATTTTCATCAATTGTGGCCAAAAACGTTTACCAGACGAGATACTGAGGGTGATTTTGGAAAAATGCTTGTATTTCACAAGAACAAAGTCGAACTTTCACTGATCAACCATATTCAAGTAGTTTCAAACTTTTTATTCATTGGATTTAATGTGTAATTTTCATTTTCATCAGTTGTGGCAAAAAACGTGTTCCAGACGAGGTACTGGGGGTGATTTTGGAAAAATGCTTGTATTTCACAAGAACAAAGTCGAACTTTCACTGATCAACCATGTTCAAGTACTTTCAACTTGTTTTTTCATTGGATTTAATGTGTAATTGTCATTTTCATCATTTTTGGCCAAAAACGTGTTCCAGACGAGATACTGAGTGTGATTTTTGAAAAATGTTCATATTTCACGAGAACAAACTGACTTTCACTGATCAACCATATTCAAGTAGTTTCAAGATATTTTTCCATTGGATTTAATTTGTATTTTTCATTTTCATCAATTGTGGCAAAAAACGTTTACCAGACGAGATACTGAGGGTGATTTTGGAAAAATGCTTATATTTCACGAGATCAAACTTTTACTTTCACTGATCAACCACATACAATATGGATTCAGCATATTCAAGCAGTTTCAAGATATTTTTTCATTGGATTTAATTTGTATTTTTCATTTTCATCAGTTCTGGCCGAAAACGTGTTCCAGACGAGGTACTGAGGGTGATTTTGGAAAAATGCTAGTATTTCACAAGAACAAAGTCGAACTTTCACTGATCAACCATATTCAAGTAGTTTCAAACTGTTTTTTCATTGGATTTAATGTGTAATTGTCATTTTCATCATTTTTGGCCAAAAACGTGTTCCAGACGAGATAGTGAGTGTGATTTTTGAAAAATGTTTATATTTCACGAGAACAAACTCTGACTTTCACTGATCAACCATATTCAAGTAGTTTCAAACAGTTTATTCATTGGATTTAATGTGAAATTTTCATTTTCATCAGTTGTGGCAAAAAACGTGTTCCAGATGAGGTACTGGGGGTGATTTTGGAAAAATGCTTGTATTTCACGAGAACAAACTGGTACTTTCACTGATCAATCACATACAATATGGTTTCAGCATGTTCAAGTACTTTCAACTTGTTTTTTCATTGGATTTAATGTGTAATTGTCATTTTCATCATTTTTGGCCAAAAACGTGTTCCAGACGAGACACTGAGGGTGATTTTGGAAAAATGCTTGTATTTCACGAGAACAAACTCTGACTTTCACTGATCAACCATATTCAAGTTGTTTCAAGATATTCTTTCATTGGATTTAATGTGACATTCTCATTTTCATCAGTTCTGGCCGAAAACGTGTTCCAGACGAGACACTGAGGGTGATTTTGGAAAAATGCTTGTATTTCACGAGATATAACTTTTACTTTCACTGATCAACCACATACAATATGGTTTCAGCATGTTCAAGTACTTTCAACTTGTTTATTCATTGGATTTAATGTTTAACTGTCATTTTCATCATTTTTGGCCAAAAACGTGTTCCAGACGAGATACTGAGGGTGATTTTGGAAAAATGCTTGTATTTCACAAGAACAAAGTCGAACTTTCACTGATCAACCATATTCAAGTTGTTTCAAGATATTCTTTCATTGGATTTAATGTGACATTCTCATTTTCATCAGTTCTGGCCGAAAACGTGTTCCAGACGAGACACTGAGGGTGATTTTGGAAAAATGCTTCTATTTCACGAGATCAAACTTTTACTTTCACTGATCAACCACATACAATATGGTTTCAGCATGTTCAAGTACTTTCAACTTGTTTTTTCATTGGATTTAATGTGTAATTGTCATTTTCATCATTTTTGGCCAAAAACGTGTTCCAGACGAGATACTGAGTGTGATTTTTGAAAAATGTTCATATTTCACGAGAACAAACTCTGACTTTCACTGATCAACCATATTCAAGTAGTTTCAAACAGTTTTTTCATTGGATTTAATGTGTAATTGTCATTTTCATCATTTTTGGCCAAAAACGTGTTCCAGACGGAGACACTGAGGGTGATTTTGGAAAAATGCTTATATTTCACAAGAACAAAGTCGAACTTTCACTGATCAACCATATTCAAGTAGTTTCAAACTTTTTATTCATTGGATTTAATGTGTAATTTTCATTTTCATCAGTTGTGGCAAAGAACGTGTTCCAGACGAGGTACTGAGGGTGATTTTGGAAAAATGCTTGTATTTCACAAGAACAAAGTAGAACTTTCACTGATCAACCATATTCAAGTAGTTTCAAACAGTTTATTCATTGGATTTAATGTGTAATTTTCATTTTCATCAGTTCTGGCCGAAAACGTGTTCCAGACGAGACACTGAGGGTGATTTTGGAAAAATGCTTGTATTTCACGAGAACAAACTGGTACTTTCACTGATCAATCACATACAATATGGTTTCAGCATGTTCAAGAACTTTCAACTTGTTTTTTCATTGGATTTAATGTGTAATTGTCATTTTCATCATTTTTGGCCAAAAACGTGTTCCAGACTGAGGGTGATTTTGGAAAAATGCTAGTATTTCGCAAGAACAAAGTCGAACTTTCACTGATCAACCATATTCAAGTAGTTTCAAACTGTTTTTTCATTGGATTTAATTTGTAACTTTCATTTTCATCAGTTGTGGCAAAAAACGTGTTCCAGACGAGATACTGAGGGTGATTTTGGAAAAATGCTTGTATTTCACGAGAACAAACTGGTACGTTCACTGATCAATCACATACAATATGGTTTCAGCATGTTCAAGTACTTTCAACTTGTTTTTTCATTGGATTTAATGTGTAATTGTCCTTTTCATAATTTTTGGCCAAAAATGTGTTCCAGACGAGATACTGAGTGTGATTTTTGAAAAATGTTCATATTTCACGAGAACAAACTCTGACTTTCACTGATCAACCATATTCAAGTTGTTTCAAGATATTCTTTCATTGGATTTAATGTGACATTATCATTTTCATCAGTTCTGGCCGAAAACGTGTTCCACACGAGACACTGAGGGTGATTTTGGAAAAATGCTTGTATTTCACGACATCAAACTTTTACTTTCACTGATCAACCACATACAATATGGTTTCAGCATGTTCAAGTACTTTCAACTTGTTTATTCATTGGATTTAATGTGTAACTGTCATTTTCATCATTTTTGGCCAAAAACGTGTTCCAGACGAGATACTGAGGGTGATTTTGGAAAAATGCTTGTATTTCACAAGAACAAAGTCGAACTTTCACTGATCAACCATATTCAAGTAGTTTCAAACTTTTTATTCATTGGATTTAATGTGTAATTTTCATTTTCATCAGTTGTGGCAAAAAACGTGTTCCAGACGAGGTACTGGGGTGATTTTGGAAAAATGCTTGTATTTCACGAGATCAAACTTTTACTTTCACTGATCAACAACATACAATATGGTTTCAGCATGTTCAAGTACTTTCAACTTGTTTTTTCATTGGATTTAATGTGTAATTGTCATTTTCATCATTTTTGGCCAAAAACGTGTTCCAGACGAGATACTGAGTGTGATTTTTGAAAAATGTTCATATTTCACGAGAACAAACTCTGACTTTCACTGATCAACCATATTCAAGTAGTTTCAAACTGTTTTTTCATTGGATTTAATTTGTAACTTTCATTTTCATCAGTTGTGGCAAAAAACGTGTTCCAGACGAGATACTGAGGGTGATTTTGGAAAAATGCTTGTATTTCACGAGAACAAACTGGTACGTTCACTGATCAATCACATACAATATGGTTTCAGCATGTTCAAGTACTTTCAACTTGTTTTTTCATTGGATTTAATGTGTAATTGTCATTTTCATCATTTTTGGCCAAAAACGTGTTCCAGACGAGATACTGAGGGTGATTTTGGAAAAATGCTTGTATTTCACAAGAACAAAGTCGAACTTTCACTGATCAACCATATTCAAGTAGTTTCAAACAGTTTATTCATTGGATTTAATGTGTAATTTTCATTTTCATCAGTTCTGGCCGAAAACGTGTTCCAGACGAGACACTGAGGGTGATTTTGGAAAAATGCTTGTATTTCACGAGAACAAACTGGTACTTTCACTGATCAATCACATACAATATGGTTTCAGCATGTTCAAGTACTTTCAACTTGTTTTTTCATTGGATTTAATGTGTAATTGTCATTTTCATCATTTTTGGCCAAAAACGTGTTCCAGACTGAGGGTGATTTTGGAAAAATGCTAGTATTTCGCAAGAACAAAGTCGAACTTTCACTGATCAACCATATTCAAGTAGTTTCAAACTGTTTTTTCATTGGATTTAATGTGTAATTTTCATTTTCATCAGTTGTGGCAAAAAACGTGTTCCAGACGAGGTACTGGGGGTGATTTTGGAAAAATGCTTGTATTTCACGAGATCAAACTCGTACTTTCACTGATCAACCACATACAATATGGTTTCAGCATGTTCAAGTACTTTCAACTTGTTTTTTCATTGGATTTAATGTGTAATTGTCATTTTCATCATTTTTGGCCAAAAACGTGTTCCAGACGAGATACTGAGTGTGATTTTTGAAAAATGTTCATATTTCACGAGAACAAACTCTGACTTTCACTGATCAACCATATTCAAGTAGTTTCAAACAGTTTATTCATTGGATTTAATGTGTAATTTTCATTTTCATCAGTTGTGGCAAAAAACGTGTTCCAGACGAGGTACTGAGGGTGATTTTGGAAAAATGCTTGTATTTCACGAGATCAAACCTTTACTTTCACTGATCAACCACATACAATATGGATTCAGCATATTCAAACAGTTTCAAGATATTTTTTCATTGGATTTAATTTGTATTTTTCATTTTCATCAGTTCTGGCCGAAAACGTCTTCCAGACGAGACACTGAGGGTGATTTTGGAAAAATGCTAGTATTTCACAAGAACAAAGTCGAACTTTCACTGATCAACCACATTACAATATGGATTCAGCATATTCAAGCAGTTTCAAGATATTTTTTCATTGGATTTAATTTGTATTTTTCATTTTCATCAGTTCTGGCCGAAAACGTGTTCCAGACGGAGACACTGAGGGTGATTTTGGAAAAATGCTTATATTTCACAAGATCAAACTTTTACTTTCGCTGATCAACCACATACAATATGGTTTCAGCATGTTCAAGTATTTTCAACTTGTTTCTTCATTGGATTTAATGTGTAACTGTCATTTTCATCATTTTTGGCCAAAAACGTGTTCCAGACGAGATACTGAGGGTGATTTTGGAAAAATGCTTGTATTTCACAAGAACAAAGTCGAACTTTCACTGATCAACCATATTCAAGTAGTTTCAAACTTTTTATTCATTGGATTTAATGTGTAATTTTCATTTTCATCAGTTGTGGCAAAAAACGTGTTCCAGACGAGGTACTGGGGGTGATTTTGGAAAAATGCTTGTATTTCACGAGAACAAACTGGTACTTTCACTGATCAATCACATACAATATGGTTTCAGCATGTTCAAGTACTTTCAACTAGTTTTTTCATTGGATTTAATGTGTAATTGTCATTTTCATCATTTTTGGCCAAAAACGTGTTCCAGACGAGATACTGAGGGTGATTTTGGAAAAATGCTAGTATTTCACAAGAACAAAGTCGAACTTTCACTGATCAACCACATTACAATATGGATTCAGCATATTCAAGCAGTTTCAAGATATTTTTTCATTGGATTTAATTTGTATTTTTCATTTTCATCAGTTCTGGCCGAAAACGTGTTCCAGACGGAGACACTGAGGGTGATTTTTGAAAAATCTCTTATATTTCACAAGATCAAACTTTTACTTTCGCTGATCAACCACATACAATATGGTTTCAGCATGTTCAAGTATTTTCAACTTGTTTCTTCATTGGATTTAATGTGTAACTGTCATTTTCATCATTTTTGGCCAAAAACGTGTTCCAGACGAGATACTGAGGGTGATTTTGGAAAAATGCTTGTATTTCACAAGAACAAAGTCGAACTTTCACTGATCAACCATATTCAAGCTGTTTCAAGATATTCTTTCATTGGATTTAATGTGACATTCTCATTTTCATCAGTTCTGGCCGAAAACGTGTTCCAGACGAGACACTGAGGGTGATTTTGGAAAAATGCTTGTATTTCACGAGAACAAACTCGTACTTTCACTGATCAACCACATATAATATGGTTTCAGCATGTTCAAGTACTTTCAACTTGTTTTTTCATTGGATTTAATGTGACATTCTCATTTTCATAAGTTCTGGCCGAAAACGTGTTCCAGACGAGACACTGAGGGTGATTTTGGAAAAATGCTTGTATTTCACGAGAACAAACTCCTACTTTCACTGATCAACCACATACAATATGGTTTCAGCATGTTCAAGTACTTTCAACTTGTTTATTCATTGGATTTAATGTGTAACTGTCATTTTCATCATTTTTGGCCAAAAACGTGTTCCAGACGAGATACTGAGGGTGATTTTGGAAAAATGCTTGTATTTCACACGAACAAAGTCGAACTTTCACTGATCAACCATATTCAAGTAGTTTCAAACTGTTTTTTCATTGGATTTAATTTGTAAATTTCCTTTTCATCAGTTGTGGCAAAAAACGTGTTTCAGACGAGATACTGAGGGTGATTTTGGAAAAATGCTTGTATTTCACAATAACAAAGTCGAACTTTCACTGATCAACCATATTCAAGTAGTTTCAAACTTTTTATTCATTGGATTTAATGTGTAATTTTCATTTTCATCAGTTGTGGCAAAAAACGTGTCCCAGACGAGGTACTGAGGGTGATTTTGGAAAAATGCTTGTATTTCACGAGATCAAACCTTTACTTTCACTGATCAACCACATACAATATGGATTCAGCATATTCAAGCAGTTTCAAGATATTTTTTCATTGGATTTAATTTGTATTTTTCATTTTCATCAGTTCTGGCCGAAAACGTGTTCCAGACGAGACACTGAGGGTGATTTTGGAAAAATGCTTATATTTCACGAGATCAAACTTTTACTTTCACTGATCAACCACATACAATATGGTTTCAGCATGTTCAAGTACTTTCAACTTGTTTTTTCATTGGATTTAATGTGTAATTGTCATTTTCATCATTTTTGGCCAAAAACGTGTTCCAGACGAGATACTGAGTGTGATTTTTGAAAAATGTTCATATTTCACGAGAACAAACTCTGACTTTCACTGATCAACCATATTCAAGTAGTTTCAAGATATTTTTTCATTGGATTTAATTTTTATTTTTCATTTTCATCAATTGTGGCAAAAAACGTTTACCAGACGAGATACTGAGGGTGATTTTTGAAAAATGCTTATATTTCACGAGATCAAACTTTTACTTTCACTGATCAACCACATACAATATGGTTTCAGCATGTTCAAGTACTTTCAACTTGTTTTTTTATTGGATTTAATGTGTAATTGTCATTTTCATCATTTTTGGCCAAAAACGTGTTCCAGACGAGATACTGAGTGTGATTTTTGAAAAATGTTCATATTTCACGAGAACAAACTCTGACTTTCACTGATCAACCATATTCAAGTAGTTTCAAACTGTTTTTTCATTGGATTTAATTTGTAACTTTCATTTTCATCAATTGTGGCCAAAAACGTTTACCAGACGAGATACTGAGGGTGATTTTGGAAAAATGCTTGTATTTCACAAGAACAAAGTCGAACTTTCACTGATCAACCATATTCAAGTAGTTTCAAACTTTTTATTCATTGGATTTAATGTGTAATTTTCATTTTCATCAGTTGTGGCAAAAAACGTGTTCCAGACGAGGTACTGGGGGTGATTTTGGAAAAATGCTTGTATTTCACGAGATCAAACTTTTACTTTCACTGATCAACCACATACAATATGGGTTCAGCATGTTCAAGTACTTTCAACTTGTTTTTTCATTGGATTTAATGTGTAATTGTCATTTTCATCATTTTTGGCCAAAAACGTGTTCCAGACGAGATACTGAGTGTGATTTTTGAAAAATGTTCATATTTCACGAGAACAAACTCTGACTTTCACTGATCAACCATATTCAAGTAGTTTCAAGATATTTTTCCATTGGATTTAATTTGTATTTTTCATTTTCATCAATTGTGGCAAAAAACGTTTACCAGACGAGATACTGAGGGTGATTTTGGAAAAATGCTTATATTTCACGAGATCAAACTTTTACTTTCACTGATCAACCACATACAATATGGATTCAGCATATTCAAGCAGTTTCAAGATATTTTTTCATTGGATTTAATTTGTATTTTTCATTTTCATCAGTTCTGGCCGAAAACGTGTTCCAGACGAGACACTGAGGGTGATTTTGGAAAAATGCTTATATTTCACGAGATCAAACTTTTACTTTCACTGATCAACCACATACAATATGGTTTCAGCATGTTCAAGTATTTCCAACTTGTTTCTTCATTGGATTTAATGTGTAACTTTCATTTTCATCAGTTGTGGAGAAAAACGTGTTCCAGACGAGATACTGAGGGTGATTTTGGAAAAATGCTAGTATTTCACAAGAACAAAGTCGAACTTTCACTGATCAACCATATTCAAGTAGTTTCAAACTTTTTATTCATTGGATTTAATCTGTAATTTTCATTTTCATCAGTTGTGGCAAAAAACGTTTACCAGACGAGATACTGAGGGTGATTTTGGAAAAATGCTTATATTTCACGAGATCAAACTTTTACTTTCACTGATCAACCACATACAATATGGATTCAGCATATTCAAGCAGTTTCAAGATATTTTTTCATTGGATTTAATTTGTATTTTTCATTTTCATCAGTTCTGGCCGAAAACGTGTTCCAGACGAGACACTGAGGGTGATTTTGGAAAAATGCTTATATTTCACGAGATCAAACTTTTACTTTCACTGATCAACCACATACAATATGGTTTCAGCATGTTCAAGTATTTCCAACTTGTTTCTTCATTGGATTTAATGTGTAACTTTCATTTTCATCAGTTGTGGAGAAAAACGTGTTCCAGACGAGATACTGAGGGTGATTTTGGAAAAATGCTAGTATTTCACAAGAACAAAGTCGAACTTTCACTGATCAACCATATTCAAGTAGTTTCAAACTTTTTATTCATTGGATTTAATCTGTAATTTTCATTTTCATCAGTTGTGGCAAAAAACGTGTTCCAGACGAGATACTGAGGGTGATTTTGGAAAAATGCTTATTATTCACGAGATCAAAAATTTACTTTCACTGATCAACCACATACAATATGGTTTCAGCATGTTCAAGTACTTTCAACTTGTTTTTTCATTGACAAATGACAATTACAATTTAATGTGTAATTGTCATTTTCATCATTTTTGGCCAAAAACGTGTTCCAGACGAGATACTGAGTGTGATTTTTGAAAAATGTTCATATTTCACGAGAACAAACTCTGACTTTCACTGATCAACCATATTCAAGTAGTTTCAAGATATTTTTTCATTGGATTTAATTTGTATTTTTCATTTTCATCAATTGTGGCAAAAAACGTTTACCAGACGAGATACTGAGGGTGATTTTGGAAAAATGCTTATATTTCACGAGATCAAACTTTTACTTTCACTGATCAACCACATACAATATGGTTTCAGCATGTTCAAGTACTTTCAACTAGTTTTTTCATTGGATTTAATGTGTAATTGTCATTTTCATCATTTTTGGCCAAAAACGTGTTCCAGACGAGATACTGAGGGTGATTTTGGAAAAATGCTAGTATTTCACGAGAACAAAGTCGAACTTTCACTGATCAACCATATTCAAGTAGTTTCAAACTGTTTTTTCATTGGATTTAATTTGTAACTTTCATTTTCATCAGTTGTGGCAAAAAACGTGTTCCAGACGAGATACTGAGGGTGATTTTGGAAAAATGCTTGTATTTCACAAGAACAAAGTCGAACTTTCACTGATCAACCATATTCAAGTAGTTTCAAACTTTTTATTCATTGGATTTAATGTGTAATTTTCATTTTCATCAGTTGTGGCAAAAAACGTGTTCCAGACGAGATACTGAGGGTGATTTTGGAAAAATGCTTGTATTTCACGAGATCAAACCTTTACTTTCACTGATCAACCACATACAATATGGATTCAGCATATTCAAGCAGTTTCAAGATATTTTTTCATTGGATTTAATTTGTAACTTTCATTTTCATCAGTTCTGGCCGAAAACGTGTTCCAGACGAGACACTGAGGGTGATTTTGGAAAAATGCTTATATTTCACGAGATCAAACTTTTACTTTCACTGATCAACAACATACAATATGGTTTCAGCATGTTCAAGTACTTTCAACTTGTTTTTTCATTGGATTTAATGTGTAATTGTCATTTTCATCATTTTTGGCCAAAAACGTGTTCCAGACGAGATACTGAGTGTGATTTTTGAAAAATGTTCATATTTCACGAGAACAAACTCTGACTTTCACTTATCAACCATATTCAAGTAGTTTCAAGATATTATTTCATTGGATTTAATTTGTATTTTTCATTTTCATCAATTGTGGCAAAAAACGTTTACCAGACGAGATACTGAGGGTGATTTTTGAAAAATGCTTATATTTCACGAGATCAAACTTTTACTTTCACTGATCAACCACATACAATATGGTTTCAGCATGTTCAAGTACTTTCAACTTGTTTTTTCATTGGATTTAATGTGTAATTGTCATTTTCATCATTTTTGGCCAAAAACGTGTTCCAGACGAGATACTGAGTGTGATTTTTGAAAAATGTTCATATTTCACGAGAACAAACTCTGACTTTCACTGATCAACCATATTCAAGTAGTTTCAAATTGTTTTTTCATTGGATTTAATTTGTAACTTTCATTTTCATCAATTGTGGCCAAAAACGTTTACCAGACGAGATACTGAGGGTGATTTTGGAAAAATGCTTGTATTTCACAAGAACAAAGTCGAACTTTCACTGATCAACCATATTCAAGTAGTTTCAAACTTTTTATTCATTGGATTTAATGTGTAATTTTCATTTTCATCAGTTGTGGCAAAAAATGTGTTCCAGACGAGGTACTGGGGGTGATTTTGGAAAAATGCTTGTATTTCACAAGAACAAAGTCGAACTTTCACTGATCAACCATGTTCAAGTACTTTCAACTTGTTTTTTCATTGGATTTAATGTGTAATTGTCATTTTCATCAGTTGTGGCAAAAAACGTGTTCCAGATGAGGTACTGGGGGTGATTTTGGAAAAATGCTTATATTTCACGAGATCAAACTTTTACTTTCACTGATCAACCACATACAATATGGTTTCAGCATGTTCAAGTACTTTCAACTAGTTTTTTCATTGGATTTAATGTGTAATTGTCATTTTCATCATTTTTGGCCAAAAACGTGTTCCAGACGAGATACTGAGGGTGATTTTGGAAAAATGCTAGTATTTCACGAGAACAAAGTCGAACTTTCACTGATCAACCATATTCAAGTAGTTTCAAACTGTTTTTTCATTGGATTTAATTTGTAACTTTCATTTTCATCAGTTGTGGCAAAAAACGTGTTTCAGACGAGATACTGAGGGTGATTTTGGAAAAATGCTTGTATTTCACAAGAACAAAGTCGAACTTTCACTGATCAACCATATTCAAGCTGTTTCAAGATATTCTTTCATTGGATTTAATGTGACATTCTCATTTTCATCAGTTCTGGCCGAAAACGTGTTCCAGACGAGATACTGAGGGTGATTTTGGAAAAATGCTTGTATTTCACAAGAACAAAGTCGAACTTTCACTGATCAACCATATTCAAGTAGTTTCAAACTTTTTATTCATTGGATTTAATGTGTAATTTTCATTTTCATCAGTTGTGGCAAAAAACGTGTTCCAGACGAGGTACTGGGGGGGTTATTTTGGAAAAATGCTTGTATTTCACGAGATCAAACTTTTACTTTCACTGATCAACCACATACAATATGGTTTCAGCATGTTCAAGTACTTTCAACTTGTTTTTTCATTGGATTTAATGTGTAATTGTCATTTTCATCATTTTTGGCCAAAAACGTGTTCCAGACGAGGTACTGAGGGTGATTTTGGAAAAAAGCTAGTATTTCACAAGAACAAAGTCGAACTTTCACTGATCAACCATATTCAAGCTGTTTCAAGATATTCTTTCATTGGGTTTAATGTGACATTCTCATTTTCATCAGTTCTGGCCAAAAACGTGTTCCAGACGAGGTACTGGGGGTGATTTTGGAAAAATGCTTGTATTTCACGAGATCAAACTTTTACTTTCACTGATCAACCACATACAATATGGTTTCAGCATGTTCAAGTACTTTCAACTTGTTTTTTCATTGGATTTAATGTGTAATTGTCATTTTCATCATTTTTGGCCAAAAACGTGTTCCAGACTGAGGGTGATTTTGGAAAAATGCTAGTATTTCACGAGAACAAAGTCGAACTTTCACTGATCAACCATATTCAAGTTGTTTCAACTTGTTTTTTCATTGGATTTAATGTGTAATTGTCATTTTCATCATTTTTGGCCAAAAACGTGTTCCAGACGAGATACTGAGTGTGATTTTTGAAAAATGTTCATATTTCACGAGAACAAAGTCGAACTTTCACTGATCAACCATATTCAAGTAGTTTCAAACAGTTTATTCATTGGATTTAATGTGAAATTTTCATTTTCATCAGTTGTGGCAAAAAACGTGTTCCAGATGAGGTACTGGGGGTGATTTTGGAAAAATGCTTGTATTTCACGAGAACAAACTGGTACTTTCACTGATCAATCACATACAATATGGTTTCAGCATGTTCAAGTACTTTCAACTTGTTTTTTCATTGGATTTAATGTGTAATTGTCCTTTTCATCATTTTTGGCCAAAAACGTGTTCCAGATGAGATACTGAGTGTGAGTTTTGAAAAATGTTCATATTTCACGAGAACAAACTCTGACTTTCACTGATCAACCATATTGAAGTAGTTTCAAGATATTTTTTCATTGGATTTAATTTGTATTTTTCATTTTCATCAATTGTGGCAAAAAACGTTTACCAGACGAGATACTGAGGGTGATTTTGGAAAAATGCTTATATTTCACGAGATCAAACTTTTACTTTCACTGATCAACCACATACAATATGGTTTCAGCATGTTCAAGTACTTTCAACTTGTTTTTTCATTGGATTTAATGTGTAATTGTCATTTTCATCATTTTTGGCCAAAAACGTGTTCCAGACGAGATACTGAGGGTGATTTTGGAAAAATGCTAGTATTTCACAAGAACAAAGTCGAACTTTCACTGGTCAACCATATTCAAGCAGTTTCAAGATATTTTTTCATTGGATTTAATTTGTAACTTTCATTTTAATCAGTTGTGGCAAAAAACGTGTTTCAGACGAGATACTGAGGGTGATTGTGGAAAAATGCTTGTATTTCACAAGAACAAAGTCGAACTTTCACTGATCAACCATATTCAAGTAGTTTCAAACTTTTTATTCATTGGATTTAATGTGTAATTTTCATTTTCATCAGTTGTGGCAAAAAACGTGTCCCAGACGAGGTACTGAGGGTGATTTTGGAAAAATGCTTGTATTTCACGAGATCAAACCTTTACTTTCACTGATCAACCACATACAATATGGATTCAGCATATTCAAGCAGTTTCAAGATATTTTTTCATTGGATTTAATTTGTAACTTTCATTTTCATCAGTTCTGGCCGAAAACGTGTTCCAGACGAGACACTGAGGGTGATTTTGGAAAAATGCTTATATTTCACGAGATCAAACTTTTACTTTCACTGATCAACAACATACAATATGGTTTCAGCATGTTCAAGTACTTTCAACTTGTTTTTTCATTGGATTTAATGTGTAATTGTCATTTTCATCATTTTTGGCCAAAAACGTGTTCCAGACGAGATACTGAGTGTGATTTTTGAAAAATGTTCATATTTCACGAGAACAAACTCTGACTTTCACTTATCAACCATATTCAAGTAGTTTCAAGATATTATTTCATTGGATTTAATTTGTATTTTTCATTTTCATCAATTGTGGCAAAAAACGTTTACCAGACGAGATACTGAGGGTGATTTTTGAAAAATGCTTATATTTCACGAGATCAAACTTTTACTTTCACTGATCAACCACATACAATATGGTTTCAGCATGTTCAAGTACTTTCAACTTGTTTTTTCATTGGATTTAATGTGTAATTGTCATTTTCATCATTTTTGGCCAAAAACGTGTTCCAGACGAGATACTGAGTGTGATTTTTGAAAAATGTTCATATTTCACGAGAACAAACTCTGACTTTCACTGATCAACCATATTCAAGTAGTTTCAAATTGTTTTTTCATTGGATTTAATTTGTAACTTTCATTTTCATCAATTGTGGCCAAAAACGTTTACCAGACGAGATACTGAGGGTGATTTTGGAAAAATGCTTGTATTTCACAAGAACAAAGTCGAACTTTCACTGATCAACCATATTCAAGTAGTTTCAAACTTTTTATTCATTGGATTTAATGTGTAATTTTCATTTTCATCAGTTGTGGCAAAAAATGTGTTCCAGACGAGGTACTGGGGGTGATTTTGGAAAAATGCTTGTATTTCACAAGAACAAAGTCGAACTTTCACTGATCAACCATGTTCAAGTACTTTCAACTTGTTTTTTCATTGGATTTAATGTGTAATTGTCATTTTCATCAGTTGTGGCAAAAAACGTGTTCCAGATGAGGTACTGGGGGTGATTTTGGAAAAATGCTTATATTTCACGAGATCAAACTTTTACTTTCACTGATCAACCACATACAATATGGTTTCAGCATGTTCAAGTACTTTCAACTAGTTTTTTCATTGGATTTAATGTGTAATTGTCATTTTCATCATTTTTGGCCAAAAACGTGTTCCAGACGAGATACTGAGGGTGATTTTGGAAAAATGCTAGTATTTCACGAGAACAAAGTCGAACTTTCACTGATCAACCATATTCAAGTAGTTTCAAACTGTTTTTTCATTGGATTTAATTTGTAACTTTCATTTTCATCAGTTGTGGCAAAAAACGTGTTTCAGACGAGATACTGAGGGTGATTTTGGAAAAATGCTTGTATTTCACAAGAACAAAGTCGAACTTTCACTGATCAACCATATTCAAGCTGTTTCAAGATATTCTTTCATTGGATTTAATGTGACATTCTCATTTTCATCAGTTCTGGCCGAAAACGTGTTCCAGACGAGATACTGAGGGTGATTTTGGAAAAATGCTTGTATTTCACAAGAACAAAGTCGAACTTTCACTGATCAACCATATTCAAGTAGTTTCAAACTTTTTATTCATTGGATT
This sequence comes from Lipophrys pholis, assembly GCF_963383615.2. Lineage (NCBI taxonomy): Eukaryota > Metazoa > Chordata > Actinopteri > Blenniiformes > Blenniidae > Lipophrys > Lipophrys pholis. Next base: position 31,120,105 of record NC_137638.1, read on the forward strand.
TAATGTGTAATTTTCATTTTCATCAGTTGTGGCAAAAAACGTGTTCCAGACGAGGTACTGGGGGGGTTATTTTGGAAAAATGCTTGTATTTCACGAGATCAAACTTTTACTTTCACTGATCAACCACATACAATATGGTTTCAGCATGTTCAAGTACTTTCAACTTGTTTTTTCATTGGATTTAATGTGTAATTGTCATTTTCATCATTTTTGGCCAAAAACGTGTTCCAGACGAGGTACTGAGGGTGATTTTGGAAAAAAGCTAGTATTTCACAAGAACAAAGTCGAACTTTCACTGATCAACCATATTCAAGCTGTTTCAAGATATTCTTTCATTGGGTTTAATGTGACATTCTCATTTTCATCAGTTCTGGCCAAAAACGTGTTCCAGACGAGGTACTGGGGGTGATTTTGGAAAAATGCTTGTATTTCACGAGATCAAACTTTTACTTTCACTGATCAACCACATACAATATGGTTTCAGCATGTTCAAGTACTTTCAACTTGTTTTTTCATTGGATTTAATGTGTAATTGTCATTTTCATCATTTTTGGCCAAAAACGTGTTCCAGACTGAGGGTGATTTTGGAAAAATGCTAGTATTTCACGAGAACAAAGTCGAACTTTCACTGATCAACCATATTCAAGTTGTTTCAACTTGTTTTTTCATTGGATTTAATGTGTAATTGTCATTTTCATCATTTTTGGCCAAAAACGTGTTCCAGACGAGATACTGAGTGTGATTTTTGAAAAATGTTCATATTTCACGAGAACAAAGTCGAACTTTCACTGATCAACCATATTCAAGTAGTTTCAAACAGTTTATTCATTGGATTTAATGTGAAATTTTCATTTTCATCAGTTGTGGCAAAAAACGTGTTCCAGATGAGGTACTGGGGGTGATTTTGGAAAAATGCTTGTATTTCACGAGAACAAACTGGTACTTTCACTGATCAATCACATACAATATGGTTTCAGCATGTTCAAGTACTTTCAACTTGTTTTTTCATTGGATTTAATGTGTAATTGTCCTTTTCATCATTTTTGGCCAAAAACGTGTTCCAGATGAGATACTGAGTGTGAGTTTTGAAAAATGTTCATATTTCACGAGAACAAACTCTGACTTTCACTGATCAACCATATTGAAGTAGTTTCAAGATATTTTTTCATTGGATTTAATTTGTATTTTTCATTTTCATCAATTGTGGCAAAAAACGTTTACCAGACGAGATACTGAGGGTGATTTTGGAAAAATGCTTATATTTCACGAGATCAAACTTTTACTTTCACTGATCAACCACATACAATATGGTTTCAGCATGTTCAAGTACTTTCAACTTGTTTTTTCATTGGATTTAATGTGTAATTGTCATTTTCATCATTTTTGGCCAAAAACGTGTTCCAGACGAGATACTGAGGGTGATTTTGGAAAAATGCTAGTATTTCACAAGAACAAAGTCGAACTTTCACTGGTCAACCATATTCAAGCAGTTTCAAGATATTTTTTCATTGGATTTAATTTGTAACTTTCATTTTAATCAGTTGTGGCAAAAAACGTGTTTCAGACGAGATACTGAGGGTGATTGTGGAAAAATGCTTGTATTTCACAAGAACAAAGTCGAACTTTCACTGATCAACCATATTCAAGTAGTTTCAAACTTTTTATTCATTGGATTTAATGTGTAATTTTCATTTTCATCAGTTGTGGCAAAAAACGTGTCCCAGACGAGGTACTGAGGGTGATTTTGGAAAAATGCTTGTATTTCACGAGATCAAACCTTTACTTTCACTGATCAACCACATACAATATGGATTCAGCATATTCAAGCAGTTTCAAGATATTTTTTCATTGGATTTAATTTGTAACTTTCATTTTCATCAGTTCTGGCCGAAAACGTGTTCCAGACGAGACACTGAGGGTGATTTTGGAAAAATGCTTATATTTCACGAGATCAAACTTTTACTTTCACTGATCAACAACATACAATATGGTTTCAGCATGTTCAAGTACTTTCAACTTGTTTTTTCATTGGATTTAATGTGTAATTGTCATTTTCATCATTTTTGGCCAAAAACGTGTTCCAGACGAGATACTGAGTGTGATTTTTGAAAAATGTTCATATTTCACGAGAACAAACTCTGACTTTCACTTATCAACCATATTCAAGTAGTTTCAAGATATTATTTCATTGGATTTAATTTGTATTTTTCATTTTCATCAATTGTGGCAAAAAACGTTTACCAGACGAGATACTGAGGGTGATTTTTGAAAAATGCTTATATTTCACGAGATCAAACTTTTACTTTCACTGATCAACCACATACAATATGGTTTCAGCATGTTCAAGTACTTTCAACTTGTTTTTTCATTGGATTTAATGTGTAATTGTCATTTTCATCATTTTTGGCCAAAAACGTGTTCCAGACGAGATACTGAGTGTGATTTTTGAAAAATGTTCATATTTCACGAGAACAAACTCTGACTTTCACTGATCAACCATATTCAAGTAGTTTCAAATTGTTTTTTCATTGGATTTAATTTGTAACTTTCATTTTCATCAATTGTGGCCAAAAACGTTTACCAGACGAGATACTGAGGGTGATTTTGGAAAAATGCTTGTATTTCACAAGAACAAAGTCGAACTTTCACTGATCAACCATATTCAAGTAGTTTCAAACTTTTTATTCATTGGATTTAATGTGTAATTTTCATTTTCATCAGTTGTGGCAAAAAATGTGTTCCAGACGAGGTACTGGGGGTGATTTTGGAAAAATGCTTGTATTTCACAAGAACAAAGTCGAACTTTCACTGATCAACCATGTTCAAGTACTTTCAACTTGTTTTTTCATTGGATTTAATGTGTAATTGTCATTTTCATCAGTTGTGGCAAAAAACGTGTTCCAGATGAGGTACTGGGGGTGATTTTGGAAAAATGCTTATATTTCACGAGATCAAACTTTTACTTTCACTGATCAACCACATACAATATGGTTTCAGCATGTTCAAGTACTTTCAACTAGTTTTTTCATTGGATTTAATGTGTAATTGTCATTTTCATCATTTTTGGCCAAAAACGTGTTCCAGACGAGATACTGAGGGTGATTTTGGAAAAATGCTAGTATTTCACGAGAACAAAGTCGAACTTTCACTGATCAACCATATTCAAGTAGTTTCAAACTGTTTTTTCATTGGATTTAATTTGTAACTTTCATTTTCATCAGTTGTGGCAAAAAACGTGTTTCAGACGAGATACTGAGGGTGATTTTGGAAAAATGCTTGTATTTCACAAGAACAAAGTCGAACTTTCACTGATCAACCATATTCAAGCTGTTTCAAGATATTCTTTCATTGGATTTAATGTGACATTCTCATTTTCATCAGTTCTGGCCGAAAACGTGTTCCAGACGAGATACTGAGGGTGATTTTGGAAAAATGCTTGTATTTCACAAGAACAAAGTCGAACTTTCACTGATCAACCATATTCAAGTAGTTTCAAACTTTTTATTCATTGGATTTAATGTGTAATTTTCATTTTCATCAGTTGTGGCAAAAAACGTGTTCCAGACGAGGTACTGGGGGGGTTATTTTGGAAAAATGCTTGTATTTCACGAGATCAAACTTTTACTTTCACTGATCAACCACATACAATATGGTTTCAGCATGTTCAAGTACTTTCAACTTGTTTTTTCATTGGATTTAATGTGTAATTGTCATTTTCATCATTTTTGGCCAAAAACGTGTTCCAGACGAGGTACTGAGGGTGATTTTGGAAAAAAGCTAGTATTTCACAAGAACAAAGTCGAACTTTCACTGATCAACCATATTCAAGCTGTTTCAAGATATTCTTTCATTGGGTTTAATGTGACATTCTCATTTTCATCAGTTCTGGCCAAAAACGTGTTCCAGACGAGGTACTGGGGGTGATTTTGGAAAAATGCTTGTATTTCACGAGATCAAACTTTTACTTTCACTGATCAACCACATACAATATGGTTTCAGCATGTTCAAGTACTTTCAACTTGTTTTTTCATTGGATTTAATGTGTAATTGTCATTTTCATCATTTTTGGCCAAAAACGTGTTCCAGACTGAGGGTGATTTTGGAAAAATGCTAGTATTTCACGAGAACAAAGTCGAACTTTCACTGATCAACCATATTCAAGTTGTTTCAACTTGTTTTTTCATTGGATTTAATGTGTAATTGTCATTTTCATCATTTTTGGCCAAAAACGTGTTCCAGACGAGATACTGAGTGTGATTTTTGAAAAATGTTCATATTTCACGAGAACAAAGTCGAACTTTCACTGATCAACCATATTCAAGTAGTTTCAAACAGTTTATTCATTGGATTTAATGTGAAATTTTCATTTTCATCAGTTGTGGCAAAAAACGTGTTCCAGATGAGGTACTGGGGGTGATTTTGGAAAAATGCTTGTATTTCACGAGAACAAACTGGTACTTTCACTGATCAATCACATACAATATGGTTTCAGCATGTTCAAGTACTTTCAACTTGTTTTTTCATTGGATTTAATGTGTAATTGTCCTTTTCATCATTTTTGGCCAAAAACGTGTTCCAGATGAGATACTGAGTGTGAGTTTTGAAAAATGTTCATATTTCACGAGAACAAACTCTGACTTTCACTGATCAACCATATTGAAGTAGTTTCAAGATATTTTTTCATTGGATTTAATTTGTATTTTTCATTTTCATCAATTGTGGCAAAAAACGTTTACCAGACGAGATACTGAGGGTGATTTTGGAAAAATGCTTATATTTCACGAGATCAAACTTTTACTTTCACTGATCAACCACATACAATATGGTTTCAGCATGTTCAAGTACTTTCAACTTGTTTTTTCATTGGATTTAATGTGTAATTGTCATTTTCATCATTTTTGGCCAAAAACGTGTTCCAGACGAGATACTGAGGGTGATTTTGGAAAAATGCTAGTATTTCACAAGAACAAAGTCGAACTTTCACTGGTCAACCATATTCAAGCAGTTTCAAGATATTTTTTCATTGGATTTAATTTGTAACTTTCATTTTAATCAGTTGTGGCAAAAAACGTGTTTCAGACGAGATACTGAGGGTGATTGTGGAAAAATGCTTGTATTTCACAAGAACAAAGTCGAACTTTCACTGATCAACCATATTCATGTAGTTTCAAACTTTTTATTCATTGGATTTAATTTGTAACTTTCATTTTCATCAGTTGTGGCAAAAAACGTGTTCCAGACGAGATACTGAGGGTGATTTTGGAAAAATGCTTATTATTCACGAGATCAAAATTTTACTTTCACTGATCAACCACATACAATATGGTTTCAGCATGTTCAAGCAGTTTCAAGATATTTTTTCATTGGATTTAATTTGTATTTTTTCATTTTCATCAGTTGTGGCAAAAAACGTGTTCCAGACGAGGTACTGGGGGTGATTTTGGAAAAATGCTTGTATTTCACGAGAACAAACTGGTACGTTCACTGATCAATCACATACAATATGGTTTCAGCATGTTCAAGTACTTTCAACTTGTTTTTTCATTGGATTTAATGTGTAATTGTCATTTTCATCATTTTTGGCCAAAAACGTGTTCCAGACGAGATACTGAGGGTGATTTTAGAAAAATGCTTGTATTTCACAAGAACAAAGTCGAACTTTCACTGATCAACCATATTCAAGTAGGTTCAAACTGTTTTTTCATTGGATTTAATTTGTAAATTTCCTTTTCATCAGTTGTGGCAAAAAACGTGTTTCAGACGAGATACTGAGGGTGATTTTGGAAAAATGCTTGTATTTCACAACATCAAACTTTTACTTTCACTGATCAACCACATACAATATGGTTTCAGCATGTTCAAGTACTTTCAACTTGTTTATTCATTGGATTTAATGTGTAACTGTCATTTTCATCATTTTTGGCCAAAAACGTGTTCCAGACGAGATACTGAGGGTGATTTTGGAAAAATGCTTGTATTTCACAAGAACAAAGTCGAACTTTCACTGATCAACCATATTCAAGTAGTTTCAAACTTTTTATTCATTGGATTTAATGTGTAATTTTCATTTTCATCAGTTGTGGCAAAAAACGTGTTCCAGACGAGGTACTGGGGGTGATTTTGGAAAAATGCTTGTATTTCACGAGATCAAACTTTTACTTTCACTGATCAACAACATACAATATGGTTTCAGCATGTTCAAGTACTTTCAACTTGTTTTTTCATTGGATTTAATGTGTAATTGTCATTTTCATCATTTTTGGCCAAAAACGTGTTCCAGACGAGATACTGAGTGTGATTTTTGAAAAATGTTCATATTTCACGAGAACAAACTCTGACTTTCACTGATCAACCATATTCAAGTAGTTTCAAACAGTTTATTCATTGGATTTAATGTGTAATTTTCATTTTCATCAGTTCTGGCCGAAAACGTGTTCCAGACGAGACACTGAGGGTGATTTTGGAAAAATGCTTGTATTTAATGAGAACAAACTGGTACTTTCACTGATCAATCACATACAATATGGTTTCAGCATGTTCAAGTACTTTCAACTTGTTTTTTCATTGGATTTAATGTGTAATTGTCATTTTCATCATTTTTGGCCAAAAACGTGTTCCAGACTGAGGGTGATTTTGGAAAAATGCTAGTATTTCACAAGAACAAAGTCGAACTTTCACTGATCAACCATATTCAAGTAGTTTCAAACTGTTTTTTCATTGGATTTAATTTGTAACTTTCATTTTCATCAGTTGTGTCAAAAAACGTGTTCCAGACGAGATACTGAGTGTGATTTTTGAAAAATGCTTGTATTTCACAAGAACAAAGTCGAACTTTCACTGATCAACCATATTCAAGTAGTTTCAAACTTTTTATTCATTGGATTTAATGTGTAATTTTCATTTTCATCAGTTGTGGCAAAGAACGTGTTCCAGACGAGGTACTGAGGGTGATTTTGGAAAAATGCTTGTATTTCACAAGAACAAAGTCGAACTTTCACTGATCAAGCATATTCAAGCTGTTTCAAGATATTCTTTCATTGGATTTAATGTGACATTCTCATTTTTTTCAGTTCTGGCCGAAAACGTGTTCCAGACGAGACACTGAGGGTGATTTTGGAAAAATGCTTGTATTTCACGAGAACAAACTCGTACTTTCACTGATCAACCACATACAATATGGTTTCAGCATGTTCAAGTACTTTCAACTTGTTTTTTCATTGGATTTAATGTGTAATTGTCATTTTCATCATTTTTGGCCAAAAACGTGTTCCAGACGAGATACTGAGGGTGATTTTGGAAAAATGTTCATATTTCACGAGAACAAACTCTGACTTTCACTGATCAACCATATTCAAGTAGTTTCAAACAGTTTATTCATTGGATTTAATGTGTAATTTTCATTTTCATCAGTTCTGGCCGAAAACGTGTTCCAGACGAGACACTGAGGGTGATTTTGGAAAAATGCTTGTATTTCACGAGAACAAACTGGTACTTTCACTGATCAATCACATACAATATGGTTTCAGCATGTTCAAGTACTTTCAACTTGTTTTTTCATTGGATTTAATGTGTAATTGTCATTTTCATCATTTTTGGCCAAAAACGTGTTCCAGACTGAGGGTGATTTTGGAAAAATGCTAGTATTTCGCAAGAACAAAGTCGAACTTTCACTGATCAACCATATTCAAGTAGTTTCAAACTGTTTTTTCATTGGATTTAATTTGTAACTTTCATTTTCATCAGTTGTGGCAAAAAACGTGTTCCAGACGAGATACTGAGGGTGATTTTGGAAAAATGCTTGTATTTCACGAGAACAAACTGGTACGTTCACTGATCAATCACATACAATATGGTTTCAGCATGTTCAAGTACTTTCAACTTGTTTTTTCATTGGATTTAATGTGTAATTGTCATTTTCATCATTTTTGGCCAAAAACGTGTTCCAGACGAGATACTGAGGGTGATTTTAGAAAAATGCTTGTATTTCACAAGAACAAAGTCGAACTTTCACTGATCAACCATATTCAAGTAGTTTCAAACTGTTTTTTCATTGGATTTAATTTGTAAATTTCCTTTTCATCAGTTGTGGCAAAAAACGTGTTTCAGACGAGATACTGAGGGTGATTTTGGAAAAATGCTTGTATTTCACAAGAACAAAGTCGAACTTTCACTGATCAACCATATTCAAGCTGTTTCAAGATATTCTTTCATTGGATTTAATGTGACATTCTCATTTTCATCAGTTCTGGCCGAAAACGTGTTCCAGACGAGATACTGAGGGTGATTTTGGAAAAATGCTTGTATTTCACAAGAACAAAGTCGAACTTTCACTGATCAACCATATTCAAGTAGTTTCAAACTTTTTATTCATTGGATTTAATGTGTAATTTTCATTTTCATCAGTTGTGGCAAAAAACGTGTTCCAGACGAGGTACTGGGGGGGTTATTTTGGAAAAATGCTTGTATTTCACGAGATCAAACTTTTACTTTCACTGATCAACCACATACAATATGGTTTCAGCATGTTCAAGTACTTTCAACTTGTTTTTTCATTGGATTTAATGTGTTATTGTCATTTTCATCATTTTTGGCCAAAAACGTGTTCCAGACGAGATACTGAGGGTGATTTTGGAAAAAAGCTAGTATTTCACAAGAACAAAGTCGAACTTTCACTGATCAACCATATTCAAGCTGTTTCAAGATATTCTTTCATTGGATTTAATGTGACATTCTCATTTTCATCAGTTCTGGCCAAAAACGTGTTCCAGACGAGGTACTGGGGGTGATTTTGGAAAAATGCTTGTATTTCACGAGATCAAACTTTTACTTTCACTGATCAACCACATACAATATGGTTTCAGCATGTTCAAGTACTTTCAACTTGTTTTTTCATTGGATTTAATGTGTAATTGTCATTTTCATCATTTTTGGCCAAAAACGTGTTCCAGACTGAGGGTGATTTTGGAAAAATGCTAGTATTTCACGAGAACAAAGTCGAACTTTCACTGATCAACCATATTCAAGTTGTTTCAAGATATTCTTTCATTGGATTTAATGTGACATTCTCATTTTCATCAGTTCTGGCCGAAAACGTGTTCCAGACGAGACACTGAGGGTGATTTTGGAAAAATGCTTGTATTTCACGAGAACAAACTCGTACTTTCACTGATCAACCACATACAATATGGTTTCAGCATGTTCAAGTACTTTCAACTTGTTTTTTCATTGGATTTAATGTGTAATTGTCATTTTCATCATTTTTGGCCAAAAACGTGTTCCAGACGAGATACTGAGTGTGATTTTTGAAAAATGTTCATATTTCACGAGAACAAAGTCGAACTTTCACTGATCAACCATATTCAAGTAGTTTCAAACAGTTTATTCATTGGATTTAATGTGAAATTTTCATTTTCATCAGTTGTGGCAAAAAACGTGTTCCAGATGAGGTACTGGGGGTGATTTTGGAAAAATGCTTGTATTTCACGAGAACAAACTGGTACTTTCACTGATCAATCACATACAATATGGTTTCAGCATGTTCAAGTACTTTCAACTTGTTTTTTCATTGGATTTAATGTGTAATTGTCATTTTCATCATTTTTGGCCAAAAACGTGTTCCAGACGAGATACTGAGGGTGATTTTGGAAAAATGCTAGTATTTCACAAGAACAAAGTCGAACTTTCACTGATCAACCATATTCAAGTAGTTTCAAACAGTTTATTCATTGGATTTAATGTGAAATTTTCATTTTCATCAGTTGTGGCAAAAAACGTGTTCCAGACGAGATACTGGGGGTGATTTTGGAAAAATGCTTGTATTTCACGAGATCAAACTTTTACTTTCACTGATCAACCACATACAATATGGTTTCAGCATGTTCAAGTACTTTCAACTTGTTTTTTCATTGGATTTAATGTGTAATTGTCCTTTTCATCATTTTTGGCCAAAAACGTGTTCCAGATGAGATACTGAGTGTGAGTTTTGAAAAATGTTCATATTTCACGAGAACAAACTCTGACTTTCACTGATCAACCATATTCAAGTAGTTTCAAGATATTTTTTCATTGGATTTAATTTGTATTTTTCATTTTCATCAATTGTGGCAAAAAACGTTTACCAGACGAGATACTGAGGGTGATTTTGGAAAAATGCTTATATTTCACGAGATCAAACTTTTACTTTCACTGATCAACCACATACAATATGGTTTCAGCATGTTCAAGTACTTTCAACTTGTTTTTTCATTGGATTTAATGTGTAATTGTCATTTTCATCATTTTTGGCCAAAAACGTGTTCCAGACGAGATACTGAGGGTGATTTTGGAAAAATGCTAGTATTTCACAAGAACAAAGTCGAACTTTCACTGGTCAACCATATTCAAGCAGTTTCAAGATATTTTTTCATTGGATTTAATTTGTAACTTTCATTTTAATCAGTTGTGGCAAAAAACGTGTTCCAGACGAGATACTGAGGGTGATTGTGGAAAAATGCTTGTATTTCACAAGAACAAAGTCGAACTTTCACTGATCAACCATATTCAAGTAGTTTCAAACTTTTTATTCATTGGATTTAATGTGTAATTTTCATTTTCATCAGTTGTGGCAAAAAACGTGTCCCAGACGAGGTACTGAGGGTGATTTTGGAAAAATGCTTGTATTTCACGAGATCAAACCTTTACTTTCACTGATCAACCACATACAATATGGATTCAGCATATTCAAGCAGTTTCAAGATATTTTTTCATTGGATTTAATTTGTAACTTTCATTTTCATCAGTTCTGGCCGAAAACGTGTTCCAGACGAGACACTGAGGGTGATTTTGGAAAAATGCTTATATTTCACGAGATCAAACTTTTACTTTCACTGATCAACCACATACAATATGGTTTCAGCATGTTCAAGTACTTTCAACTTGTTTTTTCATTGGATTTAATGTGTAATTGTCATTTTCATCATTTTTGGCCAAAAACGTGCTCCAGACGAGATACTGAGTGTGATTTTTGAAAAATGTTCATATTTCACGAGAACAAACTCTGACTTTCACTTATCAACCATATTCAAGTAGTTTCAAGATATTTTTTCATTGGATTTAATTTGTATTTTTCATTTTCATCAATTGTGGCAAAAAACGTTTACCAGACGAGATACTGAGGGTGATTTTTGAAAAATGCTTATATTTCACGAGATCAAACTTTTACTTTCACTGATCAACCACATACAATATGGTTTCAGCATGTTCAAGTACTTTCAACTTGTTTTTTCATTGGATTTAATGTGTAATTGTCATTTTCATCATTTTTGGCCAAAAACGTGTTCCAGACGAGATACTGAGTGTGATTTTTGAAAAATGTTCATATTTCACGAGAACAAACTCTGACTTTCACTGATCGACCATATTCAAGTAGTTTCAAATTGTTTTTTCATTGGATTTAATTTGTAACTTTCATTTTCATCAATTGTGGCCAAAAACGTTTACCAGACGAGATACTGAGGGTGATTTTGGAAAAATGCTTGTATTTCACAAGAACAAAGTCGAACTTTCACTGATCAACCATATTCAAGTAGTTTCAAACTTTTTATTCATTGGATTTAATGTGTAATTTTAATTTTCATCAGTTGTGGCAAAAAATGTGTTCCAGACGAGGTACTGGGGGTGATTTTGGAAAAATGCTTGTATTTCACAAGAACAAAGTCGAACTTTCACTGATCAACCATGTTCAAGTACTTTCAACTTGTTTTTTCATTGGATTTAATGCGTAATTGTCATTTTCATCAGTTGTGGCAAAAAACGTGTTCCAGATGAGGTACTGGGGGTGATTTTGGAAAAATGCTTGTATTTCACGAGAACAAACTGGTACTTTCACTGATCAATCACATACAATATGGTTTCAGCATGTTCAAGTACTTTCAACTTGTTTTTTCATTGGATTTAATGTGTAATTGTCATTTTCATCATTTTTGGCCAAAAACGTGTTCCAGACGAGATACTGAGGGTGATTTTGGAAAAATGCTTGTATTTCACGAGATCAAACCTTTACTTTCACTGATCAACCACATACAATATGGATTCAGCATATTCAAGCAGTTTCAAGATATTTTTTCATTGGATTTAATTTGTATTTTTCATTTTCATCAGTTGTGGCACAAAACGTGTTCCAGACGAGGTACTGGGGGTGATTTTGGAAAAATGCTTGTATTTCACGAGATCAAACTTTTACTTTCACTGATCAATCACATACAATATGGTTTCAGCATGTTCAAGTACTTTCAACTTGTTTTTTCATTGGATTTAATGTGTAATTGTCATTTTCATCATTTTTGGCCAAAAACGTGTTCCAGACGAGATACTGAGTGTGATTTTTGAAAAATGTTCATATTTCACGAGAACAAACTCTGACTTTCACTGATCAACCATATTCAAGTTGTTTCAAGATATTCTTTCATTGGATTTAATGTGACATTCTCATTTTCATCAGTTCTGGCCGAAAACGTGTTCCAGACGAGACACTGAGGGTGATTTTGGAAAAATGCTTCTATTTCACGAGATCAAACTTTTACTTTCACTGATCAACCACATACAATATGGTTTCAGCATGTTCAAGTACTTTCAACTTGTTTTTTTATTGGATTTAATGTGTAATTGTCATTTTCATCATTTTTGGCCAAAAACGTGTTCCAGACGAGATACTGAGTGTGATTTTTGAAAAATGTTCATATTTCACGAGAACAAACTCTGACTTTCACTGATCAACCATATTCAAGTAGTTTCAAACAGTTTTTTCATTGGATTTAATGTGTAATTGTCATTTTCATCATTTTTGGCCAAAAACGTGTTCCAGACGGAGACACTGAGGGTGATTTTGGAAAAATGCTTATATTTCACAAGAACAAAGTCGAACTTTCACTGATCAACCATATTCAAGTAGTTTCAAACTTTTTATTCATTGGATTTAATGTGTAATTTTCATTTTCATCAGTTGTGGCAAAGAACGTGTTCCAGACGAGGTACTGAGGGTGATTTTGGAAAAATGCTTGTATTTCACAAGAATAAAGTAGAACTTTCCCTGATCAACCATATTCAAGTAGTTTCAAACAGTTTATTCATTGGATTTAATGTGTAATTTTCATTTTCATCAGTTCTGGCCGAAAACGTGTTCCAGACGAGACACTGAGGGTGATTTTGGAAAAATGCTTGTATTTCACGAGAACAAACTGGTACTTTCACTGATCAATCACATACAATATGGTTTCAGCATGTTCAAGTACTTTCAACTTGTTTTTTCATTGGATTTAATGTGTAATTGTCATTTTCATCATTTTTGGCCAAAAACGTGTTCCAGACTGAGGGTGATTTTGGAAAAATGCTAGTATTTCGCAAGAACAAAGTCGAACTTTCACTGATCAACCATATTCAAGTAGTTTCAAACTGTTTTTTCATTGGATTTAATTTGTAACTTTCATTTTCATCAGTTGTGGCAAAAAAGGTGTTCCAGATGAGGTACTGGGGGTGATTTTGGAAAAATGCTTGTATTTCACGAGATCAAACTCGTACTTTCACTGATCAACCACATACAATATGGTTTCAGCATGTTCAAGTACTTTCAACTTGTTTTTTCATTGGATTTAATGTGTAATTGTCATTTTCATCATTTTTGGCCAAAAACGTGTTCCAGACGAGATACTGAGTGTGATTTTTGAAAAATGTTCATATTTCACGAGAACAAACTCTGACTTTCACTGATCAACCATATTCAAGTAGTTTCAAACAGTTTATTCATTGGATTTAATGTGTAATTTTCATTTTCATCAGTTGTGGCAAAAAACGTGTTCCAGACGAGGTACTGAGGGTGATTTTGGAAAAATGCTTGTATTTCACGAGATCAAACCTTTACTTTCACTGATCAACCACATACAATATGGATTCAGCATATTCAAGCAGTTTCAAGATATTTTTTCATTGGATTTAATTTGTATTTTTCATTTTCATCAGTTCTGGCCGAAAACGTCTTCCAGACGAGACACTGAGGGTGATTTTGGAAAAATGCTAGTATTTCACAAGAACAAAGTCGAACTTTCACTGATCAACCACATTACAATATGGATTCAGCATATTCAAGCAGTTTCAAGATATGTTTTCATTGGATTTAATTTGTATTTTTCATTTTCATCAGTTCTGGCCGAAAACGTGTTCCAGACGGAGACACTGAGGGTGATTTTGGAAAAATGCTTATATTTCACAAGATCAAACTTTTACTTTCGCTGATCAACCACATACAATATGGTTTCAGCATGTTCAAGTATTTTCAACTTGTTTCTTCATTGGATTTAATGTGTAACTGTCATTTTCATCATTTTTGGCCAAAAACGTGTTCCAGACGAGATACTGAGGGTGATTGTGGAAAAATGCTTGTATTTCACAAGAACAAAGTCGAACTTTCACTGATCAACCATATTCAAGTAGTTTCAAACTTTTTATTCATTGGATTTAATGTGTAATTTTCATTTTCATCAGTTGTGGCAAAGAACGTGTTCCAGACGAGGTACTGAGGGTGATTTTGGAAAAATGCTTGTATTTCACAAGAACAAAGTCGAACTTTCACTGATCAACCATATTCAAGTAGTTTCAAACTTTTTATTCATTGGATTTAATGTGTAATTTTCATTTTCATCAGTTGTGGCAAAAAACGTGTTCCAGACGAGGTACTGGGGGTGATTTTGGAAAAATGCTTGTATTTCACGAGAACAAACTGGTACTTTCACTGATCAATCACATACAATATGGTTTCAGCATGTTCAAGTACTTTCAACTAGTTTTTTCATTGGATTTAATGTGTAATTGTCATTTTCATCATTTTTGGCCAAAAACGTGTTCCAGACGAGATACTGAGGGTGATTTTGGAAAAATGCTTATATTTCACAAGATCAAACTTTTACTTTCGCTGATCAACCACATACAATATGGTTTCAGCATGTTCAAGTATTTTCAACTTGTTTCTTCATTGGATTTAATGTGTAACTGTCATTTTCATCATTTTTGGCCAAAAACGTGTTCCAGACGAGATACTGAGGGTGATTTTGGAAAAATGCTTGTATTTCACAAGAACAAAGTCGAACCTTCACTGATCAACCATATTCAAGTAGTTTCACACTTTTTATTCATTGGATTTAATGTGTAATTTTCATTTTCATCAGTTGTGGCAAAGAACGTGTTCCAGACGAGGTACTGAGGGTGATTTTGGAAAAATGCTTGTATTTCACAAGAACAAAGTAGAACTTTCACTGATCAACCATATTCAAGTAGTTTCAAACTGTTTTTTCATTGGATTTAATTTGTAACTTTCATTTTCATCAGTTGTGGCAAAAAACGTGTTCCAGACGAGATACTGAGGGTGATTTTGGAAAAATGCTTGTATTTCACGAGAACAAACTGGTACGTTCACTGATCAATCACATACAATATGGTTTCAGCATGTTCAAGTACTTTCAACTTGTTTTTTCATTGGATTTAATGTGTAATTGTCATTTTCATAATTTTTGGCCAAAAATGTGTTCCAGACGAGATACTGAGTGTGATTTTTGAAAAATGTTCATATTTCACGAGAACAAACTTTTACTTTCACTGATCAACCACATACAATATGGTTTCAGCATGTTCAAGTACTTTCAACTTGTTTTTTCATTGGATTTAATGTGTAATTGTCATTTTCATCATTTTTGGCCAAAAACGTGTTCCAGACGAGATACTGAGGGTGATTTTGGAAAAAAGCTAGTATTTCACAAGAACAAAGTCGAACTTTCACTGATCAACCATATTCAAGCTGTTTCAAGATATTCTTTCATTGGATTTAATGTGACATTCTCATTTTCATCAGTTCTGGCCAAAAACGTGTTCCAGACGAGGTACTGGGGGTGATTTTGGAAAAATGCTTGTATTTCACGAGATCAAACTTTTACTTTCACTGATCAACCACATACAATATGGTTTCAGCATGTTCAAGTACTTTCAACTTGTTTTTTCATTGGATTTAATGTGTAATTGTCATTTTCATCATTTTTGGCCAAAAACGTGTTCCAGACTGAGGGTGATTTTGGAAAAATGCTAGTATTTCACGAGAACAAAGTCGAACTTTCACTGATCAACCATATTCAAGTTGTTTCAAGATATTCTTTCATTGGATTTAATGTGACATTCTCATTTTCATCAGTTCTGGCCGAAAACGTGTTCCAGACGAGACACTGAGGGTGATTTTGGAAAAATGCTTGTATTTCACGAGAACAAACTCGTACTTTCACTGATCAACCACATACAATATGGTTTCAGCATGTTCAAGTACTTTCAACTTGTTTATTCATTGGATTTAATGTGTAATTTTCATTTTCATCAGTTCTGGCCGAAAACGTGTTCCAGACGAGACACTGAGGGTGATTTTGGAAAAATGCTTGTATTTCACGAGAACAAACTCGTACTTTCACTGATCAACCACATACAATATGGTTTCAGCATGTTCAAGTACTTTCAACTTGTTTTTTCATTGGATTTAATGTGTAATTGTCATTTTCATCATTTTTGGCCAAAAACGTGTTCCAGACGAGATAGTGAGTGTGATTTTTGAAAAATGTTTATATTTCACGAGAACAAACTCTGACTTTCACTGATCAACCATATTCAAGTAGTTTCAAACAGTTTATTCATTGGATTTAATGTGAAATTTTCATTTTCATCAGTTGTGGCAAAAAACGTGTTCCAGACGAGGTACTGGGGGTGATTTTGGAAAAATGCTTGTATTTCACGAGATCAAACTCCTACTTTCACTGATCAACCACATACAATATGGTTTCAGCATGTTCAAGTACTTTCAACTTGTTTATTCATTGGATTTAATGTGTAACTGTCATTTTCATCATTTTTGGCCAAAAACGTGTTCCAGACGAGATACTGAGGGTGATTTTGGAAAAATGCTTGTATTTCACAAGAACAAAGTCGAACTTTCACTGATCAACCATATTCAAGCTGTTTCAAGATATTCTTTCATTGGATTTAATGTGACATTCTAATTTTCATCAGTTCTGGCCGAAAACGTGTTCCAGACGAGATACTGAGGGTGATTTTGGAAAAATGCTTGTATTTCACAAGAACAAAGTCGAACTTTCACTGATCAACCATATTCAAGTAGTTTCAAACTTTTTATTCATTGGATTTAATGTGTAATTTTCATTTTCATCAGTTGTGGCAAAAAACGTGTTCCAGACGAGGTACTGGGGGGTTATTTTGGAAAAATGCTTGTATTTCACGAAATCAAACTTTTACTTTCACTGATCAACCACATACAATATGGTTTCAGCATGTTCAAGTACTTTCAACTTGTTTTTTCATTGGATTTAATGTGTAATTGTCATTTTCATCATTTTTGGCCAAAAACGTGTTCCAGACGAGATACTGAGGGTGATTTTGGAAAAAAGCTAGTATTTCACAAGAACAAAGTCGAACTTTCACTGATCAACCATATTCAAGCTGTTTCAAGATATTCTTTCATTGGATTTAATGTGACATTCTCATTTTCATCAGTTCTGGCCAAAAACGTGTTCCAGACGAGGTACTGGGGGTGATTTTGGAAAAATGCTTGTATTTCACGAGATCAAAATTTTACTTTCACTGATCAACCACATACAATATGGTTTCAGCATGTTCAAGTACTTTCAACTTGTTTTTTCATTGGATTTAATGTGTAATTGTCATTTTCATCATTTTTGGCCAAAAACGTGTTCCAGACTGAGGGTGATTTTGGAAAAATGCTAGTATTTCACGAGAACAAATTCGAACTTTCACTGATCCAGCATGTTCAAGTACTTTCAACTTGTTTATTCATTGGATTTAATGTGTAATTTTCATTTTCATCAGTTCTGGCCGAAAACGTGTTCCAGACGAGATACTGAGGGTGATTTTGGAAAAATGCTAGTATTTCACAAGAACAAAGTCGAACTTTCACTGATCAACCATATTCAAGTAGTTTCAAACAGTTTATTCATTGAATTTAATGTGAAATTTTCATTTTCATCAGTTGTGGCAAAAAACGTGTTCCAGACGAGGTACTGGGGGTGATTTTGGAAAAATGCTTGTATTTCACGAGATCAAACTCCTACTTTCACTGATCAACCACATACAATATGGTTTCAGCATGTTCAAGTACTTTCAACTTGTTTATTCATTGGATTTAATGTGTAACTGTCATTTTCATCATTTTTGGCCAAAAACGTGTTCCAGACGAGATACTGAGGGTGATTTTGGAAAAATGCTTGTATTTCACAAGAACAAAGTCGAACTTTCACTGATCAACCATATTCAAGTAGTTTCAAACTGTTTTTTCATTGGATTTAATTTGTAAATTTCCTTTTCATCAGTTGTGGCAAAAAACGTGTTTCAGACGAGATACTGAGGGTGATTTTGGAAAAATGCTTGTATTTCACAAGAACAAAGTCGAACTTTCACTGATCAACCATATTCAAGCTGTTTCAAGATATTCTTTCATTGGATTTAATGTGACATTCTAATTTTCATCAGTTCTGGCCGAAAACGTGTTCCAGACGAGATACTGAGGGTGATTTTGGAAAAATGCTTGTATTTCACAAGAACAAAGTCGAACTTTCACTGATCAACCATATTCAAGTAGTTTCAAACTTTTTATTCATTGGATTTAATGTGTAATTTTCATTTTCATCAGTTGTGGCAAAAAACGTGTTCCAGACGAGGTACTGGGGGGTTATTTTGGAAAAATGCTTGTATTTCACGAGATCAAACTTTTACTTTCACTGATCAACCACATACAATATGGTTTCAGCATGTTCAAGTACTTTCAACTTGTTTTTTCATTGGATTTAATGTGTAATTGTCATTTTCATCATTTTTGGCCAAAAACGTGTTTCAGACTGAGGGTGATTTTGGAAAAATGCTAGTATTTCGCAAGAACAAAGTCGAACTTTCACTGATCAACCATATTCAAGTAGTTTCAAACTGTTTTTTCATTGGATTTAATTTGTAACTTTCATTTTCATCAGTTGTGGCAAAAAACGTGTTCCAGACGAGATACTGAGGGTGATTTTGGAAAAATGCTTGTATTTCACGAGAACAAACTGGTACGTTCACTGATCAATAACATACAATATGGTTTCAGCATGTTCAAGTACTTTCAACTTGTTTTTTCATTGGATTTAATGTGTAATTGTCATTTTCATAATTTTTGGCCAAAAATGTGTTCCAGACGAGATACTGAGTGTGATTTTTGAAAAATGTTCATATTTCACGAGAACAAACTCTGACTTTCACTGATCAACCATATTCAAGTAGTTTCAAACAGTTTTTTCATTGGATTTAATGTGTAATTGTCATTTTCATCATTTTTGGCCAAAAACGTGTTCCAGACGGAGACACTGAGGGTGATTTTGGAAAAATGCTTATATTTCACAAGAACAAAGTCGAACTTTCACTGATCAACCATATTCAAGTAGTTTCAAACTTTTTATTCATTGGATTTAATGTGTAATTTTCATTTTCATCAGTTGTGGCAAAGAACGTGTTTCAGACGAGGTACTGAGGGTGATTTTGGAAAAATGCTTGTATTTCACAAGAACAAAGTAGAACTTTCACTGATCAACCATATTCAAGTAGTTTCAAACAGTTTATTCATTGGATTTAATGTGTAATTTTCATTTTCATCAGTTCTGGCCGAAAACGTGTTCCAGACGAGACACTGAGGGTGATTTTGGAAAAATGCTTGTATTTCACGAGAACAAACTGGTACTTTCACTGATCAATCACATACAATATGGTTTCAGCATGTTCAAGTACTTTCAACTTGTTTTTTCATTGGATTTAATGTGTAATTGTCATTTTCATCATTTTTGGCCAAAAACGTGTTCCAGACTGAGGGTGATTTTGGAAAAATGCTTGTATTTCACAAGAACAAAGTCGAACTTTCACTGATCAACCATATTCAAGTAGTTTCAAACTTTTTATTCATTGGATTTAATGTGTAATTGTCATTTTCATCATTTTTGGCCAAAAACGTGTTCCAGACGAGATACTGAGGGTGATTTTGGAAAAATGCTTGTATTTCACAAGAACAAAGTCGAATTTTCACTGATCAACCATATTCAAGTAGTTTCAAACAGTTTATTCATTGGATTTAATGTGTAATTTTCATTTTCATCAGTTGTGGCAAAAAACGTGTTCCAGACGAGGTACTGGGGGTGATTTTGGAAAAATGCTTGTATTTCACGAGATCAAACTTTTACTTTCACTGATCAACAACATACAATATGGTTTCAGCATGTTCAAGTACTTTCAACTTGTTTTTTCATTGGATTTAATGTGTAATTGTCATTTTCATCATTTTTGGCCAAAAACGTGTTCCAGACGAGATACTGAGTGTGATTTTTGAAAAATGTTCATATTTCACGAGAACAAACTCTGACTTTCACTGATCAACCATATTCAAGTAGTTTCAAACAGTTTATTCATTGGATTTAATGTGTAATTTTCATTTTCATCAGTTCTGGCCGAAAACGTGTTCCAGACGAGACACTGAGGGTGATTTTGGAAAAATGCTTGTATTTCACGAGAACAAACTGGTACTTTCACTGATCAATCACATACAATATGGTTTCAGCATGTTCAAGTACTTTCAACTTGTTTTTTCATTGGATTTAATGTGTAATTGTCATTTTCATCATTTTTGGCCAAAAACGTGTTCCAGACTGAGGGTGATTTTGGAAAAATGCTAGTATTTCACAAGAACAAAGTCGAACTGTCACTGATCAACCATATTCAAGTAGTTTCAAACTGTTTTTTCATTGGATTTAATTTGTAACTTTCATTTTCATCAGTTGTGGCAAAAAACGTGTTCCAGACGAGATACTGAGGGTGATTTTGGAAAAATGCTTGTATTTCACGAGAACAAACTGGTACGTTCACTGATCAATAACATACAATATGGTTTCAGCATGTTCAAGTACTTTCAACTTGTTTTTTCATTGGATTTAATGTGTAATTGTCATTTTCATAATTTTTGGCCAAAAATGTGTTCCAGACGAGATACTGAGTGTGATTTTTGAAAAATGTTCATATTTCACGAGAACAAACTCTGACTTTCACTGATCAACCATATTCAAGTAGTTTCAAACAGTTTTTTCATTGGATTTAATGTGTAATTGTCATTTTCATCATTTTTGGCCAAAAACGTGTTCCAGACGGAGACACTGAGGGTGATTTTGGAAAAATGCTTATATTTCACAAGAACAAAGTCGAACTTTCACTGATCAACCATATTCAAGTAGTTTCAAACTTTTTATTCATTGGATTTAATGTGTAATTTTCATTTTCATCAGTTGTGGCAAAGAACGTGTTTCAGACGAGGTACTGAGGGTGATTTTGGAAAAATGCTTGTATTTCACAAGAACAAAGTAGAACTTTCACTGATCAACCATATTCAAGTAGTTTCAAACTTTTTATTCATTGGATTTAATGTGTAATTTTCATTTTCATCAGTTGTGGCAAAGAACGTGTTCCAGACGAGGTACTGAGGGTGATTTTGGAAAAATGCTTGTATTTCACGAGATCAAACTTTTACTTTCACTGATCAACAACATACAATATGGTTTCAGCATGTTCAAGTACTTTCAACTTGTTTTTTCATTGGATTTAATGTGTAATTGTCATTTTCATCATTTTTGGCCAAAAACGTGTTCCAGACGAGATACTGAGTGTGATTTTTGAAAAATGTTCATATTTCACGAGAACAAACTCTGACTTTCACTGATCAACCATATTCAAGTAGTTTCAAACTTTTTATTCATTGGATTTAATGTGTAATTTTCATTTTCATCAGTTGTGGCAAAGAACGTGTTCCAGACGAGGTACTGAGGGTGATTTTGGAAAAATGCTTGTATTTCACGAGATCAAACTTTTACTTTCACTGATCAACAACATACAATATGGTTTCAGCATGTTCAAGTACTTTCAACTTGTTTTTTCATTGGATTTAATGTGTAATTGTCATTTTCATCATTTTTGGCCAAAAACGTGTTCCAGACGAGATACTGAGTGTGATTTTTGAAAAATGTTCATATTTCACGAGAACAAACTCTGACTTTCACTGATCAACCATATTCAAGTAGTTTCAAACTGTTTATTCATTGGATTTAATGTGTAATTTTCATTTTCATCAGTTCTGGCCGAAAACGTGTTCCAGACGAGACACTGAGGGTGATTTTGGAAAAATGCTTGTATTTCACGAGAACAAACTGGTACTTTCACTGATCAATCACATACAATATGGTTTCAGCATGTTCAAGTACTTTCAACTTGTTTTTTCATTGGATTTAATGTGTAATTGTCATTTTCATCATTTTTGGCCAAAAACGTGTTCCAGACTGAGGGTGATTTTGGAAAAATGCTAGTATTTCGCAAGAACAAAGTCGAACTTTCACTGATCAACCATATTCAAGTAGTTTCAAACTGTTTTTTCATTGGATTTAATTTGTAACTTTCATTTTCATCAGTTGTGGCAAAAAACGTGTTCCAGACGAGGTACTGGGGGTGATTTTGGAAAAATGCTTGTATTTCACGAGATCAAACTCGTACTTTCACTGATCAACCATATTCAAGTAGTTTCAAACAGTTTATTCATTGGATTTAATGTGTAATTTTCATTTTCATCAGTTGTGGCAAAAAACGTGTTCCAGACGAGGTACTGAGGGTGATTTTGGAAAAATGCTTGTATTTCACGAGATCAAACCTTTACTTTCACTGATCAACCACATACAATATGGATTCAGCATATTCAAGCAGTTTCAAGATATTTTTTCATTGGATTTAATTTGTATTTTTCATTTTCATCAGTTGTGGCAAAAAACGTGTTCCAGACGAGATACTGAGGGTGATTTTGGAAAAATGCTTGTATTTCACGAGAACAAACTGGTACGTTCACTGATCAATCACATACAATATGGTTTCAGCATGTTCAAGTACTTTCAACTTGTTTTTTCATTGGATTTAATGTGTAATTGTCATTTTCATCATTTTTGGCCAAAAACGTGTTCCAGACGAGATACTGAGGGTGATTTTGGAAAAATGCTTGTATTTCACAAGAACAAAGTCGAACTTTCACTGATCAACCATATTCAAGTAGTTTCAAACAGTTTATTCATTGGATTTAATGTGTAATTTTCATTTTCATCAGTTCTGGCCGAAAACGTGTTCCAGACGAGACACTGAGGGTGATTTTGGAAAAATGCTTGTATTTCACGAGAACAAACTGGTACTTTCACTGATCAATCACATACAATATGGTTTCAGCATGTTCAAGTACTTTCAACTTGTTTTTTCATTGGATTTAATGTGTAATTGTCATTTTCATCATTTTTGGCCAAAAACGTGTTCCAGACGAGATACTGAGTGTGATTTTTGAAAAATGTTCATATTTCACGAGAACAAACTCTGACTTTCACTGATCAACCATATTCAAGTAGTTTCAAACTTTTTATTCATTGGATTTAATGTGTAATTTTCATTTTCATCAGTTGTGGCAAAGAACGTGTTCCAGACGAGGTACTGAGGGTGATTTTGGAAAAATGCTTGTATTTCACGAGATCAAACTTTTACTTTCACTGATCAACAACATACAATATGGTTTCAGCATGTTCAAGTACTTTCAACTTGTTTTTTCATTGGATTTAATGTGTAATTGTCATTTTCATCATTTTTGGCCAAAAACGTGTTCCAGACGAGATACTGAGTGTGATTTTTGAAAAATGTTCATATTTCACGAGAACAAACTCTGACTTTCACTGATCAACCATATTCAAGTAGTTTCAAACTGTTTATTCATTTGATTTAATGTGTAATTTTCATTTTCATCAGTTCTGGCCGAAAACGTGTTCCAGACGAGACACTGAGGGTGATTTTGGAAAAATGCTTGTATTTCACGAGAACAAACTGGTACTTTCACTGATCAATCACATACAATATGGTTTCAGCATGTTCAAGTACTTTCAACTTGTTTTTTCATTGGATTTAATGTGTAATTGTCATTTTCATCATTTTTGGCCAAAAACGTGTTCCAGACTGAGGGTGATTTTGGAAAAATGCTAGTATTTCGCAAGAACAAAGTCGAACTTTCACTGATCAACCATATTCAAGTAGTTTCAAACTGTTTTTTCATTGGATTTAATTTGTAACTTTCATTTTCATCAGTTGTGGCAAAAAACGTGTTCCAGACGAGGTACTGGGGGTGATTTTGGAAAAATGCTTGTATTTCACGAGATCAAACTCGTACTTTCACTGATCAACCATATTCAAGTAGTTTCAAACAGTTTATTCATTGGATTTAATGTGTAATTTTCATTTTCATCAGTTGTGGCAAAAAACGTGTTCCAGACGAGGTACTCAGGGTGATTTTGGAAAAATGCTTGTATTTCACGAGATCAAACCTTTACTTTCACTGATCAACCAGATACAATATGGATTCAGCATATTCAAGCAGTTTCAAGATATTTTTTCATTGGATTTAATTTGTATTTTTCATTTTCATCAGTTGTGGCAAAAAACGTGTTCCAGACGAGATACTGAGGGTGATTTTGGAAAAATGCTTGTATTTCACGAGAACAAACTGGTACGTTCACTGATCAATCACATACAATATGGTTTCAGCATGTTCAAGTACTTTCAACTTGTTTTTTCATTGGATTTAATGTGTAATTGTCATTTTCATCATTTTTGGCCAAAAACGTGTTCCAGACGAGATACTGAGGGTGATTTTGGAAAAATGCTTGTATTTCACAAGAACAAAGTCGAACTTTCACTGATCAACCATATTCAAGTAGTTTCAAACAGTTTATTCATTGGATTTAATGTGTAATTTTCATTTTCATCAGTTCTGGCCGAAAACGTGTTCCAGACGAGACACTGAGGGTGATTTTGGAAAAATGCTTGTGTTTCACGAGAACAAACTGGTACTTTCACTGATCAATCACATACAATATGGTTTCAGCATGTTCAAGTACTTTCAACTTGTTTTTTCATTGGATTTAATGTGTAATTGTCATTTTCATCATTTTTGGCCAAAAACGTGTTCCAGACTGAGGGTGATTTTGGAAAAATGCTAGTATTTCGCAAGAACAAAGTCGAACTTTCACTGATCAACCATATTCAAGTAGTTTCAAACTGTTTTTTCATTGGATTTAATTTGTAACTTTCATTTTAATCAGTTGTGGCAAAAAACGTGTTCCAGACGAGGTACTGGGGGTGATTTTGGAAAAATGCTTGTATTTCACGAGAACAAACTGGTACTTTCACTGATCAATCACATACAATATGGTTTCAGCATGTTCAAGTACTTTCAACGTGTTTTTTCATTGGATTTAATGTGTAATTGTCATTTTCATCATTTTTGGCCAAAAACGTGTTCCAGACGAGATACTGAGGGTGATTTTGGAAAAATGCTTGTATTTCACGAGAACAAACTCTGACTTTCACTGATCAACCATATTCAAGTAGTTTCAAACTGTTTATTCATTGGATTTAATGTGTAATTTTCATTTTCATCAGTTCTGGCCGAAAACGTGTTCCAGACGAGACACTGAGGGTGATTTTGGAAAAATGCTTGTATTTCACGAGAACAAACTGGTACTTTCACTGATCAATCACATACAATATGGTTTCAGCATGTTCAAGTACTTTCAACTTGTTTTTTCATTGGATTTAATGTGTAATTGTCATTTTCATCATTTTTGGCCAAAAACGTGTTCCAGACTGAGGGTGATTTTGGAAAAATGCTAGTATTTCGCAAGAACAAAGTCGAACTTTCACTGATCAACCATATTCAAGTAGTTTCAAACTGTTTTTTCATTGGATTTAATTTGTAACTTTCATTTTCATCAGTTGTGGCAAAAAACGTGTTCCAGACGAGGTACTGGGGGTGATTTTGGAAAAATGCTTGTATTTCACGAGATCAAACTCGTACTTTCACTGATCAACCATATTCAAGTAGTTTCAAACAGTTTATTCATTGGATTTAATGTGTAATTTTCATTTTCATCAGTTGTGGCAAAAAACGTGTTCCAGACGAGGTACTGAGGGTGATTTTGGAAAAATGCTTGTATTTCACGAGATCAAACCTTTACTTTCAATGATCAACCACATACAATATGGATTCAGCATATTCAAGCAGTTTCAAGATATTTTTTCATTGGATTTAATTTGTATTTTTCATTTTCATCAGTTGTGGCAAAAAACGTGTTCCAGACGAGATACTGAGGGTGATTTTGGAAAAATGCTTGTATTTCACGAGAACAAACTGGTACGTTCACTGATCAATCACATACAATATGGTTTCAGCATGTTCAAGTACTTTCAACTTGTTTTTTCATTGGATTTAATGTGTAATTGTCATTTTCATCATTTTTGGCCAAAAACGTGTTCCAGACGAGATACTGAGGGTGATTTTGGAAAAATGCTTGTATTTCACAAGAACAAAGTCGAACTTTCACTGATCAACCATATTCAAGTAGTTTCAAACAGTTTATTCATTGGATTTAATGTGTAATTTTCATTTTCATCAGTTCTGGCCGAAAACGTGTTCCAGACGAGACACTGAGGGTGATTTTGGAAAAATGCTTGTATTTCACGAGAACAAACTGGTACTTTCACTGATCAATCACATACAATATGGTTTCAGCATGTTCAAGTACTTTCAACTTGTTTTTTCATTGGATTTAATGTGTAATTGTCATTTTCATCATTTTTGGCCAAAAACGTGTTCCAGACTGAGGGTGATTTTGGAAAAATGCTAGTATTTCGCAAGAACAAAGTCGAACTTTCACTGATCAACCATATTCAAGTAGTTTCAAACTGTTTTTTCATTGGATTTAATTTGTAACTTTCATTTTAATCAGTTGTGGCAAAAAACGTGTTCCAGACGAGGTACTAGGGGTGATTTTGGAAAAATGCTTGTATTTCACGAGAACAAACTGGTACTTTCACTGATCAATCACATACAATATGGTTTCAGCATGTTCAAGTACTTTCAACTTGTTTTTTCATTGGATTTAATGTGTAATTGTCATTTTCATCATTTTTGGCCAAAAACGTGTTCCAGACTGAGGGTGATTTTGGAAAAATGCTAGTATTTCACAAGAACAAAGTCGAACTGTCACTGATCAACCATATTCAAGTAGTTTCAAACTGTTTTTTCATTGGATTTAATTTGTAACTTTCATTTTCATCAGTTGTGGCAAAAAACGTGTTCCAGACGAGATACTGAGGGTGATTTTGGAAAAATGCTTGTATTTCACGAGAACAAACTGGTACGTTCACTGATCAATCACATACAATATGGTTTCAGCATGTTCAAGTACTTTCAACTTGTTTTTTCATTGGATTTAATGTGTAATTGTCATTTTCATCATTTTTGGCCAAAAACGTGTTCCAGACTGAGGGTGATTTTGGAAAAATGCTAGTATTTCGCAAGAACAAAGTCGAACTTTCACTGATCAACCATATTCAAGTAGTTTCAAACTGTTTTTTCATTGGATTTAATTTGTAACTTTCATTTTAATCAGTTGTGGCAAAAAACGTGTTCCAGACGAGGTACTGGGGGTGATTTTGGAAAAATGCTTGTATTTCACGAGAACAAACTGGTACTTTCACTGATCAATCACATACAATATGGTTTCAGCATGTTCAAGTACTTTCAACGTGTTTTTTCATTGGATTTAATGTGTAATTGTCATTTTCATCATTTTTGGCCAAAAACGTGTTCCAGACGAGATACTGAGGGTGATTTTGGAAAAATGCTTGTATTTCACAAGAACAAAGTCGAACTTTCACTGATCAACCATATTCAAGTAGTTTCAAACTTTTTATTCATTGGATTTAATGTGTAATTTTCATTTTCATCAGTTGTGGCAAAGAACGTGTTCCAGACGAGGTACTGAGGGTGATTTTGGAAAAATGCTTGTATTTCACGAGATCAAACTTTTACTTTCACTGATCAACAACATACAATATGGTTTCAGCATGTTCAAGTACTTTCAACTTGTTTTTTCATTGGATTTAATGTGTAATTGTCATTTTCATCATTTTTGGCCAAAAACGTGTTCCAGACGAGATACTGAGTGTGATTTTTGAAAAATGTTCATATTTCACGAGAACAAACTCTGACTTTCACTGATCAACCATATTCAAGTAGTTTCAAACTTTTTATTCATTGGATTTAATGTGTAATTTTCATTTTCATCAGTTGTGGCAAAGAACGTGTTCCAGACGAGGTACTGAGGGTGATTTTGGAAAAATGCTTGTATTTCACGAGATCAAACTTTTACTTTCACTGATCAACAACATACAATATGGTTTCAGCATGTTCAAGTACTTTCAACTTGTTTTTTCATTGGATTTAATGTGTAATTGTCATTTTCATCATTTTTGGCCAAAAACGTGTTCCAGACGAGATACTGAGTGTGATTTTTGAAAAATGTTCATATTTCACGAGAACAAACTCTGACTTTCACTGATCAACCATATTCAAGTAGTTTCAAACTTTTTATTCATTGGATTTAATGTGTAATTTTCATTTTCATCAGTTGTGGCAAAGAACGTGTTCCAGACGAGGTACTGAGGGTGATTTTGGAAAAATGCTTGTATTTCACGAGATCAAACTTTTACTTTCACTGATCAACAACATACAATATGGTTTCAGCATGTTCAAGTACTTTCAACTTGTTTTTTCATTGGATTTAATGTGTAATTGTCATTTTCATCATTTTTGGCCAAAAACGTGTTCCAGACGAGATACTGAGTGTGATTTTTGAAAAATGTTCATATTTCACGAGAACAAACTCTGACTTTCACTGATCAACCATATTCAAGTAGTTTCAAACTGTTTATTCATTGGATTTAATGTGTAATTTTCATTTTCATCAGTTCTGGCCGAAAACGTGTTCCAGACGAGACACTGAGGGTGATTTTGGAAAAATGCTTGTATTTCACGAGAACAAACTGGTACTTTCACTGATCAATCACATACAATATGGTTTCAGCATGTTCAAGTACTTTCAACTTGTTTTTTCATTGGATTTAATGTGTAATTGTCATTTTCATCATTTTTGGCCAAAAACGTGTTCCAGACTGAGGGTGATTTTGGAAAAATGCTAGTATTTCGCAAGAACAAAGTCGAACTTTCACTGATCAACCATATTCAAGTAGTTTCAAACTGTTTTTTCATTGGATTTAATTTGTAACTTTCATTTTCATCAGTTGTGGCAAAAAACGTGTTCCAGACGAGGTACTGGGGGTGATTTTGGAAAAATGCTTGTATTTCACGAGATCAAACTCGTACTTTCACTGATCAACCATATTCAAGTAGTTTCAAACAGTTTATTCATTGGATTTAATGTGTAATTTTCATTTTCATCAGTTGTGGCAAAAAACGTGTTCCAGACGAGGTACTGAGGGTGATTTTGGAAAAATGCTTGTATTTCACGAGATCAAACCTTTACTTTCACTGATCAACCACATACAATATGGATTCAGCATATTCAAGCAGTTTCAAGATATTTTTTCATTGGATTTAATTTGTATTTTTCATTTTCATCAGTTGTGGCAAAAAACGTGTTCCAGACGAGATACTGAGGGTGATTTTGGAAAAATGCTTGTATTTCACGAGAACAAACTGGTACGTTCACTGATCAATCACATACAATATGGTTTCAGCATGTTCAAGTACTTTCAACTTGTTTTTTCATTGGATTTAATGTGTAATTGTCATTTTCATCATTTTTGGCCAAAAACGTGTTCCAGACGAGATACTGAGGGTGATTTTGGAAAAATGCTTGTATTTCACAAGAACAAAGTCGAACTTTCACTGATCAACCATATTCAAGTAGTTTCAAACAGTTTATTCATTGGATTTAATGTGTAATTTTCATTTTCATCAGTTCTGGCCGAAAACGTGTTCCAGACGAGACACTGAGGGTGATTTTGGAAAAATGCTTGTATTTCACGAGAACAAACTGGTACTTTCACTGATCAATCACATACAATATGGTTTCAGCATGTTCAAGTACTTTCAACTTGTTTTTTCATTGGATTTAATGTGTAATTGTCATTTTCATCATTTTTGGCCAAAAACGTGTTCCAGACGAGATACTGAGTGTGATTTTTGAAAAATGTTCATATTTCACGAGAACAAACTCTGACTTTCACTGATCAACCATATTCAAGTAGTTTCAAACTTTTTATTCATTGGATTTAATGTGTAATTTTCATTTTCATCAGTTGTGGCAAAGAACGTGTTCCAGACGAGGTACTGAGGGTGATTTTGGAAAAATGCTTGTATTTCACGAGATCAAACTTTTACTTTCACTGATCAACAACATACAATATGGTTTCAGCATGTTCAAGTACTTTCAACTTGTTTTTTCATTGGATTTAATGTGTAATTGTCATTTTCATCATTTTTGGCCAAAAACGTGTTCCAGACGAGATACTGAGTGTGATTTTTGAAAAATGTTCATATTTCACGAGAACAAACTCTGACTTTCACTGATCAACCATATTCAAGTAGTTTCAAACTGTTTATTCATTTGATTTAATGTGTAATTTTCATTTTCATCAGTTCTGGCCGAAAACGTGTTCCAGACGAGACACTGAGGGTGATTTTGGAAAAATGCTTGTATTTCACGAGAACAAACTGGTACTTTCACTGATCAATCACATACAATATGGTTTCAGCATGTTCAAGTACTTTCAACTTGTTTTTTCATTGGATTTAATGTGTAATTGTCATTTTCATCATTTTTGGCCAAAAACGTGTTCCAGACTGAGGGTGATTTTGGAAAAATGCTAGTATTTCGCAAGAACAAAGTCGAACTTTCACTGATCAACCATATTCAAGTAGTTTCAAACTGTTTTTTCATTGGATTTAATTTGTAACTTTCATTTTCATCAGTTGTGGCAAAAAACGTGTTCCAGACGAGGTACTGGGGGTGATTTTGGAAAAATGCTTGTATTTCACGAGATCAAACTCGTACTTTCACTGATTAACCATATTCAAGTAGTTTCAAACAGTTTATTCATTGGATTTAATGTGTAATTTTCATTTTCATCAGTTGTGGCAAAAAACGTGTTCCAGACGAGGTACTCAGGGTGATTTTGGAAAAATGCTTGTATTTCACGAGATCAAACCTTTACTTTCACTGATCAACCAGATACAATATGGATTCAGCATATTCAAGCAGTTTCAAGATATTTTTTCATTGGATTTAATTTGTATTTTTCATTTTCATCAGTTGTGGCAAAAAACGTGTTCCAGACGAGATACTGAGGGTGATTTTGGAAAAATGCTTGTATTTCACGAGAACAAACTGGTACGTTCACTGATCAATCACATACAATATGGTTTCAGCATGTTCAAGTACTTTCAACTTGTTTTTTCATTGGATTTAATGTGTAATTGTCATTTTCATCATTTTTGGCCAAAAACGTGTTCCAGACGAGATACTGAGGGTGATTTTGGAAAAATGCTTGTATTTCACAAGAACAAAGTCGAACTTTCACTGATCAACCATATTCAAGTAGTTTCAAACAGTTTATTCATTGGATTTAATGTGTAATTTTCATTTTCATCAGTTCTGGCCGAAAACGTGTTCCAGACGAGACACTGAGGGTGATTTTGGAAAAATGCTTGTGTTTCACGAGAACAAACTGGTACTTTCACTGATCAATCACATACAATATGGTTTCAGCATGTTCAAGTACTTTCAACTTGTTTTTTCATTGGATTTAATGTGTAATTGTCATTTTCATCATTTTTGGCCAAAAACGTGTTCCAGACTGAGGGTGATTTTGGAAAAATGCTAGTATTTCGCAAGAACAAAGTCGAACTTTCACTGATCAACCATATTCAAGTAGTTTCAAACTGTTTTTTCATTGGATTTAATTTGTAACTTTCATTTTAATCAGTTGTGGCAAAAAACGTGTTCCAGACGAGGTACTGGGGGTGATTTTGGAAAAATGCTTGTATTTCACGAGAACAAACTGGTACTTTCACTGATCAATCACATACAATATGGTTTCAGCATGTTCAAGTACTTTCAACGTGTTTTTTCATTGGATTTAATGTGTAATTGTCATTTTCATCATTTTTGGCCAAAAACGTGTTCCAGACGAGATACTGAGGGTGATTTTGGAAAAATGCTTGTATTTCACGAGAACAAACTCTGACTTTCACTGATCAACCATATTCAAGTAGTTTCAAACTGTTTATTCATTGGATTTAATGTGTAATTTTCATTTTCATCAGTTCTGGCCGAAAACGTGTTCCAGACGAGACACTGAGGGTGATTTTGGAAAAATGCTTGTATTTCACGAGAACAAACTGGTACTTTCACTGATCAATCACATACAATATGGTTTCAGCATGTTCAAGTACTTTCAACTTGTTTTTTCATTGGATTTAATGTGTAATTGTCATTTTCATCATTTTTGGCCAAAAACGTGTTCCAGACTGAGGGTGATTTTGGAAAAATGCTAGTATTTCGCAAGAACAAAGTCGAACTTTCACTGATCAACCATATTCAAGTAGTTTCAAACTGTTTTTTCATTGGATTTAATTTGTAACTTTCATTTTCATCAGTTGTGGCAAAAAACGTGTTCCAGACGAGGTACTGGGGGTGATTTTGGAAAAATGCTTGTATTTCACGAGATCAAACTCGTACTTTCACTGATCAACCATATTCAAGTAGTTTCAAACAGTTTATTCATTGGATTTAATGTGTAATTTTCATTTTCATCAGTTGTGGCAAAAAACGTGTTCCAGACGAGGTACTGAGGGTGATTTTGGAAAAATGCTTGTATTTCACGAGATCAAACCTTTACTTTCAATGATCAACCACATACAATATGGATTCAGCATATTCAAGCAGTTTCAAGATATTTTTTCATTGGATTTAATTTGTATTTTTCATTTTCATCAGTTGTGGCAAAAAACGTGTTCCAGACGAGATACTGAGGGTGATTTTGGAAAAATGCTTGTATTTCACGAGAACAAACTGGTACGTTCACTGATCAATCACATACAATATGGTTTCAGCATGTTCAAGTACTTTCAACTTGTTTTTTCATTGGATTTAATGTGTAATTGTCATTTTCATCATTTTTGGCCAAAAACGTGTTCCAGACGAGATACTGAGGGTGATTTTGGAAAAATGCTTGTATTTCACAAGAACAAAGTCGAACTTTCACTGATCAACCATATTCAAGTAGTTTCAAACAGTTTATTCATTGGATTTAATGTGTAATTTTCATTTTCATCAGTTCTGGCCGAAAACGTGTTCCAGACGAGACACTGAGGGTGATTTTGGAAAAATGCTTGTATTTCACGAGAACAAACTGGTACTTTCACTGATCAATCACATACAATATGGTTTCAGCATGTTCAAGTACTTTCAACTTGTTTTTTCATTGGATTTAATGTGTAATTGTCATTTTCATCATTTTTGGCCAAAAACGTGTTCCAGACTGAGGGTGATTTTGGAAAAATGCTAGTATTTCGCAAGAACAAAGTCGAACTTTCACTGATCAACCATATTCAAGTAGTTTCAAACTGTTTTTTCATTGGATTTAATTTGTAACTTTCATTTTAATCAGTTGTGGCAAAAAACGTGTTCCAGACGAGGTACTAGGGGTGATTTTGGAAAAATGCTTGTATTTCACGAGAACAAACTGGTACTTTCACTGATCAATCACATACAATATGGTTTCAGCATGTTCAAGTACTTTCAACTTGTTTTTTCATTGGATTTAATGTGTAATTGTCATTTTCATCATTTTTGGCCAAAAACGTGTTCCAGACTGAGGGTGATTTTGGAAAAATGCTAGTATTTCACAAGAACAAAGTCGAACTGTCACTGATCAACCATATTCAAGTAGTTTCAAACTGTTTTTTCATTGGATTTAATTTGTAACTTTCATTTTCATCAGTTGTGGCAAAAAACGTGTTCCAGACGAGATACTGAGGGTGATTTTGGAAAAATGCTTGTATTTCACGAGAACAAACTGGTACGTTCACTGATCAATCACATACAATATGGTTTCAGCATGTTCAAGTACTTTCAACTTGTTTTTTCATTGGATTTAATGTGTAATTGTCATTTTCATCATTTTTGGCCAAAAACGTGTTCCAGACGAGATACTGAGGGTGATTTTGGAAAAATGCTTGTATTTCACAAGAACAAAGTCGAACTTTCACTGATCAACCATATTCAAGTAGTTTCAAACAGTTTATTCATTGGATTTAATGTGTAATTTTCATTTTCATCAGTTCTGGCCGAAAACGTGTTCCAGACGAGACACTGAGGGTGATTTTGGAAAAATGCTTGTATTTCACGAGAAC
Organism: Lipophrys pholis; assembly: GCF_963383615.2. NCBI lineage: Eukaryota > Metazoa > Chordata > Actinopteri > Blenniiformes > Blenniidae > Lipophrys > Lipophrys pholis. The sequence continues at coordinate 31,154,549 of NC_137638.1, forward strand.
AAACTGGTACTTTCACTGATCAATCACATACAATATGGTTTCAGCATGTTCAAGTACTTTCAACTTGTTTTTTCATTGGATTTAATGTGTAATTGTCATTTTCATCATTTTTGGCCAAAAACGTGTTCCAGACTGAGGGTGATTTTGGAAAAATGCTAGTATTTCGCAAGAACAAAGTCGAACTTTCACTGATCAACCATATTCAAGTAGTTTCAAACTGTTTTTTCATTGGATTTAATTTGTAACTTTCATTTTAATCAGTTGTGGCAAAAAACGTGTTCCAGACGAGGTACTGGGGGTGATTTTGGAAAAATGCTTGTATTTCACGAGAACAAACTGGTACTTTCACTGATCAATCACATACAATATGGTTTCAGCATGTTCAAGTACTTTCAACGTGTTTTTTCATTGGATTTAATGTGTAATTGTCATTTTCATCATTTTTGGCCAAAAACGTGTTCCAGACGAGATACTGAGGGTGATTTTGGAAAAATGCTTGTATTTCACAAGAACAAAGTCGAACTTTCACTGATCAACCATATTCAAGTAGTTTCAAACTTTTTATTCATTGGATTTAATGTGTAATTTTCATTTTCATCAGTTGTGGCAAAGAACGTGTTCCAGACGAGGTACTGAGGGTGATTTTGGAAAAATGCTTGTATTTCACGAGATCAAACTTTTACTTTCACTGATCAACAACATACAATATGGTTTCAGCATGTTCAAGTACTTTCAACTTGTTTTTTCATTGGATTTAATGTGTAATTGTCATTTTCATCATTTTTGGCCAAAAACGTGTTCCAGACGAGATACTGAGTGTGATTTTTGAAAAATGTTCATATTTCACGAGAACAAACTCTGACTTTCACTGATCAACCATATTCAAGTAGTTTCAAACTTTTTATTCATTGGATTTAATGTGTAATTTTCATTTTCATCAGTTGTGGCAAAGAACGTGTTCCAGACGAGGTACTGAGGGTGATTTTGGAAAAATGCTTGTATTTCACGAGATCAAACTTTTACTTTCACTGATCAACAACATACAATATGGTTTCAGCATGTTCAAGTACTTTCAACTTGTTTTTTCATTGGATTTAATGTGTAATTGTCATTTTCATCATTTTTGGCCAAAAACGTGTTCCAGACGAGATACTGAGTGTGATTTTTGAAAAATGTTCATATTTCACGAGAACAAACTCTGACTTTCACTGATCAACCATATTCAAGTAGTTTCAAACTGTTTATTCATTGGATTTAATGTGTAATTTTCATTTTCATCAGTTCTGGCCGTAAACGTGTTCCAGACGAGACACTGAGGGTGATTTTGGAAAAATGCTTGTATTTCACGAGAACAAACTGGTACTTTCACTGATCAATCACATACAATATGGTTTCAGCATGTTCAAGTACTTTCAACTTGTTTTTTCATTGGATTTAATGTGTAATTGTCATTTTCATCATTTTTGGCCAAAAACGTGTTCCAGACTGAGGGTGATTTTGGAAAAATGCTAGTATTTCGCAAGAACAAAGTCGAACTTTCACTGATCAACCATATTCAAGTAGTTTCAAACTGTTTTTTCATTGGATTTAATTTGTAACTTTCATTTTCATCAGTTGTGGCAAAAAACGTGTTCCAGACGAGGTACTGGGGGTGATTTTGGAAAAATGCTTGTATTTCACGAGATCAAACTCGTACTTTCACTGATCAACCATATTCAAGTAGTTTCAAACAGTTTATTCATTGGATTTAATGTGTAATTTTCATTTTCATCAGTTGTGGCAAAAAACGTGTTCCAGACGAGGTACTGAGGGTGATTTTGGAAAAATGCTTGTATTTCACGAGATCAAACCTTTACTTTCACTGATCAACCAGATACAATATGGATTCAGCATATTCAAGCAGTTTCAAGATATTTTTTCATTGGATTTAATTTGTATTTTTCATTTTCATCAGTTGTGGCAAAAAACGTGTTCCAGACGAGATACTGAGGGTGATTTTGGAAAAATGCTTGTATTTCACGAGAACAAACTGGTACGTTCACTGATCAATCACATACAATATGGTTTCAGCATGTTCAAGTACTTTCAACTTGTTTTTTCATTGGATTTAATGTGTAATTGTCATGTTCATCATTTTTGGCCAAAAACGTGTTCCAGACGAGATACTGAGGGTGATTTTGGAAAAATGCTTGTATTTCACAAGAACAAAGTCGAACTTTCACTGATCAACCATATTCAAGTAGTTTCAAACAGTTTATTCATTGGATTTAATGTGTAATTTTCATTTTCATCAGTTCTGGCCGAAAACGTGTTCCAGACGAGACACTGAGGGTGATTTTGGAAAAATGCTTGTATTTCACGAGAACAAACTGGTACTTTCACTGATCAATCACATACAATATGGTTTCAGCATGTTCAAGTACTTTCAACTTGTTTTTTCATTGGATTTAATGTGTAATTGTCATTTTCATCATTTTTGGCCAAAAACGTGTTCCAGACTGAGGGTGATTTTGGAAAAATGCTAGTATTTCGCAAGAACAAAGTCGAACTTTCACTGATCAACCATATTCAAGTAGTTTCAAACTGTTTTTTCATTGGATTTAATTTGTAACTTTCATTTTAATCAGTTGTGGCAAAAAACGTGTTCCAGACGAGGTACTGGGGGTGATTTTGGAAAAATGCTTGTATTTCACGAGAACAAACTGGTACTTTCACTGATCAATCACATACAATATGGTTTCAGCATGTTCAAGTACTTTCAACGTGTTTTTTCATTGGATTTAATGTGTAATTGTCATTTTCATCATTTTTGGCCAAAAACGTGTTCCAGACGAGATACTGAGGGTGATTTTGGAAAAATGCTTGTATTTCACAAGAACAAAGTCGAACTTTCACTGATCAACCATATTCAAGTAGTTTCAAACTTTTTATTCATTGGATTTAATGTGTAATTTTCATTTTCATCAGTTGTGGCAAAGAACGTGTTCCAGACGAGGTACTGAGGGTGATTTTGGAAAAATGCTTGTATTTCACGAGATCAAACTTTTACTTTCACTGATCAACAACATACAATATGGTTTCAGCATGTTCAAGTACTTTCAACTTGTTTTTTCATTGGATTTAATGTGTAATTGTCATTTTCATCATTTTTGGCCAAAAACGTGTTCCAGACGAGATACTGAGTGTGATTTTTGAAAAATGTTCATATTTCACGAGAACAAACTCTGACTTTCACTGATCAACCATATTCAAGTAGTTTCAAACTTTTTATTCATTGGATTTAATGTGTAATTTTCATTTTCATCAGTTCTGGCCGAAAACGTGTTCCAGACGAGATACTGAGGGTGATTTTGGAAAAATGCTTGTATTTCACGAGAACAAACTGGTACGTTCACTGATCAATCACATACAATATGGTTTCAGCATGTTCAAGTACTTTCAACTTGTTTTTTCATTGGATTTAATGTGTAATTGTCATTTTCATCATTTTTGGCCAAAAACGTGTTCCAGACTGAGGGTGATTTTGGAAAAATGCTAGTATTTCGCAAGAACAAAGTCGAACTTTCACTGATCAACCATATTCAAGTAGTTTCAAACTGTTTTTTCATTGGATTTAATTTGTAACTTTCATTTTCATCAGTTGTGGCAAAAAACGTGTTCCAGACGAGGTACTGGGGGTGATTTTGGAAAAATGCTTGTATTTCACGAGATCAAACTCGTACTTTCACTGATCAACCATATTCAAGTAGTTTCAAACAGTTTATTCATTGGATTTAATGTGTAATTTTCATTTTCATCAGTTGTGGCAAAAAACGTGTTCCAGACGAGGTACTGAGGGTGATTTTGGAAAAATGCTTGTATTTCACGAGATCAAACCTTTACTTTCACTGATCAACCAGATACAATATGGATTCAGCATATTCAAGCAGTTTCAAGATATTTTTTCATTGGATTTAATTTGTATTTTTCATTTTCATCAGTTGTGGCAAAAAACGTGTTCCAGACGAGATACTGAGGGTGATTTTGGAAAAATGCTTGTATTTCACAAGAACAAACTGGTACGTTCACTGATCAATCACATACAATATGGTTTCAGCATGTTCAAGTACTTTCAACTTGTTTTTTCATTGGATTTAATGTGTAATTGTCATTTTCATCATTTTTGGCCAAAAACGTGTTCCAGACGAGATACTGAGGGTGATTTTGGAAAAATGCTTGTATTTCACAAGAACAAAGTCGAACTTTCACTGATCAACCATATTCAAGTAGTTTCAAACAGTTTATTCATTGGATTTAATGTGTAATTTTCATTTTCATCAGTTCTGGCCGAAAACGTGTTCCAGACGAGACACTGAGGGTGATTTTGGAAAAATGCTTGTATTTCACGAGAACAAACTGGTACTTTCACTGATCAATCACATACAATATGGTTTCAGCATGTTCAAGTACTTTCAACTTGTTTTTTCATTGGATTTAATGTGTAATTGTCATTTTCATCATTTTTGGCCAAAAACGTGTTCCAGACTGAGGGTGATTTTGGAAAAATGCTAGTATTTCGCAAGAACAAAGTCGAACTTTCACTGATCAACCATATTCAAGTAGTTTCAAACTGTTTTTTCATTGGATTTAATTTGTAACTTTCATTTTAATCAGTTGTGGCAAAAAACGTGTTCCAGACGAGGTACTGGGGGTGATTTTGGAAAAATGCTTGTATTTCACGAGAACAAACTGGTACTTTCACTGATCAATCACATACAATATGGTTTCAGCATGTTCAAGTACTTTCAACGTGTTTTTTCATTGGATTTAATGTGTAATTGTCATTTTCATCATTTTTGGCCAAAAACGTGTTCCAGACGAGATACTGAGGGTGATTTTGGAAAAATGCTTGTATTTCACAAGAACAAAGTCGAACTTTCACTGATCAACCATATTCAAGTAGTTTCAAACTTTTTATTCATTGGATTTAATGTGTAATTTTCATTTTCATCAGTTGTGGCAAAGAACGTGTTCCAGACGAGGTACTGAGGGTGATTTTGGAAAAATGCTTGTATTTCACGAGATCAAACTTTTACTTTCACTGATCAACAACATACAATATGGTTTCAGCATGTTCAAGTACTTTCAACTTGTTTTTTCATTGGATTTAATGTGTAATTGTCATTTTCATCATTTTTGGCCAAAAACGTGTTCCAGACGAGATACTGAGTGTGATTTTTGAAAAATGTTCATATTTCACGAGAACAAACTCTGACTTTCACTGATCAACCATATTCAAGTAGTTTCAAACTTTTTATTCATTGGATTTAATGTGTAATTTTCATTTTCATCAGTTCTGGCCGAAAACGTGTTCCAGACGAGACACTGAGGGTGATTTTGGAAAAATGCTTGTATTTCACGAGAACAAACTGGTACTTTCACTGATCAATCACATACAATATGGTTTCAGCATGTTCAAGTACTTTCAACTTGTTTTTTCATTGGATTTAATGTGTAATTGTCATTTTCATCATTTTTGGCCAAAAACGTGTTCCAGACTGAGGGTGATTTTGGAAAAATGCTAGTATTTCGCAAGAACAAAGTCGAACTTTCACTGATCAACCATATTCAAGTAGTTTCAAACTGTTTTTTCATTGGATTTAATTTGTAACTTTCATTTTCATCAGTTGTGGCAAAAAACGTGTTCCAGACGAGGTACTGGGGGTGATTTTGGAAAAATGCTTGTATTTCACGAGATCAAACTCGTACTTTCACTGATCAACCATATTCAAGTAGTTTCAAACAGTTTATTCATTGGATTTAATGTGTAATTTTCATTTTCATCAGTTGTGGCAAAAAACGTGTTCCAGACGAGGTACTGAGGGTGATTTTGGAAAAATGCTTGTATTTCACGAGATCAAACCTTTACTTTCACTGATCAACCAGATACAATATGGATTCAGCATATTCAAGCAGTTTCAAGATATTTTTTCATTGGATTTAATTTGTATTTTTCATTTTCATCAGTTGTGGCAAAAAACGTGTTCCAGACGAGATACTGAGGGTGATTTTGGAAAAATGCTTGTATTTCACGAGAACAAACTGGTACGTTCACTGATCAATCACATACAATATGGTTTCAGCATGTTCAAGTACTTTCAACTTGTTTTTTCATTGGATTTAATGTGTAATTGTCATTTTCATCATTTTTGGCCAAAAACGTGTTCCAGACGAGATACTGAGGGTGATTTTGGAAAAATGCTTGTATTTCACAAGAACAAAGTCGAACTTTCACTGATCAACCATATTCAAGTAGTTTCAAACTGTTTTTTCATTGGATTTAATTTGTAACTTTCATTTTCATCAGTTGTGGCAAAAAACGTGTTCCAGACGAGGTACTGGGGGTGATTTTGGAAAAATGCTTGTATTTCACGAGATCAAACTCGTACTTTCACTGATCAACCATATTCAAGTAGTTTCAAACAGTTTATTCATTGGATTTAATGTGTAATTTTCATTTTCATCAGTTGTGGCAAAAAACGTGTTCCAGACGAGGTACTGAGGGTGATTTTGGAAAAATGCTTGTATTTCACGAGATCAAACCTTTACTTTCACTGATCAACCACATACAATATGGATTCAGCATATTCAAGCAGTTTCAAGATATTTTTTCATTGGATTTAATTTGTATTTTTCATTTTCATCAGTTCTGGCCGAAAACGTCTTCCAGACGAGACACTGAGGGTGATTTTGGAAAAATGCTAGTATTTCACAAGAACAAAGTCGAACTTTCACTGATCAACCACATTACAATATGGATTCAGCATATTCAAGCAGTTTCAAGATATTTTTTCATTGGATTTAATTTGTATTTTTCATTTTCATCAGTTCTGGCCGAAAACGTGTTCCAGACGGAGACACTGATGGTGATTTTGGAAAAATGCTTATATTTCACAAGATCAAACTTTTACTTTCGCTGATCAACCACATACAATATGGTTTCAGCATGTTCAAGTATTTTCAACTTGTTTCTTCATTGGATTTAATGTGTAACTGTCATTTTCATCATTTTTGGCCAAAAACGTGTTCCAGACGAGATACTGAGGGTGATTTTGGAAAAATGCTTGTATTTCACAAGAACAAAGTCGAACTTTCACTGATCAACCATATTCAAGTAGTTTCAAACTTTTTATTCATTGGATTTAATGTGTAATTTTCATTTTCATCAGTTGTGGCAAAGAACGTGTTCCAGACGAGGTACTGAGGGTGATTTTGGAAAAATGCTTGTATTTCACAAGAACAAAGTCGAACTTTCACTGATCAACCATATTCAAGTAGTTTCAAACTTTTTATTCATTGGATTTAATGTGTAATTTTCATTTTCATCAGTTGTGGCAAAAAACGTGTTCCAGACGAGGTACTGGGGGTGATTTTGGAAAAATGCTTGTATTTCACGAGAACAAACTGGTACTTTCACTGATCAATCACATACAATATGGTTTCAGCATGTTCAAGTACTTTCAACTAGTTTTTTCATTGGATTTAATGTGTAATTGTCATTTTCATCATTTTTGGCCAAAAACGTGTTCCAGACGAGATACTGAGGGTGATTTTGGAAAAATGCTAGTATTTCACAAGAACAAAGTCGAACTTTCACTGATCAACCATATTCAAGTAGTTTCAAACTGTTTTTTCATTGGATTTAATTTGTAACTTTCCTTTTCATCAGTTGAGGCAAAAAACGTGTTCCAGACGAGATACTGAGGGTGATTTTGGAAAAATGCTTGTATTTCACAAGAACAAAGTCGAACTTTCACTGATCAACCATATTCAAGCTGTTTCAAGATATTTTTTCATTGGATTTAATGTGACATTCTCATTTTCATCAGTTCTGGCCGAAAACGTGTTCCAGACGGAGACACTGATGGTGATTTTGGAAAAATGCTTATATTTCACAAGATCAAACTTTTACTTTCGCTGATCAACCACATACAATATGGTTTCAGCATGTTCAAGTATTTTCAACTTGTTTCTTCATTGGATTTAATGTGTAACTGTCATTTTCATCATTTTTGGCCAAAAACGTGTTCCAGACGAGATACTGAGGGTGATTTTGGAAAAATGCTTGTATTTCACAAGAACAAAGTCGAACTTTCACTGATCAACCATATTCAAGTAGTTTCAAACTTTTTATTCATTGGATTTAATGTGTAATTTTCATTTTCATCAGTTGTGGCAAAGAACGTGTTCCAGACGAGGTACTGAGGGTGATTTTGGAAAAATGCTTGTATTTCACAAGAACAAAGTCGAACTTTCACTGATCAACCATATTCAAGTAGTTTCAAACTTTTTATTCATTGGATTTAATGTGTAATTTTCATTTTCATCAGTTGTGGCAAAAAACGTGTTCCAGACGAGGTACTGGGGGTGATTTTGGAAAAATGCTTGTATTTCACGAGAACAAACTGGTACTTTCACTGATCAATCACATACAATATGGTTTCAGCATGTTCAAGTACTTTCAACTAGTTTTTTCATTGGATTTAATGTGTAATTGTCATTTTCATCATTTTTGGCCAAAAACGTGTTCCAGACGAGATACTGAGGGTGATTTTGGAAAAATGCTAGTATTTCACAAGAACAAAGTCGAACTTTCACTGATCAACCATATTCAAGTAGTTTCAACTTGTTTCTTCATTGGATTTAATGTGTAACTGTCATTTTCATCATTTTTGGCCAAAAACGTGTTCCAGACGAGATACTGAGGGTGATTTTGGAAAAATGCTTATATTTCACAAGATCAAACTTTTACTTTCGCTGATCAACCACATACAATATGGTTTCAGCATGTTCAAGTATTTTCAACTTGTTTCTTCATTGGATTTAATGTGTAACTGTCATTTTCATCATTTTTGGCCAAAAACGTGTTCCAGACGAGATACTGAGGGTGATTTTGGAAAAATGCTTGTATTTCACAAGAACAAAGTCGAACTTTCACTGATCAACCATATTCAAGCTGTTTCAAACTGTTTTTTCATTGGATTTAATTTGTAACTTTCCTTTTCATCAGTTGAGGCAAAAAACGTGTTCCAGACGAGATACTGAGGGTGATTTTGGAAAAATGCTTGTATTTCACAAGAACAAAGTCGAACTTTCACTGATCAACCATATTCAAGTAGTTTCAAACTGTTTTTTCATTGGATTTAATTTGTAACTTTCCTTTTCATCAGTTGTGGCAAAAAACGTGTTCCAGACGAGATACTGAGGGTGATTTTGGAAAAATGCTTGTATTTCACAAGAACAAAGTCGAACTTTCACTGATCAACCATATTCAAGCTGTTTCAAGATATTCTTTCATTGGATTTAATGTGACATTCTCATTTTCATCAGTTCTGGCCGAAAACGTGTTCCAGACGAGACACTGAGGGTGATTTTGGAAAAATGCTTCTATTTCACGAGATCAAACTTTTACTTTCACTGATCAACCACATACAATATGGTTTCAGCATGTTCAAGTACTTTCAACTTGTTTTTTCATTGGATTTAATGTGTAATTGTCATTTTCATCATTTTTGGCCAAAAACGTGTTCCAGACGAGATACTGAGTGTGATTTTTGAAAAATGTTCATATTTCACGAGAACAAACTCTGACTTTCACTGATCAACCATATTCAAGTAGTTTCAAACAGTTTTTTCATTGGATTTAATGTGTAATTGTCATTTTCATCATTTTTGGCCAAAAACGTGTTCCAGACGGAGACACTGAGGGTGATTTTGGAAAAATGCTTATATTTCACAAGAACAAAGTCGAACTTTCACTGATCAACCATATTCAAGTAGTTTCAAACTTTTTATTCATTGGATTTAATGTGTAATTTTCATTTTCATCAGTTGTGGCAAAGAACGTGTTCCAGACGAGGTACTGAGGGTGATTTTGGAAAAATGCTTGTATTTCACAAGAACAAAGTAGAACGTTCACTGATCAACCATATTCAAGTAGTTTCAAACAGTTTATTCATTGGATTTAATGTGTAATTTTCATTTTCATCAGTTCTGGCCGAAAACGTGTTCCAGACGAGACACTGAGGGTGATTTTGGAAAAATGCTTGTATTTCACGAGAACAAACTGGTACTTTCACTGATCAATCACATACAATATGGTTTCAGCATGTTCAAGTACTTTCAACTTGTTTTTTCATTGGATTTAATGTGTAATTGTCATTTTCATCATTTTTGGCCAAAAACGTGTTCCAGACTGAGGGTGATTTTGGAAAAATGCTAGTATTTCGCAAGAACAAAGTCGAACTTTCACTGATCAACCATATTCAAGTAGTTTCAAACTGTTTTTTCATTGGATTTAATTTGTAACTTTCATTTTCATCAGTTGTGGCAAAAAACGTGTTCCAGACGAGATACTGAGGGTGATTTTGGAAAAATGCTTGTATTTCACGAGAACAAACTGGTACGTTCACTGATCAATCACATACAATATGGTTTCAGCATGTTCAAGTACTTTCAACTTGTTTTTTCATTGGATTTAATGTGTAATTGTCATTTTCATAATTTTTGGCCAAAAATGTGTTCCAGACGAGATACTGAGTGTGATTTTTGAAAAATGTTCATATTTCACGAGAACAAACTCTGACTTTCACTGATCAACCATATTCAAGTTGTTTCAAGATATTCTTTCATTGGATTTAATGTGACATTCTCATTTTCATCAGTTCTGGCCGAAAACGTGTTCCACACGAGACACTGAGGGTGATTTTGGAAAAATGCTTGTATTTCACGACATCAAACTTTTACTTTCACTGATCAACCACATACAATATGGTTTCAGCATGTTCAAGTACTTTCAACTTGTTTTTTCATTGGATTTAATGTGTAATTGTCATTTTCATCATTTTTGGCCAAAAACGTGTTCCAGACGAGATACTGAGGGTGATTTTGGAAAAATGCTTGTATTTCACAAGAACAAAGTCGAACTTTCACTGATCAACCATATTCAAGTAGTTTCAAACAGTTTATTCATTGGATTTAATGTGTAATTTTCATTTTCATCAGTTCTGGCCGAAAACGTGTTCCAGACGAGGTACTGGGGGTGATTTTGGAAAAATGCTTGTATTTCACGAGAACAAACTGGTACTTTCACTGATCAATCACATACAATATGGTTTCAGCATGTTCAAGTACTTTCAACTAGTTTTTTCATTGGATTTAATGTGTAATTGTCATTTTCATCATTTTTGGCCAAAAACGTGTTCCAGACGAGATACTGAGGGTGATTTTGGAAAAATGCTAGTATTTCACAAGAACAAAGTCGAACTTTCACTGATCAACCATATTCAAGTAGTTTCAACTTGTTTCTTCATTGGATTTAATGTGTAACTGTCATTTTCATCATTTTTGGCCAAAAACGTGTTCCAGACGAGATACTGAGGGTGATTTTGGAAAAATGCTTATATTTCACAAGATCAAACTTTTACTTTCGCTGATCAACCACATACAATATGGTTTCAGCATGTTCAAGTATTTTCAACTTGTTTCTTCATTGGATTTAATGTGTAACTGTCATTTTCATCATTTTTGGCCAAAAACGTGTTCCAGACGAGATACTGAGGGTGATTTTGGAAAAATGCTTGTATTTCACAAGAACAAAGTCGAACTTTCACTGATCAACCATATTCAAGCTGTTTCAAACTGTTTTTTCATTGGATTTAATTTGTAACTTTCCTTTTCATCAGTTGAGGCAAAAAACGTGTTCCAGACGAGATACTGAGAGTGATTTTGGAAAAATGCTTGTATTTCACAAGAACAAAGTCGAACTTTCACTGATCAACCATATTCAAGTAGTTTCAAACTGTTTTTTCATTGGATTTAATTTGTAACTTTCCTTTTCATCAGTTGTGGCAAAAAACGTGTTCCAGACGAGATACTGAGGGTGATTTTGGAAAAATGCTTGTATTTCACAAGAACAAAGTCGAACTTTCACTGATCAACCATATTCAAGCTGTTTCAAGATATTCTTTCATTGGATTTAATGTGACATTCTCATTTTCATCAGTTCTGGCCGAAAACGTGTTCCAGACGAGACACTGAGGGTGATTTTGGAAAAATGCTTCTATTTCACGAGATCAAACTTTTACTTTCACTGATCAACCACATACAATATGGTTTCAGCATGTTCAAGTACTTTCAACTTGTTTTTTCATTGGATTTAATGTGTAATTGTCATTTTCATCATTTTTGGCCAAAAACGTGTTCCAGACGAGATACTGAGTGTGATTTTTGAAAAATGTTCATATTTCACGAGAACAAACTCTGACTTTCACTGATCAACCATATTCAAGTAGTTTCAAACAGTTTTTTCATTGGATTTAATGTGTAATTGTCATTTTCATCATTTTTGGCCAAAAACGTGTTCCAGACGGAGACACTGAGGGTGATTTTGGAAAAATGCTTATATTTCACAAGAACAAAGTCGAACTTTCACTGATCAACCATATTCAAGTAGTTTCAAACTTTTTATTCATTGGATTTAATGTGTAATTTTCATTTTCATCAGTTGTGGCAAAGAACGTGTTCCAGACGAGGTACTGAGGGTGATTTTGGAAAAATGCTTGTATTTCACAAGAACAAAGTAGAACGTTCACTGATCAACCATATTCAAGTAGTTTCAAACAGTTTATTCATTGGATTTAATGTGTAATTTTCATTTTCATCAGTTCTGGCCGAAAACGTGTTCCAGACGAGACACTGAGGGTGATTTTGGAAAAATGCTTGTATTTCACGAGAACAAACTGGTACTTTCACTGATCAATCACATACAATATGGTTTCAGCATGTTCAAGTACTTTCAACTTGTTTTTTCATTGGATTTAATGTGTAATTGTCATTTTCATCATTTTTGGCCAAAAACGTGTTCCAGACTGAGGGTGATTTTGGAAAAATGCTAGTATTTCGCAAGAACAAAGTCGAACTTTCACTGATCAACCATATTCAAGTAGTTTCAAACTGTTTTTTCATTGGATTTAATTTGTAACTTTCATTTTCATCAGTTGTGGCAAAAAACGTGTTCCAGACGAGATACTGAGGGTGATTTTGGAAAAATGCTTGTATTTCACGAGAACAAACTGGTACGTTCACTGATCAATCACATACAATATGGTTTCAGCATGTTCAAGTACTTTCAACTTGTTTTTTCATTGGATTTAATGTGTAATTGTCATTTTCATAATTTTTGGCCAAAAATGTGTTCCAGACGAGATACTGAGTGTGATTTTTGAAAAATGTTCATATTTCACGAGAACAAACTCTGACTTTCACTGATCAACCATATTCAAGTTGTTTCAAGATATTCTTTCATTGGATTTAATGTGACATTCTCATTTTCATCAGTTCTGGCCGAAAACGTGTTCCACACGAGACACTGAGGGTGATTTTGGAAAAATGCTTGTATTTCACGACATCAAACTTTTACTTTCACTGATCAACCACATACAATATGGTTTCAGCATGTTCAAGTACTTTCAACTTGTTTTTTCATTGGATTTAATGTGTAATTGTCATTTTCATCATTTTTGGCCAAAAACGTGTTCCAGACGAGATACTGAGGGTGATTTTGGAAAAATGCTTGTATTTCACAAGAACAAAGTCGAACTTTCACTGATCAACCATATTCAAGTAGTTTCAAACAGTTTATTCATTGGATTTAATGTGTAATTTTCATTTTCATCAGTTCTGGCCGAAAACGTGTTCCAGACGAGACACTGAGGGTGATTTTGGAAAAATGCTTGTATTTCACGAGAACAAACTGGTACTTTCACTGATCAATCACATACAATATGGTTTCAGCATGTTCAAGTACTTTCAACTTGTTTTTTCATTGGATTTAATGTGTAATTGTCATTTTCATCATTTTTGGCCAAAAACGTGTTCCAGACTGAGGGTGATTTTGGAAAAATGCTAGTATTTCGCAAGAACAAAGTCGAACTTTCACTGATCAACCATATTCAAGTAGTTTCAAACTGTTTTTTCATTGGATTTAATTTGTAACTTTCATTTTAATCAGTTGTGGCAAAAAACGTGTTCCAGACGAGGTACTGGGGGTGATTTTGGAAAAATGCTTGTATTTCACGAGAACAAACTGGTACTTTCACTGATCAATCACATACAATATGGTTTCAGCATGTTCAAGTACTTTCAACGTGTTTTTTCATTGGATTTAATGTGTAATTGTCATTTTCATCATTTTTGGCCAAAAACGTGTTCCAGACGAGATACTGAGGGTGATTTTGGAAAAATGCTTGTATTTCACAAGAACAAAGTCGAACTTTCACTGATCAACCATATTCAAGTAGTTTCAAACTTTTTATTCATTGGATTTAATGTGTAATTTTCATTTTCATCAGTTGTGGCAAAGAACGTGTTCCAGACGAGGTACTGAGGGTGATTTTGGAAAAATGCTTGTATTTCACGAGATCAAACTTTTACTTTCACTGATCAACAACATACAATATGGTTTCAGCATGTTCAAGTACTTTCAACTTGTTTTTTCATTGGATTTAATGTGTAATTGTCATTTTCATCATTTTTGGCCAAAAACGTGTTCCAGACGAGATACTGAGTGTGATTTTTGAAAAATGTTCATATTTCACGAGAACAAACTCTGACTTTCACTGATCAACCATATTCAAGTAGTTTCAAACTGTTTATTCATTGGATTTAATGTGTAATTTTCATTTTCATCAGTTCTGGCCGAAAACGTGTTCCAGACGAGACACTGAGGGTGATTTTGGAAAAATGCTTGTATTTCACGAGAACAAACTGGTACTTTCACTGATCAATCACATACAATATGGTTTCAGCATGTTCAAGTACTTTCAACTTGTTTTTTCATTGGATTTAATGTGTAATTGTCATTTTCATCATTTTTGGCCAAAAACGTGTTCCAGACTGAGGGTGATTTTGGAAAAATGCTAGTATTTCGCAAGAACAAAGTCGAACTTTCACTGATCAACCATATTCAAGTAGTTTCAAACTGTTTTTTCATTGGATTTAATTTGTAACTTTCATTTTCATCAGTTGTGGCAAAAAACGTGTTCCAGACGAGGTACTGGGGGTGATTTTGGAAAAATGCTTGTATTTCACGAGATCAAACTCGTACTTTCACTGATCAACCATATTCAAGTAGTTTCAAACAGTTTATTCATTGGATTTAATGTGTAATTTTCATTTTCATCAGTTGTGGCAAAAAACGTGTTCCAGACGAGGTACTGAGGGTGATTTTGGAAAAATGCTTGTATTTCACGAGATCAAACCTTTACTTTCACTGATCAACCACATACAATATGGATTCAGCATATTCAAGCAGTTTCAAGATATTTTTTCATTGGATTTAATTTGTATTTTTCATTTTCATCAGTTGTGGCAAAAAACGTGTTCCAGACGAGATACTGAGGGTGATTTTGGAAAAATGCTTGTATTTCACGAGAACAAACTGGTACGTTCACTGATCAATCACATACAATATGGTTTCAGCATGTTCAAGTACTTTCAACTTGTTTTTTCATTGGATTTAATGTGTAATTGTCATTTTCATCATTTTTGGCCAAAAACGTGTTCCAGACGAGATACTGAGGGTGATTTTGGAAAAATGCTTGTATTTCACAAGAACAAAGTCGAACTTTCACTGATCAACCATATTCAAGTAGTTTCAAACAGTTTATTCATTGGATTTAATGTGTAATTTTCATTTTCATCAGTTCTGGCCGAAAACGTGTTCCAGACGAGACACTGAGGGTGATTTTGGAAAAATGCTTGTATTTCACGAGAACAAACTGGTACTTTCACTGATCAATCACATACAATATGGTTTCAGCATGTTCAAGTACTTTCAACTTGTTTTTTCATTGGATTTAATGTGTAATTGTCATTTTCATCATTTTTGGCCAAAAACGTGTTCCAGACTGAGGGTGATTTTGGAAAAATGCTAGTATTTCGCAAGAACAAAGTCGAACTTTCACTGATCAACGTTATTCTAGTAGTTTCAAACTGTTTTTTCATTGGATTTAATTTGTAACTTTCATTTTAATCAGTTGTGGCAAAAAACGTGTTCCAGACGAGGTACTAGGGGTGATTTTGGAAAAATGCTTGTATTTCACGAGAACAAACTGGTACTTTCACTGATCAATCACATACAATATGGTTTCAGCATGTTCAAGTACTTTCAACGTGTTTTTTCATTGGATTTAATGTGTAATTGTCATTTTCATCATTTTTGGCCAAAAACGTGTTCCAGACGAGATACTGAGGGTGATTTTGGAAAAATGCTTGTATTTCACAAGAACAAAGTCGAACTTTCACTGATCAACCATATTCAAGTAGTTTCAAACTTTTTATTCATTGGATTTAATGTGTAATTTTCATTTTCATCAGTTGTGGCAAAGAACGTGTTCCAGACGAGGTACTGAGGGTGATTTTGGAAAAATGCTTGTATTTCACGAGATCAAACTTTTACTTTCACTGATCAACAACATACAATATGGTTTCAGCATGTTCAAGTACTTTCAACTTGTTTTTTCATTGGATTTAATGTGTAATTGTCATTTTCATCATTTTTGGCCAAAAACGTGTTCCAGACGAGATACTGAGTGTGATTTTTGAAAAATGTTCATATTTCACGAGAACAAACTCTGACTTTCACTGATCAACCATATTCAAGTAGTTTCAAACTGTTTATTCATTGGATTTAATGTGTAATTTTCATTTTCATCAGTTCTGGCCGAAAACGTGTTCCAGACGAGACACTGAGGGTGATTTTGGAAAAATGCTTGTATTTCACGAGAACAAACTGGTACTTTCACTGATCAATCACATACAATATGGTTTCAGCATGTTCAAGTACTTTCAACTTGTTTTTTCATTGGATTTAATGTGTAATTGTCATTTTCATCATTTTTGGCCAAAAACGTGTTCCAGACTGAGGGTGATTTTGGAAAAATGCTAGTATTTCGCAAGAACAAAGTCGAACTTTCACTGATCAACCATATTCAAGTAGTTTCAAACTGTTTTTTCATTGGATTTAATTTGTAACTTTCATTTTCATCAGTTGTGGCAAAAAACGTGTTCCAGACGAGGTACTGGGGGTGATTTTGGAAAAATGCTTGTATTTCACGAGATCAAACTCGTACTTTCACTGATCAACCATATTCAAGTAGTTTCAAACAGTTTATTCATTGGATTTAATGTGTAATTTTCATTTTCATCAGTTGTGGCAAAAAACGTGTTCCAGACGAGGTACTGAGGGTGATTTTGGAAAAATGCTTGTATTTCACGAGATCAAACCTTTACTTTCACTGATCAACCAGATACAATATGGATTCAGCATATTCAAGCAGTTTCAAGATATTTTTTCATTGGATTTAATTTGTATTTTTCATTTTCATCAGTTGTGGCAAAAAACGTGTTCCAGACGAGATACTGAGGGTGATTTTGGAAAAATGCTTGTATTTCACGAGAACAAACTGGTACGTTCACTGATCAATCACATACAATATGGTTTCAGCATGTTCAAGTACTTTCAACTTGTTTTTTCATTGGATTTAATGTGTAATTGTCATTTTCATCATTTTTGGCCAAAAACGTGTTCCAGACGAGATACTGAGGGTGATTTTGGAAAAATGCTTGTATTTCACAAGAACAAAGTCGAACTTTCACTGATCAACCATATTCAAGTAGTTTCAAACAGTTTATTCATTGGATTTAATGTGTAATTTTCATTTTCATCAGTTCTGGCCGAAAACGTGTTCCAGACGAGACACTGAGGGTGATTTTGGAAAAATGCTTGTGTTTCACGAGAACAAACTGGTACTTTCACTGATCAATCACATACAATATGGTTTCAGCATGTTCAAGTACTTTCAACTTGTTTTTTCATTGGATTTAATGTGTAATTGTCATTTTCATCATTTTTGGCCAAAAACGTGTTCCAGACTGAGGGTGATTTTGGAAAAATGCTAGTATTTCGCAAGAACAAAGTCGAACTTTCACTGATCAACCATATTCAAGTAGTTTCAAACTGTTTTTTCATTGGATTTAATTTGTAACTTTCATTTTAATCAGTTGTGGCAAAAAACGTGTTCCAGACGAGGTACTGGGGGTGATTTTGGAAAAATGCTTGTATTTCACGAGAACAAACTGGTACTTTCACTGATCAATCACATACAATATGGTTTCAGCATGTTCAAGTACTTTCAACGTGTTTTTTCATTGGATTTAATGTGTAATTGTCATTTTCATCATTTTTGGCCAAAAACGTGTTCCAGACGAGATACTGAGGGTGATTTTGGAAAAATGCTTGTATTTCACGAGAACAAACTCTGACTTTCACTGATCAACCATAGTCAAGTAGTTTCAAACTGTTTATTCATTGGATTTAATGTGTAATTTTCATTTTCATCAGTTCTGGCCGAAAACGTGTTCCAGACGAGACACTGAGGGTGATTTTGGAAAAATGCTTGTATTTCACGAGAACAAACTGGTACTTTCACTGATCAATCACATACAATATGGTTTCAGCATGTTCAAGTACTTTCAACTTGTTTTTTCATTGGATTTAATGTGTAATTGTCATTTTCATCATTTTTGGCCAAAAACGTGTTCCAGACTGAGGGTGATTTTGGAAAAATGCTAGTATTTCGCAAGAACAAAGTCGAACTTTCACTGATCAACCATATTCAAGTAGTTTCAAACTGTTTTTTCATTGGATTTAATTTGTAACTTTCATTTTCATCAGTTGTGGCAAAAAACGTGTTCCAGACGAGGTACTGGGGGTGATTTTGGAAAAATGCTTGTATTTCACGAGATCAAACTCGTACTTTCACTGATCAACCATATTCAAGTAGTTTCAAACAGTTTATTCATTGGATTTAATGTGTAATTTTCATTTTCATCAGTTGTGGCAAAAAACGTGTTCCAGACGAGGTACTGAGGGTGATTTTGGAAAAATGCTTGTATTTCACGAGATCAAACCTTTACTTTCACTGATCAACCACATACAATATGGATTCAGCATATTCAAGCAGTTTCAAGATATTTTTTCATTGGATTTAATTTGTATTTTTCATTTTCATCAGTTGTGGCAAAAAACGTGTTCCAGACGAGATACTGAGGGTGATTTTGGAAAAATGCTTGTATTTCACGAGAACAAACTGGTACGTTCACTGATCAATCACATACAATATGGTTTCAGCATGTTCAAGTACTTTCAACTTGTTTTTTCATTGGATTTAATGTGTAATTGTCATTTTCATCATTTTTGGCCAAAAACGTGTTCCAGACGAGATACTGAGGGTGATTTTGGAAAAATGCTTGTATTTCACAAGAACAAAGTCGAACTTTCACTGATCAACCATATTCAAGTAGTTTCAAACAGTTTATTCATTGGATTTAATGTGTAATTTTCATTTTCATCAGTTCTGGCCGAAAACGTGTTCCAGACGAGACACTGAGGGTGATTTTGGAAAAATGCTTGTATTTCACGAGAACAAACTGGTACTTTCACTGATCAATCACATACAATATGGTTTCAGCATGTTCAAGTACTTTCAACTTGTTTTTTCATTGGATTTAATGTGTAATTGTCATTTTCATCATTTTTGGCCAAAAACGTGTTCCAGACTGAGGGTGATTTTGGAAAAATGCTAGTATTTCGCAAGAACAAAGTCGAACTTTCACTGATCAACGTTATTCTAGTAGTTTCAAACTGTTTTTTCATTGGATTTAATTTGTAACTTTCATTTTAATCAGTTGTGGCAAAAAACGTGTTCCAGACGAGGTACTAGGGGTGATTTTGGAAAAATGCTTGTATTTCACGAGAACAAACTGGTACTTTCACTGATCAATCACATACAATATGGTTTCAGCATGTTCAAGTACTTTCAACGTGTTTTTTCATTGGATTTAATGTGTAATTGTCATTTTCATCATTTTTGGCCAAAAACGTGTTCCAGACGAGATACTGAGGGTGATTTTGGAAAAATGCTTGTATTTCACAAGAACAAAGTCGAACTTTCACTGATCAACCATATTCAAGTAGTTTCAAACTTTTTATTCATTGGATTTAATGTGTAATTTTCATTTTCATCAGTTGTGGCAAAGAACGTGTTCCAGACGAGGTACTGAGGGTGATTTTGGAAAAATGCTTGTATTTCACGAGATCAAACTTTTACTTTCACTGATCAACAACATACAATATGGTTTCAGCATGTTCAAGTACTTTCAACTTGTTTTTTCATTGGATTTAATGTGTAATTGTCATTTTCATCATTTTTGGCCAAAAACGTGTTCCAGACGAGATACTGAGTGTGATTTTTGAAAAATGTTCATATTTCACGAGAACAAACTCTGACTTTCACTGATCAACCATATTCAAGTAGTTTCAAACTTTTTATTCATTGGATTTAATGTGTAATTTTCATTTTCATCAGTTGTGGCAAAGAACGTGTTCCAGACGAGGTACTGAGGGTGATTTTGGAAAAATGCTTGTATTTCACGAGATCAAACTTTTACTTTCACTGATCAACAACATACAATATGGTTTCAGCATGTTCAAGTACTTTCAACTTGTTTTTTCATTGGATTTAATGTGTAATTGTCATTTTCATCATTTTTGGCCAAAAACGTGTTCCAGACGAGATACTGAGTGTGATTTTTGAAAAATGTTCATATTTCACGAGAACAAACTCTGACTTTCACTGATCAACCATATTCAAGTAGTTTCAAACTGTTTATTCATTGGATTTAATGTGTAATTTTCATTTTCATCAGTTCTGGCCGAAAACGTGTTCCAGACGAGACACTGAGGGTGATTTTGGAAAAATGCTTGTATTTCACGAGAACAAACTGGTACTTTCACTGATCAATCACATACAATATGGTTTCAGCATGTTCAAGTACTTTCAACTTGTTTTTTCATTGGATTTAATGTGTAATTGTCATTTTCATCATTTTTGGCCAAAAACGTGTTCCAGACTGAGGGTGATTTTGGAAAAATGCTAGTATTTCGCAAGAACAAAGTCGAACTTTCACTGATCAACCATATTCAAGTAGTTTCAAACTGTTTTTTCATTGGATTTAATTTGTAACTTTCATTTTCATCAGTTGTGGCAAAAAACGTGTTCCAGACGAGGTACTGGGGGTGATTTTGGAAAAATGCTTGTATTTCACGAGATCAAACTCGTACTTTCACTGATCAACCATATTCAAGTAGTTTCAAACAGTTTATTCATTGGATTTAATGTGTAATTTTCATTTTCATCAGTTGTGGCAAAAAACGTGTTCCAGACGAGGTACTGAGGGTGATTTTGGAAAAATGCTTGTATTTCACGAGATCAAACCTTTACTTTCACTGATCAACCAGATACAATATGGATTCAGCATATTCAAGCAGTTTCAAGATATTTTTTCATTGGATTTAATTTGTATTTTTCATTTTCATCAGTTGTGGCAAAAAACGTGTTCCAGACGAGATACTGAGGGTGATTTTGGAAAAATGCTTGTATTTCACGAGAACAAACTGGTACGTTCACTGATCAATCACATACAATATGGTTTCAGCATGTTCAAGTACTTTCAACTTGTTTTTTCATTGGATTTAATGTGTAATTGTCATTTTCATCATTTTTGGCCAAAAACGTGTTCCAGACGAGATACTGAGGGTGATTTTGGAAAAATGCTTGTATTTCACAAGAACAAAGTCGAACTTTCACTGATCAACCATATTCAAGTAGTTTCAAACAGTTTATTCATTGGATTTAATGTGTAATTTTCATTTTCATCAGTTCTGGCCGAAAACGTGTTCCAGACGAGACACTGAGGGTGATTTTGGAAAAATGCTTGTGTTTCACGAGAACAAACTGGTACTTTCACTGATCAATCACATACAATATGGTTTCAGCATGTTCAAGTACTTTCAACTTGTTTTTTCATTGGATTTAATGTGTAATTGTCATTTTCATCATTTTTGGCCAAAAACGTGTTCCAGACTGAGGGTGATTTTGGAAAAATGCTAGTATTTCGCAAGAACAAAGTCGAACTTTCACTGATCAACCATATTCAAGTAGTTTCAAACTGTTTTTTCATTGGATTTAATTTGTAACTTTCATTTTAATCAGTTGTGGCAAAAAACGTGTTCCAGACGAGGTACTGGGGGTGATTTTGGAAAAATGCTTGTATTTCACGAGAACAAACTGGTACTTTCACTGATCAATCACATACAATATGGTTTCAGCATGTTCAAGTACTTTCAACGTGTTTTTTCATTGGATTTAATGTGTAATTGTCATTTTCATCATTTTTGGCCAAAAACGTGTTCCAGACGAGATACTGAGGGTGATTTTGGAAAAATGCTTGTATTTCACGAGAACAAACTCTGACTTTCACTGATCAACCATATTCAAGTAGTTTCAAACTGTTTATTCATTGGATTTAATGTGTAATTTTCATTTTCATCAGTTCTGGCCGAAAACGTGTTCCAGACGAGACACTGAGGGTGATTTTGGAAAAATGCTTGTATTTCACGAGAACAAACTGGTACTTTCACTGATCAATCACATACAATATGGTTTCAGCATGTTCAAGTACTTTCAACTTGTTTTTTCATTGGATTTAATGTGTAATTGTCATTTTCATCATTTTTGGCCAAAAACGTGTTCCAGACTGAGGGTGATTTTGGAAAAATGCTAGTATTTCGCAAGAACAAAGTCGAACTTTCACTGATCAACCATATTCAAGTAGTTTCAAACTGTTTTTTCATTGGATTTAATTTGTAACTTTCATTTTCATCAGTTGTGGCAAAAAACGTGTTCCAGACGAGGTACTGGGGGTGATTTTGGAAAAATGCTTGTATTTCACGAGATCAAACTCGTACTTTCACTGATCAACCATATTCAAGTAGTTTCAAACAGTTTATTCATTGGATTTAATGTGTAATTTTCATTTTCATCAGTTGTGGCAAAAAACGTGTTCCAGACGAGGTACTGAGGGTGATTTTGGAAAAATGCTTGTATTTCACGAGATCAAACCTTTACTTTCAATGATCAACCACATACAATATGGATTCAGCATATTCAAGCAGTTTCAAGATATTTTTTCATTGGATTTAATTTGTATTTTTCATTTTCATCAGTTGTGGCAAAAAACGTGTTCCAGACGAGATACTGAGGGTGATTTTGGAAAAATGCTTGTATTTCACGAGAACAAACTGGTACGTTCACTGATCAATCACATACAATATGGTTTCAGCATGTTCAAGTACTTTCAACTTGTTTTTTCATTGGATTTAATGTGTAATTGTCATTTTCATCATTTTTGGCCAAAAACGTGTTCCAGACGAGATACTGAGGGTGATTTTGGAAAAATGCTTGTATTTCACAAGAACAAAGTCGAACTTTCACTGATCAACCATATTCAAGTAGTTTCAAACAGTTTATTCATTGGATTTAATGTGTAATTTTCATTTTCATCAGTTCTGGCCGAAAACGTGTTCCAGACGAGACACTGAGGGTGATTTTGGAAAAATGCTTGTATTTCACGAGAACAAACTGGTACTTTCACTGATCAATCACATACAATATGGTTTCAGCATGTTCAAGTACTTTCAACTTGTTTTTTCATTGGATTTAATGTGTAATTGTCATTTTCATCATTTTTGGCCAAAAACGTGTTCCAGACTGAGGGTGATTTTGGAAAAATGCTAGTATTTCGCAAGAACAAAGTCGAACTTTCACTGATCAACCATATTCAAGTAGTTTCAAACTGTTTTTTCATTGGATTTAATTTGTAACTTTCATTTTAATCAGTTGTGGCAAAAAACGTGTTCCAGACGAGGTACTAGGGGTGATTTTGGAAAAATGCTTGTATTTCACGAGAACAAACTGGTACTTTCACTGATCAATCACATACAATATGGTTTCAGCATGTTCAAGTACTTTCAACTTGTTTTTTCATTGGATTTAATGTGTAATTGTCATTTTCATCATTTTTGGCCAAAAACGTGTTCCAGACTGAGGGTGATTTTGGAAAAATGCTAGTATTTCACAAGAACAAAGTCGAACTGTCACTGATCAACCATATTCAAGTAGTTTCAAACTGTTTTTTCATTGGATTTAATTTGTAACTTTCATTTTCATCAGTTGTGGCAAAAAACGTGTTCCAGACGAGATACTGAGGGTGATTTTGGAAAAATGCTTGTATTTCACGAGAACAAACTGGTACGTTCACTGATCAATCACATACAATATGGTTTCAGCATGTTCAAGTACTTTCAACTTGTTTTTTCATTGGATTTAATGTGTAATTGTCATTTTCATCATTTTTGGCCAAAAACGTGTTCCAGACGAGATACTGAGGGTGATTTTGGAAAAATGCTTGTATTTCACAAGAACAAAGTCGAACTTTCACTGATCAACCATATTCAAGTAGTTTCAAACAGTTTATTCATTGGATTTAATGTGTAATTTTCATTTTCATCAGTTCTGGCCGAAAACGTGTTCCAGACGAGACACTGAGGGTGATTTTGGAAAAATGCTTGTATTTCACGAGAACAAACTGGTACTTTCACTGATCAATCACATACAATATGGTTTCAGCATGTTCAAGTACTTTCAACTTGTTTTTTCATTGGATTTAATGTGTAATTGTCATTTTCATCATTTTTGGCCAAAAACGTGTTCCAGACTGAGGGTGATTTTGGAAAAATGCTAGTATTTCGCAAGAACAAAGTCGAACTTTCACTGATCAACCATATTCAAGTAGTTTCAAACTGTTTTTTCATTGGATTTAATTTGTAACTTTCATTTTAATCAGTTGTGGCAAAAAACGTGTTCCAGACGAGGTACTGGGGGTGATTTTGGAAAAATGCTTGTATTTCACGAGAACAAACTGGTACTTTCACTGATCAATCACATACAATATGGTTTCAGCATGTTCAAGTACTTTCAACGTGTTTTTTCATTGGATTTAATGTGTAATTGTCATTTTCATCATTTTTGGCCAAAAACGTGTTCCAGACGAGATACTGAGGGTGATTTTGGAAAAATGCTTGTATTTCACAAGAACAAAGTCGAACTTTCACTGATCAACCATATTCAAGTAGTTTCAAACTTTTTATTCATTGGATTTAATGTGTAATTTTCATTTTCATCAGTTGTGGCAAAGAACGTGTTCCAGACGAGGTACTGAGGGTGATTTTGGAAAAATGCTTGTATTTCACGAGATCAAACTTTTACTTTCACTGATCAACAACATACAATATGGTTTCAGCATGTTCAAGTACTTTCAACTTGTTTTTTCATTGGATTTAATGTGTAATTGTCATTTTCATCATTTTTGGCCAAAAACGTGTTCCAGACGAGATACTGAGTGTGATTTTTGAAAAATGTTCATATTTCACGAGAACAAACTCTGACTTTCACTGATCAACCATATTCAAGTAGTTTCAAACTGTTTTTTCATTGGATTTAATGTGTAATTTTCATTTTCATCAGTTGTGGCAAAGAACGTGTTCCAGACGAGGTACTGAGGGTGATTTTGGAAAAATGCTTGTATTTCACGAGATCAAACTTTTACTTTCACTGATCAACAACATACAATATGGTTTCAGCATGTTCAAGTACTTTCAACTTGTTTTTTCATTGGATTTAATGTGTAATTGTCATTTTCATCATTTTTGGCCAAAAACGTGTTCCAGACGAGATACTGAGTGTGATTTTTGAAAAATGTTCATATTTCACGAGAACAAACTCTGACTTTCACTGATCAACCATATTCAAGTAGTTTCAAACTGTTTATTCATTGGATTTAATGTGTAATTTTCATTTTCATCAGTTCTGGCCGAAAACGTGTTCCAGACGAGACACTGAGGGTGATTTTGGAAAAATGCTTGTATTTCACGAGAACAAACTGGTACTTTCACTGATCAATCACATACAATATGGTTTCAGCATGTTCAAGTACTTTCAACTTGTTTTTTCATTGGATTTAATGTGTAATTGTCATTTTCATCATTTTTGGCCAAAAACGTGTTCCAGACTGAGGGTGATTTTGGAAAAATGCTAGTATTTCGCAAGAACAAAGTCGAACTTTCACTGATCAACCATATTCAAGTAGTTTCAAACTGTTTTTTCATTGGATTTAATTTGTAACTTTCATTTTCATCAGTTGTGGCAAAAAACGTGTTCCAGACGAGGTACTGGGGGTGATTTTGGAAAAATGCTTGTATTTCACGAGATCAAACTCGTACTTTCACTGATCAACCATATTCAAGTAGTTTCAAACAGTTTATTCATTGGATTTAATGTGTAATTTTCATTTTCATCAGTTGTGGCAAAAAACGTGTTCCAGACGAGGTACTGAGGGTGATTTTGGAAAAATGCTTGTATTTCACGAGATCAAACCTTTACTTTCACTGATCAACCAGATACAATATGGATTCAGCATATTCAAGCAGTTTCAAGATATTTTTTCATTGGATTTAATTTGTATTTTTCATTTTCATCAGTTGTGGCAAAAAACGTGTTCCAGACGAGATACTGAGGGTGATTTTGGAAAAATGCTTGTATTTCACGAGAACAAACTGGTACGTTCACTGATCAATCACATACAATATGGTTTCAGCATGTTCAAGTACTTTCAACTTGTTTTTTCATTGGATTTAATGTGTAATTGTCATTTTCATCATTTTTGGCCAAAAACGTGTTCCAGACGAGATACTGAGGGTGATTTTGGAAAAATGCTTGTATTTCACAAGAACAAAGTCGAACTTTCACTGATCAACCATATTCAAGTAGTTTCAAACAGTTTATTCATTGGATTTAATGTGTAATTTTCATTTTCATCAGTTCTGGCCGAAAACGTGTTCCAGACGAGACACTGAGGGTGATTTTGGAAAAATGCTTGTATTTCACGAGAACAAACTGGTACTTTCACTGATCAATCACATACAATATGGTTTCAGCATGTTCAAGTACTTTCAACTTGTTTTTTCATTGGATTTAATGTGTAATTGTCATTTTCATCATTTTTGGCCAAAAACGTGTTCCAGACTGAGGGTGATTTTGGAAAAATGCTAGTATTTCGCAAGAACAAAGTCGAACTTTCACTGATCAACCATATTCAAGTAGTTTCAAACTGTTTTTTCATTGGATTTAATTTGTAACTTTCATTTTAATCAGTTGTGGCAAAAAACGTGTTCCAGACGAGGTACTGGGGGTGATTTTGGAAAAATGCTTGTATTTCACGAGAACAAACTGGTACTTTCACTGATCAATCACATACAATATGGTTTCAGCATGTTCAAGTACTTTCAACGTGTTTTTTCATTGGATTTAATGTGTAATTGTCATTTTCATCATTTTTGGCAATAAAACGTGTTCCAGACGAGATACTGAGGGTGATTTTGGAAAAATGCTTGTATTTCACAAGAACAAAGTCGAACTTTCACTGATCAACCATATTCAAGTAGTTTCAAACTTTTTATTCATTGGATTTAATGTGTAATTTTCATTTTCATCAGTTGTGGCAAAGAACGTGTTCCAGACGAGGTACTGAGGGTGATTTTGGAAAAATGCTTGTATTTCACGAGATCAAACTTTTACTTTCACTGATCAACAACATACAATATGGTTTCAGCATGTTCAAGTACTTTCAACTTGTTTTTTCATTGGATTTAATGTGTAATTGTCATTTTCATCATTTTTGGCCAAAAACGTGTTCCAGACGAGATACTGAGTGTGATTTTTGAAAAATGTTCATATTTCACGAGAACAAACTCTGACTTTCACTGATCAACCATATTCAAGTAGTTTCAAACTTTTTATTCATTGGATTTAATGTGTAATTTTCATTTTCATCAGTTGTGGCAAAGAACGTGTTCCAGACGAGGTACTGAGGGTGATTTTGGAAAAATGCTTGTATTTCACGAGATCAAACTTTTACTTTCACTGATCAACAACATACAATATGGATTCAGCATATTCAAGCAGTTTCAAGATATTTTTTCATTGGATTTAATTTGTATTTTTCATTTTCATCAGTTCTGGCCGAAAACGTCTTCCAGACGAGACACTGAGGGTGATTTTGGAAAAATGCTAGTATTTCACAAGAACAAAGTCGAACTTTCACTGATCAACCACATTACAATATGGATTCAGCATATTCAAGCAGTTTCAAGATATTTTTTCATTGGATTTAATTTGTATTTTTCATTTTCATCAGTTCTGGCCGAAAACGTGTTCCAGACGGAGACACTGATGGTGATTTTGGAAAAATGCTTATATTTCACAAGATCAAACTTTTACTTTCGCTGATCAACCACATACAATATGGTTTCAGCATGTTCAAGTATTTTCAACTTGTTTCTTCATTGGATTTAATGTGTAACTGTCATTTTCATCATTTTTGGCCAAAAACGTGTTCCAGACGAGATACTGAGGGTGATTTTGGAAAAATGCTTGTATTTCACAAGAACAAAGTCGAACTTTCACTGATCAACCATATTCAAGTAGTTTCAAACTTTTTATTCATTGGATTTAATGTGTAATTTTCATTTTCATCAGTTGTGGCAAAGAACGTGTTCCAGACGAGGTACTGAGGGTGATTTTGGAAAAATGCTTGTATTTCACAAGAACAAAGTCGAACTTTCACTGATCAACCATATTCAAGTAGTTTCAAACTTTTTATTCATTGGATTTAATGTGTAATTTTCATTTTCATCAGTTGTGGCAAAAAACGTGTTCCAGACGAGGTACTGGGGGTGATTTTGGAAAAATGCTTGTATTTCACGAGAACAAACTGGTACTTTCACTGATCAATCACATACAATATGGTTTCAGCATGTTCAAGTACTTTCAACTAGTTTTTTCATTGGATTTAATGTGTAATTGTCATTTTCATCATTTTTGGCCAAAAACGTGTTCCAGACGAGATACTGAGGGTGATTTTGGAAAAATGCTAGTATTTCACAAGAACAAAGTCGAACTTTCACTGATCAACCATATTCAAGTAGTTTCAAACTGTTTTTTCATTGGATTTAATTTGTAACTTTCCTTTTCATCAGTTGAGGCAAAAAACGTGTTCCAGACGAGATACTGAGGGTGATTTTGGAAAAATGCTTGTATTTCACAAGAACAAAGTCGAACTTTCACTGATCAACCATATTCAAGCTGTTTCAAGATATTTTTTCATTGGATTTAATGTGACATTCTCATTTTCATCAGTTCTGGCCGAAAACGTGTTCCAGACGGAGACACTGATGGTGATTTTGGAAAAATGCTTATATTTCACAAGATCAAACTTTTACTTTCGCTGATCAACCACATACAATATGGTTTCAGCATGTTCAAGTATTTTCAACTTGTTTCTTCATTGGATTTAATGTGTAACTGTCATTTTCATCATTTTTGGCCAAAAACGTGTTCCAGACGAGATACTGAGGGTGATTTTGGAAAAATGCTTGTATTTCACAAGAACAAAGTCGAACTTTCACTGATCAACCATATTCAAGTAGTTTCAAACTTTTTATTCATTGGATTTAATGTGTAATTTTCATTTTCATCAGTTGTGGCAAAAAACGTGTTCCAGACGAGATACTGAGGGTGATTTTGGAAAAATGCTTATATTTCACAAGATCAAACTTTTACTTTCGCTGATCAACCACATACAATATGGTTTCAGCATGTTCAAGTATTTTCAACTTGTTTCTTCATTGGATTTAATGTGTAACTGTCATTTTCATCATTTTTGGCCAAAAACGTGTTCCAGACGAGATACTGAGGGTGATTTTGGAAAAATGCTTGTATTTCACAAGAACAAAGTCGAACTTTCACTGATCAACCATATTCAAGCTGTTTCAAACTGTTTTTTCATTGGATTTAATTTGTAACTTTCCTTTTCATCAGTTGAGGCAAAAAACGTGTTCCAGACGAGATACTGAGGGTGATTTTGGAAAAATGCTTGTATTTCACAAGAACAAAGTCGAACTTTCACTGATCAACCATATTCATGTAGTTTCAAACTGTTTTTTCATTGGATTTAATTTGTAACTTTCCTTTTCATCAGTTGTGGCAAAAAACGTGTTCCAGACGAGATACTGAGGGTGATTTTGGAAAAATGCTTGTATTTCACAAGAACAAAGTCGAACTTTCACTGATCAACCATATTCAAGCTGTTTCAAGATATTCTTTCATTGGATTTAATGTGACATTCTCATTTTCATCAGTTCTGGCCGAAAACGTGTTCCAGACGAGACACTGAGGGTGATTTTGGAAAAATGCTTCTATTTCACGAGATCAAACTTTTACTTTCACTGATCAACCACATACAATATGGTTTCAGCATGTTCAAGTACTTTCAACTTGTTTTTTCATTGGATTTAATGTGTAATTGTCATTTTCATCATTTTTGGCCAAAAACGTGTTCCAGACGAGATACTGAGTGTGATTTTTGAAAAATGTTCATATTTCACGAGAACAAACTCTGACTTTCACTGATCAACCATATTCAAGTAGTTTCAAACAGTTTTTTCATTGGATTTAATGTGTAATTGTCATTTTCATCATTTTTGGCCAAAAACGTGTTCCAGACGGAGACACTGAGGGTGATTTTGGAAAAATGCTTATATTTCACAAGAACAAAGTCGAACTTTCACTGATCAACCATATTCAAGTAGTTTCAAACTTTTTATTCATTGGATTTAATGTGTAATTTTCATTTTCATCAGTTGTGGCAAAGAACGTGTTCCAGACGAGGTACTGAGGGTGATTTTGGAAAAATGCTTGTATTTCACAAGAACAAAGTAGAACTTTCACTGATCAACCATATTCAAGTAGTTTCAAACAGTTTATTCATTGGATTTAATGTGTAATTTTCATTTTCATCAGTTCTGGCCGAAAACGTGTTCCAGACGAGACACTGAGGGTGATTTTGGAAAAATGCTTGTATTTCACGAGAACAAACTGGTACTTTCACTGATCAATCACATACAATATGGTTTCAGCATGTTCAAGTACTTTCAACTTGTTTTTTCATTGGATTTAATGTGTAATTGTCATTTTCATCATTTTTGGCCAAAAACGTGTTCCAGACTGAGGGTGATTTTGGAAAAATGCTAGTATTTCGCAAGAACAAAGTCGAACTTTCACTGATCAACCATATTCAAGTAGTTTCAAACTGTTTTTTCATTGGATTTAATTTGTAACTTTCATTTTCATCAGTTGTGGCAAAAAACGTGTTCCAGACGAGATACTGAGGGTGATTTTGGAAAAATGCTTGTATTTCACGAGAACAAACTGGTACGTTCACTGATCAATCACATACAATATGGTTTCAGCATGTTCAAGTACTTTCAACGTGTTTTTTCATTGGATTTAATGTGTAATTGTCATTTTCATCATTTTTGGCCAAAAACGTGTTCCAGACGAGATACTGAGGGTGATTTTGGAAAAATGCTTGTATTTCACAAGAACAAAGTCGAACTTTCACTGATCAACCATATTCAAGTAGTTTCAAACTTTTTATTCATTGGATTTAATGTGTAATTTTCATTTTCATCAGTTGTGGCAAAGAACGTGTTCCAGACGAGGTACTGAGGGTGATTTTGGAAAAATGCTTGTATTTCACGAGATCAAACTTTTACTTTCACTGATCAACAACATACAATATGGTTTCAGCATGTTCAAGTACTTTCAACTTGTTTTTTCATTGGATTTAATGTGTAATTGTCATTTTCATCATTTTTGGCCAAAAACGTGTTCCAGACGAGATACTGAGTGTGATTTTTGAAAAATGTTCATATTTCACGAGAACAAACTCTGACTTTCACTGATCAACCATATTCAAGTAGTTTCAAACTTTTTATTCATTGGATTTAATGTGTAATTTTCATTTTCATCAGTTGTGGCAAAGAACGTGTTCCAGACGAGGTACTGAGGGTGATTTTGGAAAAATGCTTGTATTTCACGAGATCAAACTTTTACTTTCACTGATCAACAACATACAATATGGTTTCAGCATGTTCAAGTACTTTCAACTTGTTTTTTCATTGGATTTAATGTGTAATTGTCATTTTCATCATTTTTGGCCAAAAACGTGTTCCAGACGAGATACTGAGTGTGATTTTTGAAAAATGTTCATATTTCACGAGAACAAACTCTGACTTTCACTGATCAACCATATTCAAGTAGTTTCAAACTGTTTATTCATTGGATTTAATGTGTAATTTTCATTTTCATCAGTTCTGGCCGTAAACGTGTTCCAGACGAGACACTGAGGGTGATTTTGGAAAAATGCTTGTATTTCACGAGAACAAACTGGTACTTTCACTGATCAATCACATACAATATGGTTTCAGCATGTTCAAGTACTTTCAACTTGTTTTTTCATTGGATTTAATGTGTAATTGTCATTTTCATCATTTTTGGCCAAAAACGTGTTCCAGACTGAGGGTGATTTTGGAAAAATGCTAGTATTTCGCAAGAACAAAGTCGAACTTTCACTGATCAACCATATTCAAGTAGTTTCAAACTGTTTTTTCATTGGATTTAATTTGTAACTTTCATTTTCATCAGTTGTGGCAAAAAACGTGTTCCAGACGAGGTACTGGGGGTGATTTTGGAAAAATGCTTGTATTTCACGAGATCAAACTCGTACTTTCACTGATCAACCATATTCAAGTAGTTTCAAACAGTTTATTCATTGGATTTAATGTGTAATTTTCATTTTCATCAGTTGTGGCAAAAAACGTGTTCCAGACGAGGTACTGAGGGTGATTTTGGAAAAATGCTTGTATTTCACGAGATCAAACCTTTACTTTCACTGATCAACCAGATACAATATGGATTCAGCATATTCAAGCAGTTTCAAGATATTTTTTCATTGGATTTAATTTGTATTTTTCATTTTCATCAGTTGTGGCAAAAAACGTGTTCCAGACGAGATACTGAGGGTGATTTTGGAAAAATGCTTGTATTTCACGAGAACAAACTGGTACGTTCACTGATCAATCACATACAATATGGTTTCAGCATGTTCAAGTACTTTCAACTTGTTTTTTCATTGGATTTAATGTGTAATTGTCATGTTCATCATTTTTGGCCAAAAACGTGTTCCAGACGAGATACTGAGGGTGATTTTGGAAAAATGCTTGTATTTCACAAGAACAAAGTCGAACTTTCACTGATCAACCATATTCAAGTAGTTTCAAACAGTTTATTCATTGGATTTAATGTGTAATTTTCATTTTCATCAGTTCTGGCCGAAAACGTGTTCCAGACGAGACACTGAGGGTGATTTTGGCAAAATGCTTGTATTTCACGAGAACAAACTGGTACTTTCACTGATCAATCACATACAATATGGTTTCAGCATGTTCAAGTACTTTCAACTTGTTTTTTCATTGGATTTAATGTGTAATTGTCATTTTCATCATTTTTGGCCAAAAACGTGTTCCAGACTGAGGGTGATTTTGGAAAAATGCTAGTATTTCGCAAGAACAAAGTCGAACTTTCACTGATCAACCATATTCAAGTAGTTTCAAACTGTTTTTTCATTGGATTTAATTTGTAACTTTCATTTTAATCAGTTGTGGCAAAAAACGTGTTCCAGACGAGGTACTGGGGGTGATTTTGGAAAAATGCTTGTATTTCACGAGAACAAACTGGTACTTTCACTGATCAATCACATACAATATGGTTTCAGCATGTTCAAGTACTTTCAATGTGTTTTTTCATTGGATTTAATGTGTAATTGTCATTTTCATCATTTTTGGCCAAAAACGTGTTCCAGACGAGATACTGAGGGTGATTTTGGAAAAATGCTTGTATTTCACAAGAACAAAGTCGAACTTTCACTGATCAACCATATTCAAGTAGTTTCAAACTTTTTATTCATTGGATTTAATGTGTAATTTTCATTTTCATCAGTTGTGGCAAAGAACGTGTTCCAGACGAGGTACTGAGGGTGATTTTGGAAAAATGCTTGTATTTCACGAGATCAAACTTTTACTTTCACTGATCAACAACATACAATATGGTTTCAGCATGTTCAAGTACTTTCAACTTGTTTTTTCATTGGATTTAATGTGTAATTGTCATTTTCATCATTTTTGGCCAAAAACGTGTTCCAGACGAGATACTGAGTGTGATTTTTGAAAAATGTTCATATTTCACGAGAACAAACTCTGACTTTCACTGATCAACCATATTCAAGTAGTTTCAAACTTTTTATTCATTGGATTTAATGTGTAATTTTCATTTTCATCAGTTCTGGCCGAAAACGTGTTCCAGACGAGATACTGAGGGTGATTTTGGAAAAATGCTTGTATTTCACGAGAACAAACTGGTACGTTCACTGATCAATCACATACAATATGGTTTCAGCATGTTCAAGTACTTTCAACTTGTTTTTTCATTGGATTTAATGTGTAATTGTCATTTTCATCATTTTTGGCCAAAAACGTGTTCCAGACGAGATACTGAGGGTGATTTTGGAAAAATGCTTGTATTTCACAAGAACAAAGTCGAACTTTCACTGATCAACCATATTCAAGTAGTTTCAAACAGTTTATTCATTGGATTTAATGTGTAATTTTCATTTTCATCAGTTCTGGCCGAAAACGTGTTCCAGACGAGACACTGAGGGTGATTTTGGAAAAATGCTTGTATTTCACGAGAACAAACTGGTACTTTCACTGATCAATCACATACAATATGGTTTCAGCATGTTCAAGTACTTTCAACTTGTTTTTTCATTGGATTTAATGTGTAATTGTCATTTTCATCATTTTTGGCCAAAAACGTGTTCCAGACTGAGGGTGATTTTGGAAAAATGCTAGTATTTCGCAAGAACAAAGTCGAACTTTCACTGATCAACCATATTCAAGTAGTTTCAAACTGTTTTTTCATTGGATTTAATTTGTAACTTTCATTTTAATCAGTTGTGGCAAAAAACGTGTTCCAGACGAGGTACTGGGGGTGATTTTGGAAAAATGCTTGTATTTCACGAGAACAAACTGGTACTTTCACTGATCAATCACATACAATATGGTTTCAGCATGTTCAAGTACTTTCAACGTGTTTTTTCATTGGATTTAATGTGTAATTGTCATTTTCATCATTTTTGGCCAAAAACGTGTTCCAGACGAGATACTGAGGGTGATTTTGGAAAAATGCTTATATTTCACAAGAACAAAGTCGAACTTTCACTGATCAACCATATTCAAGTAGTTTCAAACTTTTTATTCATTGGATTTAATGTGTAATTTTCATTTTCATCAGTTGTGGCAAAGAACGTGTTCCAGACGAGGTACTGAGGGTGATTTTGGAAAAATGCTTGTATTTCACGAGATCAAACTTTTACTTTCACTGATCAACAACATACAATATGGTTTCAGCATGTTCAAGTACTTTCAACTTGTTTTTTCATTGGATTTAATGTGTAATTGTCATTTTCATCATTTTTGGCCAAAAACGTGTTCCAGACGAGATACTGAGTGTGATTTTTGAAAAATGTTCATATTTCACGAGAACAAACTCTGACTTTCACTGATCAACCATATTCAAGTAGTTTCAAACTGTTTATTCATTGGATTTAATGTGTAATTTTCATTTTCATCAGTTCTGGCCGAAAACGTGTTCCAGACGAGACACTGAGGGTGATTTTGGAAAAATGCTTGTATTTCACGAGAACAAACTGGTACTTTCACTGATCAATCACATACAATATGGTTTCAGCATGTTCAAGTACTTTCAACTTGTTTTTTCATTGGATTTAATGTGTAATTGTCATTTTCATCATTTTTGGCCAAAAACGTGTTCCAGACTGAGGGTGATTTTGGAAAAATGCTAGTATTTCGCAAGAACAAAGTCGAACTTTCACTGATCAACCATATTCAAGTAGTTTCAAACTGTTTTTTCATTGGATTTAATTTGTAACTTTCATTTTCATCAGTTGTGGCAAAAAACGTGTTCCAGACGAGGTACTGGGGGTGATTTTGGAAAAATGCTTGTATTTCACGAGATCAAACTCGTACTTTCACTGATCAACCATATTCAAGTAGTTTCAAACAGTTTATTCATTGGATTTAATGTGTAATTTTCATTTTCATCAGTTGTGGCAAAAAACGTGTTCCAGACGAGGTACTGAGGGTGATTTTGGAAAAATGCTTGTATTTCACGAGATCAAACCTTTACTTTCACTGATCAACCAGATACAATATGGATTCAGCATATTCAAGCAGTTTCAAGATATTTTTTCATTGGATTTAATTTGTATTTTTCATTTTCATCAGTTGTGGCAAAAAACGTGTTCCAGACGAGATACTGAGGGTGATTTTGGAAAAATGCTTGTATTTCACGAGAACAAACTGGTACGTTCACTGATCAATCACATACAATATGGTTTCAGCATGTTCAAGTACTTTCAACTTGTTTTTTCATTGGATTTAATGTGTAATTGTCATTTTCATCATTTTTGGCCAAAAACGTGTTCCAGACGAGATACTGAGGGTGATTTTGGAAAAATGCTTGTATTTCACAAGAACAAAGTCGAACTTTCACTGATCAACCATATTCAAGTAGTTTCAAACAGTTTATTCATTGGATTTAATGTGTAATTTTCATTTTCATCAGTTCTGGCCGAAAACGTGTTCCAGACGAGACACTGAGGGTGATTTTGGAAAAATGCTTGTATTTCACGAGAACAAACTGGTACTTTCACTGATCAATCACATACAATATGGTTTCAGCATGTTCAAGTACTTTCAACTTGTTTTTTCATTGGATTTAATGTGTAATTGTCATTTTCATCATTTTTGGCCAAAAACGTGTTCCAGACTGAGGGTGATTTTGGAAAAATGCTAGTATTTCGCAAGAACAAAGTCGAACTTTCACTGATCAACCATATTCAAGTAGTTTCAAACTGTTTTTTCATTGGATTTAATTTGTAACTTTCATTTTAATCAGTTGTGGCAAAAAACGTGTTCCAGACGAGGTACTGGGGGTGATTTTGGAAAAATGCTTGTATTTCACGAGAACAAACTGGTACTTTCACTGATCAATCACATACAATATGGTTTCAGCATGTTCAAGTACTTTCAACGTGTTTTTTCATTGGATTTAATGTGTAATTGTCATTTTCATCATTTTTGGCAATAAAACGTGTTCCAGACGAGATACTGAGGGTGATTTTGGAAAAATGCTTGTATTTCACAAGAACAAAGTCGAACTTTCACTGATCAACCATATTCAAGTAGTTTCAAACTTTTTATTCATTGGATTTAATGTGTAATTTTCATTTTCATCAGTTGTGGCAAAGAACGTGTTCCAGACGAGGTACTGAGGGTGATTTTGGAAAAATGCTTGTATTTCACGAGATCAAACTTTTACTTTCACTGATCAACAACATACAATATGGTTTCAGCATGTTCAAGTACTTTCAACTTGTTTTTTCATTGGATTTAATGTGTAATTGTCATTTTCATCATTTTTGGCCAAAAACGTGTTCCAGACGAGATACTGAGTGTGATTTTTGAAAAATGTTCATATTTCACGAGAACAAACTCTGACTTTCACTGATCAACCATATTCAAGTAGTTTCAAACTGTTTATTCATTGGATTTAATGTGTAATTTTCATTTTCATCAGTTCTGGCCGAAAACGTGTTCCAGACGAGACACTGAGGGTGATTTTGGAAAAATGCTTGTATTTCACGAGAACAAACTGGTACTTTCACTGATCAATCACATACAATATGGTTTCAGCATGTTCAAGTACTTTCAACTTGTTTTTTCATTGGATTTAATGTGTAATTGTCATTTTCATCATTTTTGGCCAAAAACGTGTTCCAGACTGAGGGTGATTTTGGAAAAATGCTAGTATTTCGCAAGAACAAAGTCGAACTTTCACTGATCAACCATATTCAAGTAGTTTCAAACTGTTTTTTCATTGGATTTAATTTGTAACTTTCATTTTCATCAGTTGTGGCAAAAAACGTGTTCCAGACGAGGTACTGGGGGTGATTTTGGAAAAATGCTTGTATTTCACGAGATCAAACTCGTACTTTCACTGATCAACCATATTCAAGTAGTTTCAAACAGTTTATTCATTGGATTTAATGTGTAATTTTCATTTTCATCAGTTGTGGCAAAAAACGTGTTCCAGACGAGGTACTGAGGGTGATTTTGGAAAAATGCTTGTATTTCACGAGATCAAACCTTTACTTTCACTGATCAACCACATACAATATGGATTCAGCATATTCAAGCAGTTTCAAGATATTTTTTCATTGGATTTAATTTGTATTTTTCATTTTCATCAGTTCTGGCCGAAAACGTCTTCCAGACGAGACACTGAGGGTGATTTTGGAAAAATGCTAGTATTTCACAAGAACAAAGTCGAACTTTCACTGATCAACCACATTACAATATGGATTCAGCATATTCAAGCAGTTTCAAGATATTTTTTCATTGGATTTAATTTGTATTTTTCATTTTCATCAGTTCTGGCCGAAAACGTGTTCCAGACGGAGACACTGATGGTGATTTTGGAAAAATGCTTATATTTCACAAGATCAAACTTTTACTTTCGCTGATCAACCACATACAATATGGTTTCAGCATGTTCAAGTATTTTCAACTTGTTTCTTCATTGGATTTAATGTGTAACTGTCATTTTCATCATTTTTGGCCAAAAACGTGTTCCAGACGAGATACTGAGGGTGATTTTGGAAAAATGCTTGTATTTCACAAGAACAAAGTCGAACTTTCACTGATCAACCATATTCAAGTAGTTTCAAACTTTTTATTCATTGGATTTAATGTGTAATTTTCATTTTCATCAGTTGTGGCAAAGAACGTGTTCCAGACGAGGTACTGAGGGTGATTTTGGAAAAATGCTTGTATTTCACGAGAACAAACTGGTACTTTCACTGATCAATCACATACAATATGGTTTCAGCATGTTCAAGTACTTTCAACTAGTTTTTTCATTGGATTTAATGTGTAATTGTCATTTTCATCATTTTTGGCCAAAAACGTGTTCCAGACGAGATACTGAGGGTGATTTTGGAAAAATGCTAGTATTTCACAAGAACAAAGTCGAACTTTCACTGATCAACCATATTCAAGTAGTTTCAAACTGTTTTTTCATTGGATTTAATTTGTAACTTTCCTTTTCATCAGTTGAGGCAAAAAACGTGTTCCAGACGAGATACTGAGGGTGATTTTGGAAAAATGCTTGTATTTCACAAGAACAAAGTCGAACTTTCACTGATCAACCATATTCAAGCTGTTTCAAGATATTTTTTCATTGGATTTAATGTGACATTCTCATTTTCATCAGTTCTGGCCGAAAACGTGTTCCAGACGGAGACACTGATGGTGATTTTGGAAAAATGCTTATATTTCACAAGATCAAACTTTTACTTTCGCTGATCAACCACATACAATATGGTTTCAGCATGTTCAAGTATTTTCAACTTGTTTCTTCATTGGATTTAATGTGTAACTGTCATTTTCATCATTTTTGGCCAAAAACGTGTTCCAGACGAGATACTGAGGGTGATTTTGGAAAAATGCTTGTATTTCACAAGAACAAAGTCGAACTTTCACTGATCAACCATATTCAAGTAGTTTCAAACTTTTTATTCATTGGATTTAATGTGTAATTTTCATTTTCATCAGTTGTGGCAAAAAACGTGTTCCAGACGAGGTACTGGGGGTGATTTTGGAAAAATGCTTGTATTTCACGAGAACAAACTGGTACTTTCACTGATCAATCACATACAATATGGTTTCAGCATGTTCAAGTACTTTCAACTAGTTTTTTCATTGGATTTAATGTGTAATTGTCATTTTCATCATTTTTGGCCAAAAACGTGTTCCAGACGAGATACTGAGGGTGATTTTGGAAAAATGCTAGTATTTCACAAGAACAAAGTCGAACTTTCACTGATCAACCATATTCAAGTAGTTTCAACTTGTTTCTTCATTGGATTTAATGTGTAACTGTCATTTTCATCATTTTTGGCCAAAAACGTGTTCCAGACGAGATACTGAGGGTGATTTTGGAAAAATGCTTATATTTCACAAGATCAAACTTTTACTTTCGCTGATCAACCACATACAATATGGTTTCAGCATGTTCAAGTATTTTCAACTTGTTTCTTCATTGGATTTAATGTGTAACTGTCATTTTCATCATTTTTGGCCAAAAACGTGTTCCAGACGAGATACTGAGGGTGATTTTGGAAAAATGCTTGTATTTCACAAGAACAAAGTCGAACTTTCACTGATCAACCATATTCAAGCTGTTTCAAACTGTTTTTTCATTGGATTTAATTTGTAACTTTCCTTTTCATCAGTTGAGGCAAAAAACGTGTTCCAGACGAGATACTGAGGGTGATTTTGGAAAAATGCTTGTATTTCACAAGAACAAAGTCGAACTTTCACTGATCAACCATATTCATGTAGTTTCAAACTGTTTTTTCATTGGATTTAATTTGTAACTTTCCTTTTCATCAGTTGTGGCAAAAAACGTGTTCCAGACGAGATACTGAGGGTGATTTTGGAAAAATGCTTGTATTTCACAAGAACAAAGTCGAACTTTCACTGATCAACCATATTCAAGCTGTTTCAAGATATTCTTTCATTGGATTTAATGTGACATTCTCATTTTCATCAGTTCTGGCCGAAAACGTGTTCCAGACGAGACACTGAGGGTGATTTTGGAAAAATGCTTCTATTTCACGAGATCAAACTTTTACTTTCACTGATCAACCACATACAATATGGTTTCAGCATGTTCAAGTACTTTCAACTTGTTTTTTCATTGGATTTAATGTGTAATTGTCATTTTCATCATTTTTGGCCAAAAACGTGTTCCAGACGAGATACTGAGTGTGATTTTTGAAAAATGTTCATATTTCACGAGAACAAACTCTGACTTTCACTGATCAACCATATTCAAGTAGTTTCAAACAGTTTTTTCATTGGATTTAATGTGTAATTGTCATTTTCATCATTTTTGGCCAAAAACGTGTTCCAGACGGAGACACTGAGGGTGATTTTGGAAAAATGCTTATATTTCACAAGAACAAAGTCGAACTTTCACTGATCAACCATATTCAAGTAGTTTCAAACTTTTTATTCATTGGATTTAATGTGTAATTTTCATTTTCATCAGTTGTGGCAAAGAACGTGTTCCAGACGAGGTACTGAGGGTGATTTTGGAAAAATGCTTGTATTTCACAAGAACAAAGTAGAACTTTCACTGATCAACCATATTCAAGTAGTTTCAAACAGTTTATTCATTGGATTTAATGTGTAATTTTCATTTTCATCAGTTCTGGCCGAAAACGTGTTCCAGACGAGACACTGAGGGTGATTTTGGAAAAATGCTTGTATTTCACGAGAACAAACTGGTACTTTCACTGATCAATCACATACAATATGGTTTCAGCATGTTCAAGTACTTTCAACTTGTTTTTTCATTGGATTTAATGTGTAATTGTCATTTTCATCATTTTTGGCCAAAAACGTGTTCCAGACTGAGGGTGATTTTGGAAAAATGCTAGTATTTCGCAAGAACAAAGTCGAACTTTCACTGATCAACCATATTCAAGTAGTTTCAAACTGTTTTTTCATTGGATTTAATTTGTAACTTTCATTTTCATCAGTTGTGGCAAAAAACGTGTTCCAGACGAGATACTGAGGGTGATTTTGGAAAAATGCTTGTATTTCACGAGAACAAACTGGTACGTTCACTGATCAATCACATACAATATGGTTTCAGCATGTTCAAGTACTTTCAACTTGTTTTTTCATTGGATTTAATGTGTAATTGTCATTTTCATAATTTTTGGCCAAAAATGTGTTCCAGACGAGATACTGAGTGTGATTTTTGAAAAATGTTCATATTTCACGAGAACAAACTCTGACTTTCACTGATCAACCATATTCAAGTTGTTTCAAGATATTCTTTCATTGGATTTAATGTGACATTCTCATTTTCATCAGTTCTGGCCGAAAACGTGTTCCACACGAGACACTGAGGGTGATTTTGGAAAAATGCTTGTATTTCACGACATCAAACTTTTACTTTCACTGATCAACCACATACAATATGGTTTCAGCATGTGCAAGTACTTTCAACTTGTTTATTCATTGGATTTAATGTGTAATTGTCATTTTCATCATTTTTGGCCAAAAACGTGTTCCAGACTGAGGGTGATTTTGGAAAAATGCTAGTATTTCACAAGAACAAAGTCGAACTGTCACTGATCAACCATATTCAAGTAGTTTCAAACTGTTTTTTCATTGGATTTAATTTGTAACTTTCATTTTCATCAGTTGTGGCAAAAAACGTGTTCCAGACGAGATACTGAGGGTGATTTTGGAAAAATGCTTGTATTTCACGAGAACAAACTGGTACGTTCACTGATCAATCACATACAATATGGTTTCAGCATGTTCAAGTACTTTCAACTTGTTTTTTCATTGGATTTAATGTGTAATTGTCATTTTCATCATTTTTGGCCAAAAACGTGTTCCAGACGAGATACTGAGGGTGATTTTGGAAAAATGCTTGTATTTCACAAGAACAAAGTCGAACTTTCACTGATCAACCATATTCAAGTAGTTTCAAACAGTTTATTCATTGGATTTAATGTGTAATTTTCATTTTCATCAGTTCTGGCCGAAAACGTGTTCCAGACGAGACACTGAGGGTGATTTTGGAAAAATGCTTGTATTTCACGAGAACAAACTGGTACTTTCACTGATCAATCACATACAATATGGTTTCAGCATGTTCAAGTACTTTCAACTTGTTTTTTCATTGGATTTAATGTGTAATTGTCATTTTCATCATTTTTGGCCAAAAACGTGTTCCAGACTGAGGGTGATTTTGGAAAAATGCTAGTATTTCGCAAGAACAAAGTCGAACTTTCACTGATCAACCATATTCAAGTAGT
Organism: Lipophrys pholis; assembly: GCF_963383615.2. Classification (NCBI taxonomy): domain Eukaryota; kingdom Metazoa; phylum Chordata; class Actinopteri; order Blenniiformes; family Blenniidae; genus Lipophrys; species Lipophrys pholis. The sequence goes on from NC_137638.1 coordinate 31,197,551, forward strand.
TTCAAACTGTTTTTTCATTGGATTTAATTTGTAACTTTCATTTTAATCAGTTGTGGCAAAAAACGTGTTCCAGACGAGGTACTGGGGGTGATTTTGGAAAAATGCTTGTATTTCACGAGAACAAACTGGTACTTTCACTGATCAATCACATACAATATGGTTTCAGCATGTTCAAGTACTTTCAACGTGTTTTTTCATTGGATTTAATGTGTAATTGTCATTTTCATCATTTTTGGCCAAAAACGTGTTCCAGACGAGATACTGAGGGTGATTTTGGAAAAATGCTTGTATTTCACAAGAACAAAGTCGAACTTTCACTGATCAACCATATTCAAGTAGTTTCAAACTTTTTATTCATTGGATTTAATGTGTAATTTTCATTTTCATCAGTTGTGGCAAAGAACGTGTTCCAGACGAGGTACTGAGGGTGATTTTGGAAAAATGCTTGTATTTCACGAGATCAAACTTTTACTTTCACTGATCAACAACATACAATATGGTTTCAGCATGTTCAAGTACTTTCAACTTGTTTTTTCATTGGATTTAATGTGTAATTGTCATTTTCATCATTTTTGGCCAAAAACGTGTTCCAGACGAGATACTGAGTGTGATTTTTGAAAAATGTTCATATTTCACGAGAACAAACTCTGACTTTCACTGATCAACCATATTCAAGTAGTTTCAAACTTTTTATTCATTGGATTTAATGTGTAATTTTCATTTTCATCAGTTGTGGCAAAGAACGTGTTCCAGACGAGGTACTGAGGGTGATTTTGGAAAAATGCTTGTATTTCACGAGATCAAACTTTTACTTTCACTGATCAACAACATACAATATGGTTTCAGCATGTTCAAGTACTTTCAACTTGTTTTTTCATTGGATTTAATGTGTAATTGTCATTTTCATCATTTTTGGCCAAAAACGTGTTCCAGACGAGATACTGAGTGTGATTTTTGAAAAATGTTCATATTTCACGAGAACAAACTCTGACTTTCACTGATCAACCATATTCAAGTAGTTTCAAACTGTTTATTCATTGGATTTAATGTGTAATTTTCATTTTCATCAGTTCTGGCCGTAAACGTGTTCCAGACGAGACACTGAGGGTGATTTTGGAAAAATGCTTGTATTTCACGAGAACAAACTGGTACTTTCACTGATCAATCACATACAATATGGTTTCAGCATGTTCAAGTACTTTCAACTTGTTTTTTCATTGGATTTAATGTGTAATTGTCATTTTCATCATTTTTGGCCAAAAACGTGTTCCAGACTGAGGGTGATTTTGGAAAAATGCTAGTATTTCGCAAGAACAAAGTCGAACTTTCACTGATCAACCATATTCAAGTAGTTTCAAACTGTTTTTTCATTGGATTTAATTTGTAACTTTCATTTTCATCAGTTGTGGCAAAAAACGTGTTCCAGACGAGGTACTGGGGGTGATTTTGGAAAAATGCTTGTATTTCACGAGATCAAACTCGTACTTTCACTGATCAACCATATTCAAGTAGTTTCAAACAGTTTATTCATTGGATTTAATGTGTAATTTTCATTTTCATCAGTTGTGGCAAAAAACGTGTTCCAGACGAGGTACTGAGGGTGATTTTGGAAAAATGCTTGTATTTCACGAGATCAAACCTTTACTTTCACTGATCAACCAGATACAATATGGATTCAGCATATTCAAGCAGTTTCAAGATATTTTTTCATTGGATTTAATTTGTATTTTTCATTTTCATCAGTTGTGGCAAAAAACGTGTTCCAGACGAGATACTGAGGGTGATTTTGGAAAAATGCTTGTATTTCACGAGAACAAACGGGTACGTTCACTGATCAATCACATACAATATGGTTTCAGCATGTTCAAGTACTTTCAACTTGTTTTTTCATTGGATTTAATGTGTAATTGTCATGTTCATCATTTTTGGCCAAAAACGTGTTCCAGACGAGATACTGAGGGTGATTTTGGAAAAATGCTTGTATTTCACAAGAACAAAGTCGAACTTTCACTGATCAACCATATTCAAGTAGTTTCAAACAGTTTATTCATTGGATTTAATGTGTAATTTTCATTTTCATCAGTTCTGGCCGAAAACGTGTTCCAGACGAGACACTGAGGGTGATTTTGGAAAAATGCTTGTATTTCACGAGAACAAACTGGTACTTTCACTGATCAATCACATACAATATGGTTTCAGCATGTTCAAGTACTTTCAACTTGTTTTTTCATTGGATTTAATGTGTAATTGTCATTTTCATCATTTTTGGCCAAAAACGTGTTCCAGACTGAGGGTGATTTTGGAAAAATGCTAGTATTTCGCAAGAACAAAGTCGAACTTTCACTGATCAACCATATTCAAGTAGTTTCAAACTGTTTTTTCATTGGATTTAATTTGTAACTTTCATTTTAATCAGTTGTGGCAAAAAACGTGTTCCAGACGAGGTACTGGGGGTGATTTTGGAAAAATGCTTGTATTTCACGAGAACAAACTGGTACTTTCACTGATCAATCACATACAATATGGTTTCAGCATGTTCAAGTACTTTCAACGTGTTTTTTCATTGGATTTAATGTGTAATTGTCATTTTCATCATTTTTGGCCAAAAACGTGTTCCAGACGAGATACTGAGGGTGATTTTGGAAAAATGCTTGTATTTCACAAGAACAAAGTCGAACTTTCACTGATCAACCATATTCAAGTAGTTTCAAACTTTTTATTCATTGGATTTAATGTGTAATTTTCATTTTCATCAGTTGTGGCAAAGAACGTGTTCCAGACGAGGTACTGAGGGTGATTTTGGAAAAATGCTTGTATTTCACGAGATCAAACTTTTACTTTCACTGATCAACAACATACAATATGGTTTCAGCATGTTCAAGTACTTTCAACTTGTTTTTTCATTGGATTTAATGTGTAATTGTCATTTTCATCATTTTTGGCCAAAAACGTGTTCCAGACGAGATACTGAGTGTGATTTTTGAAAAATGTTCATATTTCACGAGAACAAACTCTGACTTTCACTGATCAACCATATTCAAGTAGTTTCAAACTTTTTATTCATTGGATTTAATGTGTAATTTTCATTTTCATCAGTTCTGGCCGAAAACGTGTTCCAGACGAGATACTGAGGGTGATTTTGGAAAAATGCTTGTATTTCACGAGAACAAACTGGTACGTTCACTGATCAATCACATACAATATGGTTTCAGCATGTTCAAGTACTTTCAACTTGTTTTTTCATTGGATTTAATGTGTAATTGTCATTTTCATCATTTTTGGCCAAAAACGTGTTCCAGACGAGATACTGAGGGTGATTTTGGAAAAATGCTTGTATTTCACAAGAACAAAGTCGAACTTTCACTGATCAACCATATTCAAGTAGTTTCAAACAGTTTATTCATTGGATTTAATGTGTAATTTTCATTTTCATCAGTTCTGGCCGAAAACGTGTTCCAGACGAGACACTGAGGGTGATTTTGGAAAAATGCTTGTATTTCACGAGAACAAACTGGTACTTTCACTGATCAATCACATACAATATGGTTTCAGCATGTTCAAGTACTTTCAACTTGTTTTTTCATTGGATTTAATGTGTAATTGTCATTTTCATCATTTTTGGCCAAAAACGTGTTCCAGACTGAGGGTGATTTTGGAAAAATGCTAGTATTTCGCAAGAACAAAGTCGAACTTTCACTGATCAACCATATTCAAGTAGTTTCAAACTGTTTTTTCATTGGATTTAATTTGTAACTTTCATTTTAATCAGTTGTGGCAAAAAACGTGTTCCAGACGAGGTACTGGGGGTGATTTTGGAAAAATGCTTGTATTTCACGAGAACAAACTGGTACTTTCACTGATCAATCACATACAATATGGTTTCAGCATGTTCAAGTACTTTCAACGTGTTTTTTCATTGGATTTAATGTGTAATTGTCATTTTCATCATTTTTGGCCAAAAACGTGTTCCAGACGAGATACTGAGGGTGATTTTGGAAAAATGCTTATATTTCACAAGAACAAAGTCGAACTTTCACTGATCAACCATATTCAAGTAGTTTCAAACTTTTTATTCATTGGATTTAATGTGTAATTTTCATTTTCATCAGTTGTGGCAAAGAACGTGTTCCAGACGAGGTACTGAGGGTGATTTTGGAAAAATGCTTGTATTTCACGAGATCAAACTTTTACTTTCACTGATCAACAACATACAATATGGTTTCAGCATGTTCAAGTACTTTCAACTTGTTTTTTCATTGGATTTAATGTGTAATTGTCATTTTCATCATTTTTGGCCAAAAACGTGTTCCAGACGAGATACTGAGTGTGATTTTTGAAAAATGTTCATATTTCACGAGAACAAACTCTGACTTTCACTGATCAACCATATTCAAGTAGTTTCAAACTTTTTATTCATTGGATTTAATGTGTAATTTTCATTTTCATCAGTTGTGGCAAAGAACGTGTTCCAGACGAGGTACTGAGGGTGATTTTGGAAAAATGCTTGTATTTCACGAGATCAAACTTTTACTTTCACTGATCAACAACATACAATATGGTTTCAGCATGTTCAAGTACTTTCAACTTGTTTTTTCATTGGATTTAATGTGTAATTGTCATTTTCATCATTTTTGGCCAAAAACGTGTTCCAGACGAGATACTGAGTGTGATTTTTGAAAAATGTTCATATTTCACGAGAACAAACTCTGACTTTCACTGATCAACCATATTCAAGTAGTTTCAAACTGTTTATTCATTGGATTTAATGTGTAATTTTCATTTTCATCAGTTCTGGCCGAAAACGTGTTCCAGACGAGACACTGAGGGTGATTTTGGAAAAATGCTTGTATTTCACGAGAACAAACTGGTACTTTCACTGATCAATCACATACAATATGGTTTCAGCATGTTCAAGTACTTTCAACTTGTTTTTTCATTGGATTTAATGTGTAATTGTCATTTTCATCATTTTTGGCCAAAAACGTGTTCCAGACTGAGGGTGATTTTGGAAAAATGCTAGTATTTCGCAAGAACAAAGTCGAACTTTCACTGATCAACCATATTCAAGTAGTTTCAAACTGTTTTTTCATTGGATTTAATTTGTAACTTTCATTTTCATCAGTTGTGGCAAAAAACGTGTTCCAGACGAGGTACTGGGGGTGATTTTGGAAAAATGCTTGTATTTCACGAGATCAAACTCGTACTTTCACTGATCAACCATATTCAAGTAGTTTCAAACAGTTTATTCATTGGATTTAATGTGTAATTTTCATTTTCATCAGTTGTGGCAAAAAACGTGTTCCAGACGAGGTACTGAGGGTGATTTTGGAAAAATGCTTGTATTTCACGAGATCAAACCTTTACTTTCACTGATCAACCAGATACAATATGGATTCAGCATATTCAAGCAGTTTCAAGATATTTTTTCATTGGATTTAATTTGTATTTTTCATTTTCATCAGTTGTGGCAAAAAACGTGTTCCAGACGAGATACTGAGGGTGATTTTGGAAAAATGCTTGTATTTCACGAGAACAAACTGGTACGTTCACTGATCAATCACATACAATATGGTTTCAGCATGTTCAAGTACTTTCAACTTGTTTTTTCATTGGATTTAATGTGTAATTGTCATTTTCATCATTTTTGGCCAAAAACGTGTTCCAGACGAGATACTGAGGGTGATTTTGGAAAAATGCTTGTATTTCACAAGAACAAAGTCGAACTTTCACTGATCAACCATATTCAAGTAGTTTCAAACAGTTTATTCATTGGATTTAATGTGTAATTTTCATTTTCATCAGTTCTGGCCGAAAACGTGTTCCAGACGAGACACTGAGGGTGATTTTGGAAAAATGCTTGTATTTCACGAGAACAAACTGGTACTTTCACTGATCAATCACATACAATATGGTTTCAGCATGTTCAAGTACTTTCAACTTGTTTTTTCATTGGATTTAATGTGTAATTGTCATTTTCATCATTTTTGGCCAAAAACGTGTTCCAGACTGAGGGTGATTTTGGAAAAATGCTAGTATTTCGCAAGAACAAAGTCGAACTTTCACTGATCAACCATATTCAAGTAGTTTCAAACTGTTTTTTCATTGGATTTAATTTGTAACTTTCATTTTAATCAGTTGTGGCAAAAAACGTGTTCCAGACGAGGTACTGGGGGTGATTTTGGAAAAATGCTTGTATTTCACGAGAACAAACTGGTACTTTCACTGATCAATCACATACAATATGGTTTCAGCATGTTCAAGTACTTTCAACGTGTTTTTTCATTGGATTTAATGTGTAATTGTCATTTTCATCATTTTTGGCAATAAAACGTGTTCCAGACGAGATACTGAGGGTGATTTTGGAAAAATGCTTGTATTTCACAAGAACAAAGTCGAACTTTCACTGATCAACCATATTCAAGTAGTTTCAAACTTTTTATTCATTGGATTTAATGTGTAATTTTCATTTTCATCAGTTGTGGCAAAGAACGTGTTCCAGACGAGGTACTGAGGGTGATTTTGGAAAAATGCTTGTATTTCACGAGATCAAACTTTTACTTTCACTGATCAACAACATACAATATGGTTTCAGCATGTTCAAGTACTTTCAACTTGTTTTTTCATTGGATTTAATGTGTAATTGTCATTTTCATCATTTTTGGCCAAAAACGTGTTCCAGACGAGATACTGAGTGTGATTTTTGAAAAATGTTCATATTTCACGAGAACAAACTCTGACTTTCACTGATCAACCATATTCAAGTAGTTTCAAACTGTTTATTCATTGGATTTAATGTGTAATTTTCATTTTCATCAGTTCTGGCCGAAAACGTGTTCCAGACGAGACACTGAGGGTGATTTTGGAAAAATGCTTGTATTTCACGAGAACAAACTGGTACTTTCACTGATCAATCACATACAATATGGTTTCAGCATGTTCAAGTACTTTCAACTTGTTTTTTCATTGGATTTAATGTGTAATTGTCATTTTCATCATTTTTGGCCAAAAACGTGTTCCAGACTGAGGGTGATTTTGGAAAAATGCTAGTATTTCGCAAGAACAAAGTCGAACTTTCACTGATCAACCATATTCAAGTAGTTTCAAACTGTTTTTTCATTGGATTTAATTTGTAACTTTCATTTTCATCAGTTGTGGCAAAAAACGTGTTCCAGACGAGGTACTGGGGGTGATTTTGGAAAAATGCTTGTATTTCACGAGATCAAACTCGTACTTTCACTGATCAACCATATTCAAGTAGTTTCAAACAGTTTATTCATTGGATTTAATGTGTAATTTTCATTTTCATCAGTTGTGGCAAAAAACGTGTTCCAGACGAGGTACTGAGGGTGATTTTGGAAAAATGCTTGTATTTCACGAGATCAAACCTTTACTTTCACTGATCAACCACATACAATATGGATTCAGCATATTCAAGCAGTTTCAAGATATTTTTTCATTGGATTTAATTTGTATTTTTCATTTTCATCAGTTCTGGCCGAAAACGTCTTCCAGACGAGACACTGAGGGTGATTTTGGAAAAATGCTAGTATTTCACAAGAACAAAGTCGAACTTTCACTGATCAACCACATTACAATATGGATTCAGCATATTCAAGCAGTTTCAAGATATTTTTTCATTGGATTTAATTTGTATTTTTCATTTTCATCAGTTCTGGCCGAAAACGTGTTCCAGACGGAGACACTGATGGTGATTTTGGAAAAATGCTTATATTTCACAAGATCAAACTTTTACTTTCGCTGATCAACCACATACAATATGGTTTCAGCATGTTCAAGTATTTTCAACTTGTTTCTTCATTGGATTTAATGTGTAACTGTCATTTTCATCATTTTTGGCCAAAAACGTGTTCCAGACGAGATACTGAGGGTGATTTTGGAAAAATGCTTGTATTTCACAAGAACAAAGTCGAACTTTCACTGATCAACCATATTCAAGTAGTTTCAAACAGTTTTTTCATTGGATTTAATGTGTAATTGTCATTTTCATCATTTTTGGCCAAAAACGTGTTCCAGACGGAGACACTGAGGGTGATTTTGGAAAAATGCTTATATTTCACAAGAACAAAGTCGAACTTTCACTGATCAACCATATTCAAGTAGTTTCAAACTTTTTATTCATTGGATTTAATGTGTAATTTTCATTTTCATCAGTTGTGGCAAAGAACGTGTTCCAGACGAGGTACTGAGGGTGATTTTGGAAAAATGCTTGTATTTCACAAGAACAAAGTAGAACGTTCACTGATCAACCATATTCAAGTAGTTTCAAACAGTTTATTCATTGGATTTAATGTGTAATTTTCATTTTCATCAGTTCTGGCCGAAAACGTGTTCCAGACGAGACACTGAGGGTGATTTTGGAAAAATGCTTGTATTTCACGAGAACAAACTGGTACTTTCACTGATCAATCACATACAATATGGTTTCAGCATGTTCAAGTACTTTCAACTTGTTTTTTCATTGGATTTAATGTGTAATTGTCATTTTCATCATTTTTGGCCAAAAACGTGTTCCAGACTGAGGGTGATTTTGGAAAAATGCTAGTATTTCGCAAGAACAAAGTCGAACTTTCACTGATCAACCATATTCAAGTAGTTTCAAACTGTTTTTTCATTGGATTTAATTTGTAACTTTCATTTTCATCAGTTGTGGCAAAAAACGTGTTCCAGACGAGATACTGAGGGTGATTTTGGAAAAATGCTTGTATTTCACGAGAACAAACTGGTACGTTCACTGATCAATCACATACAATATGGTTTCAGCATGTTCAAGTACTTTCAACTTGTTTTTTCATTGGATTTAATGTGTAATTGTCATTTTCATAATTTTTGGCCAAAAATGTGTTCCAGACGAGATACTGAGTGTGATTTTTGAAAAATGTTCATATTTCACGAGAACAAACTCTGACTTTCACTGATCAACCATATTCAAGTTGTTTCAAGATATTCTTTCATTGGATTTAATGTGACATTCTCATTTTCATCAGTTCTGGCCGAAAACGTGTTCCACACGAGACACTGAGGGTGATTTTGGAAAAATGCTTGTATTTCACGACATCAAACTTTTACTTTCACTGATCAACCACATACAATATGGTTTCAGCATGTGCAAGTACTTTCAACTTGTTTATTCATTGGATTTAATGTGTAACTGTCATTTTCATCATTTTTGGCCAAAAACGTGTTCCAGACGAGATACTGAGTGTGATTTTTGAAAAATGTTCATATTTCACGAGAACAAACTCTGACTTTCACTGATCAACCATATTCAAGTAGTTTCAAACAGTTTTTTCATTGGATTTAATGTGTAATTGTCATTTTCATCATTTTTTGCCAAAAACGTGTTCCAGACGGAGACACTGAGGGTGATTTTGGAAAAATGCTTATATTTCACAAGAACAAAGTCGAACTTTCACTGATCAACCATATTCAAGTAGTTTCAAACTTTTTATTCATTGGATTTAATGTGTAATTTTCATTTTCATCAGTTGTGGCAAAGAACGTGTTCCAGACGAGGTACTGAGGGTGATTTTGGAAAAATGCTTGTATTTCACAAGAACAAAGTAGAACTTTCACTGATCAACCATATTCAAGTAGTTTCAAACAGTTTATTCATTGGATTTAATGTGTAATTTTCATTTTCATCAGTTCTGGCCGAAAACGTGTTCCAGACGAGACACTGAGGGTGATTTTGGAAAAATGCTTGTATTTCACGAGAACAAACTGGTACTTTCACTGATCAATCACATACAATATGGTTTCAGCATGTTCAAGTACTTTCAACTTGTTTTTTCATTGGATTTAATGTGTAATTGTCATTTTCATCATTTTTGGCCAAAAACGTGTTCCAGACTGAGGGTGATTTTGGAAAAATGCTAGTATTTCGCAAGAACAAAGTCGAACTTTCACTGATCAACCATATTCAAGTAGTTTCAAACTGTTTTTTCATTGGATTTAATTTGTAACTTTCATTTTAATCAGTTGTGGCAAAAAACGTGTTCCAGACGAGGTACTAGGGGTGATTTTGGAAAAATGCTTGTATTTCACGAGAACAAACTGGTACTTTCACTGATCAATCACATACAATATGGTTTCAGCATGTTCAAGTACTTTCAACTTGTTTTTTCATTGGATTTAATGTGTAATTGTCATTTTCATCATTTTTGGCCAAAAACGTGTTCCAGACTGAGGGTGATTTTGGAAAAATGTTCATATTTCACGAGAACAAACTCTAACTTTCACTGATCAACCATATTCAAGTAGTTTCAAACTGTTTATTCATTGGATTTAATGTGTAATTTTCATTTTCATCAGTTGTTTCAAAAAACGTGTTCCAGACGAGGTACTGAGGGTGATTTTGGAAAAATGCTTGTATTTCACGAGAACAAACTGGTACTTTCACTGATCAATCACATACAATATGGTTTCAGCATGTTCAAGTACTTTCAACGTGTTTTTTCATTGGATTTAATGTGTAATTGTCAGTTTCATCATTTTTGGCCAAAAACGTGTTCCAGACGAGATACTGAGGGTGATTTTGGAAAAATGCTTGTATTTCACAAGAACAAAGTCGAACTTTCACTGATCAACCATATTCAAGTAGTTTCAAACTTTTTATTCATTGGATTTAATGTGTAATTTTCATTTTCATCAGTTGTGGCAAAGAACGTGTTCCAGACGAGGTACTGAGGGTGATTTTGGAAAAATGCTTGTATTTCACGAGATCAAACTTTTACTTTCACTGATCAACAACATACAATATGGTTTCAGCATGTTCAAGTACTTTCAACTTGTTTTTTCATTGGATTTAATGTGTAATTGTCATTTTCATCATTTTTGGCCAAAAACGTGTTCCAGACGAGATACTGAGTGTGATTTTTGAAAAATGTTCATATTTCACGAGAACAAACTCTGACTTTCACTGATCAACCATATTCAAGTAGTTTCAAACTTTTTATTCATTGGATTTAATGTGTAATTTTCATTTTCATCAGTTCTGGCCGAAAACGTGTTCCAGACGAGATACTGAGGGTGATTTTGGAAAAATGCTTGTATTTCACGAGAACAAACTGGTACGTTCACTGATCAATCACATACAATATGGTTTCAGCATGTTCAAGTACTTTCAACTTGTTTTTTCATTGGATTTAATGTGTAATTGTCATTTTCATCATTTTTGGCCAAAAACGTGTTCCAGACGAGATACTGAGGGTGATTTTGGAAAAATGCTTGTATTTCACAAGAACAAAGTCGAACTTTCACTGATCAACCATATTCAAGTAGTTTCAAACAGTTTATTCATTGGATTTAATGTGTAATTTTCATTTTCATCAGTTCTGGCCGAAAACGTGTTCCAGACGAAAACACTGAGGGTGATTTTGGAAAAATGCTTGTATTTCACGAGAACAAACTGGTACTTTCACTGATCAATCACATACAATATGGTTTCAGCATGTTCAAGTACTTTCAACTTGTTTTTTCATTGGATTTAATGTGTAATTGTCATTTTCATCATTTTTGGCCAAAAACGTGTTCCAGACTGAGGGTGATTTTGGAAAAATGCTAGTATTTCGCAAGAACAAAGTCGAACTTTCACTGATCAACCATATTCAAGTAGTTTCAAACTGTTTTTTCATTGGATTTAATTTGTAACTTTCATTTTAATCAGTTGTGGCAAAAAACGTGTTCCAGACGAGGTACTGGGGGTGATTTTGGAAAAATGCTTGTATTTCACGAGAACAAACTGGTACTTTCACTGATCAATCACATACAATATGGTTTCAGCATGTTCAAGTACTTTCAACGTGTTTTTTCATTGGATTTAATGTGTAATTGTCATTTTCATCATTTTTGGCCAAAAACGTGTTCCAGACGAGATACTGAGGGTGATTTTGGAAAAATGCTTGTATTTCACAAGAACAAAGTCGAACTTTCACTGATCAACCATATTCAAGTAGTTTCAAACAGTTTATTCATTGGATTTAATGTGTAATTTTCATTTTCATCAGTTGTGGCAAAGAACGTGTTCCAGACGAGGTACTGAGGGTGATTTTGGAAAAATGCTTGTATTTCACGAGATCAAACTTTTACTTTCACTGATCAACAACATACAATATGGTTTCAGCATGTTCAAGTACTTTCAACTTGTTTTTTCATTGGATTTAATGTGTAATTGTCATTTTCATCATTTTTGGCCAAAAACGTGTTCCAGACGAGATACTGAGTGTGATTTTTGAAAAATGTTCATATTTCACGAGAACAAACTCTGACTTTCACTGATCAACCATATTCAAGTAGTTTCAAACTTTTTATTCATTGGATTTAATGTGTAATTTTCATTTTCATCAGTTGTGGCAAAGAACGTGTTCCAGACGAGGTACTGAGGGTGATTTTGGAAAAATGCTTGTATTTCACGAGATCAAACTTTTACTTTCACTGATCAACAACATACAATATGGTTTCAGCATGTTCAAGTACTTTCAACTTGTTTTTTCATTGGATTTAATGTGTAATTGTCATTTTCATCATTTTTGGCCAAAAACGTGTTCCAGACGAGATACTGAGTGTGATTTTTGAAAAATGTTCATATTTCACGAGAACAAACTCTGACTTTCACTGATCAACCATATTCAAGTAGTTTCAAACTGTTTATTCATTGGATTTAATGTGTAATTTTCATTTTCATCAGTTCTGGCCGAAAACGTGTTCCAGACGAGACACTGAGGGTGATTTTGGAAAAATGCTTGTATTTCACGAGAACAAACTGGTACTTTCACTGATCAATCACATACAATATGGTTTCAGCATGTTCAAGTACTTTCAACTTGTTTTTTCATTGGATTTAATGTGTAATTGTCATTTTCATCATTTTTGGCCAAAAACGTGTTCCAGACTGAGGGTGATTTTGGAAAAATGCTAGTATTTCGCAAGAACAAAGTCGAACTTTCACTGATCAACCATATTCAAGTAGTTTCAAACTGTTTTTTCATTGGATTTAATTTGTAACTTTCATTTTCATCAGTTGTGGCAAAAAACGTGTTCCAGACGAGGTACTGGGGGTGATTTTGGAAAAATGCTTGTATTTCACGAGAACAAACTGGTACTTTCACTGATCAATCACATACAATATGGTTTCAGCATGTTCAAGTACTTTCAACTTGTTTTTTCATTGGATTTAATGTGTAATTGTCATTTTCATCATTTTTGGCCAAAAACGTGTTCCAGACTGAGGGTGATTTTGGAAAAATGCTAGTATTTCGCAAGAACAAAGTCGAACTTTCACTGATCAACCATATTCAAGTAGTTTCAAACTGTTTTTTCATTGGATTTAATTTGTAACTTTCATTTTAATCAGTTGTGGCAAAAAACGTGTTCCAGACGAGGTACTGGGGGTGATTTTGGAAAAATGCTTGTATTTCACGAGAACAAACTGGTACTTTCACTGATCAATCACATACAATATGGTTTCAGCATGTTCAAGTACTTTCAACGTGTTTTTTCATTGGATTTAATGTGTAATTGTCATTTTCATCATTTTTGGCCAAAAACGTGTTCCAGACGAGATACTGAGGGTGATTTTGGAAAAATGCTTGTATTTCACAAGAACAAAGTCGAACTTTCACTGATCAACCATATTCAAGTAGTTTCAAACAGTTTATTCATTGGATTTAATGTGTAATTTTCATTTTCATCAGTTGTGGCAAAGAACGTGTTCCAGACGAGGTACTGAGGGTGATTTTGGAAAAATGCTTGTATTTCACGAGATCAAACTTTTACTTTCACTGATCAACAACATACAATATGGTTTCAGCATGTTCAAGTACTTTCAACTTGTTTTTTCATTGGATTTAATGTGTAATTGTCATTTTCATCATTTTTGGCCAAAAACGTGTTCCAGACGAGATACTGAGTGTGATTTTTGAAAAATGTTCATATTTCACGAGAACAAACTCTGACTTTCACTGATCAACCATATTCAAGTAGTTTCAAACTTTTTATTCATTGGATTTAATGTGTAATTTTCATTTTCATCAGTTGTGGCAAAGAACGTGTTCCAGACGAGGTACTGAGGGTGATTTTGGAAAAATGCTTGTATTTCACGAGATCAAACTTTTACTTTCACTGATCAACAACATACAATATGGTTTCAGCATGTTCAAGTACTTTCAACTTGTTTTTTCATTGGATTTAATGTGTAATTGTCATTTTCATCATTTTTGGCCAAAAACGTGTTCCAGACGAGATACTGAGTGTGATTTTTGAAAAATGTTCATATTTCACGAGAACAAACTCTGACTTTCACTGATCAACCATATTCAAGTAGTTTCAAACTGTTTATTCATTGGATTTAATGTGTAATTTTCATTTTCATCAGTTCTGGCCGAAAACGTGTTCCAGACGAGACACTGAGGGTGATTTTGGAAAAATGCTTGTATTTCACGAGAACAAACTGGTACTTTCACTGATCAATCACATACAATATGGTTTCAGCATGTTCAAGTACTTTCAACTTGTTTTTTCATTGGATTTAATGTGTAATTGTCATTTTCATCATTTTTGGCCAAAAACGTGTTCCAGACTGAGGGTGATTTTGGAAAAATGCTAGTATTTCGCAAGAACAAAGTCGAACTTTCACTGATCAACCATATTCAAGTAGTTTCAAACTGTTTTTTCATTGGATTTAATTTGTAACTTTCATTTTCATCAGTTGTGGCAAAAAACGTGTTCCAGACGAGGTACTGGGGGTGATTTTGGAAAAATGCTTGTATTTCACGAGATCAAACTCGTACTTTCACTGATCAACCATATTCAAGTAGTTTCAAACAGTTTATTCATTGGATTTAATGTGTAATTTTCATTTTCATCAGTTGTGGCAAAAAACGTGTTCCAGACGAGGTACTGAGGGTGATTTTGGAAAAATGCTTGTATTTCACGAGATCAAACCTTTACTTTCACTGATCAACCAGATACAATATGGATTCAGCATATTCAAGCAGTTTCAAGATATTTTTTCATTGGATTTAATTTGTATTTTTCATTTTCATCAGTTGTGGCAAAAAACGTGTTCCAGACGAGATACTGAGGGTGATTTTGGAAAAATGCTTGTATTTCACGAGAACAAACTGGTACGTTCACTGATCAATCACATACAATATGGTTTCAGCATGTTCAAGTACTTTCAACTTGTTTTTTCATTGGATTTAATGTGTAATTGTCATCTTCATCATTTTTGGCCAAAAACGTGTTCCAGACGAGATACTGAGGGTGATTTTGGAAAAATGCTTGTATTTCACAAGAACAAAGTCGAACTTTCACTGATCAACCATATTCAAGTAGTTTCAAACAGTTTATTCATTGGATTTAATGTGTAATTTTCATTTTCATCAGTTCTGGCCGAAAACGTGTTCCAGACGAGACACTGAGGGTGATTTTGGAAAAATGCTTGTATTTCACGAGAACAAACTGGTACTTTCACTGATCAATCACATACAATATGGTTTCAGCATGTTCAAGTACTTTCAACTTGTTTTTTCATTGGATTTAATGTGTAATTGTCATTTTCATCATTTTTGGCCAAAAACGTGTTCCAGACTGAGGGTGATTTTGGAAAAATGCTAGTATTTCGCAAGAACAAAGTCGAACTTTCACTGATCAACCATATTCAAGTAGTTTCAAACTGTTTTTTCATTGGATTTAATTTGTAACTTTCATTTTAATCAGTTGTGGCAAAAAACGTGTTCCAGACGAGGTACTGGGGGTGATTTTGGAAAAATGCTTGTATTTCACGAGAACAAACTGGTACTTTCACTGATCAATCACATACAATATGGTTTCAGCATGTTCAAGTACTTTCAACGTGTTTTTTCATTGGATTTAATGTGTAATTGTCATTTTCATCATTTTTGGCCAAAAACGTGTTCCAGACGAGATACTGAGGGTGATTTTGGAAAAATGCTTGTATTTCACAAGAACAAAGTCGAACTTTCACTGATCAACCATATTCAAGTAGTTTCAAACTTTTTATTCATTGGATTTAATGTGTAATTTTCATTTTCATCAGTTGTGGCAAAGAACGTGTTCCAGACGAGGTACTGAGGGTGATTTTGGAAAAATGCTTGTATTTCACGAGATCAAACTTTTACTTTCACTGATCAACAACATACAATATGGTTTCAGCATGTTCAAGTACTTTCAACTTGTTTTTTCATTGGATTTAATGTGTAATTGTCATTTTCATCATTTTTGGCCAAAAACGTGTTCCAGACGAGATACTGAGTGTGATTTTTGAAAAATGTTCATATTTCACGAGAACAAACTCTGACTTTCACTGATCAACCATATTCAAGTAGTTTCAAACTTTTTATTCATTGGATTTAATGTGTAATTTTCATTTTCATCAGTTCTGGCCGAAAACGTGTTCCAG